>NC_140592.1:770351490-770760799 GCF_964204655.1 Triturus cristatus
CTGCCCTAAACCCTGAAACACCACCCCCAGCACGACCCCATACACTGCCCGAACACCACTGTACTGCCCTAAACCCTAAAACATCAGCACCAGCATGACCCCCTACACTGCCCGAACACCACTGCTCTGCCCTAGACCCTGAAACACCACCCCAGTACGTCCCCCTACACTGCCCGAACACCACTGCTCTGTCCTAAACCCTGAAACACCAGCACCAGCATGACCCCTACACTGCCCGAACACCACTGCTCTGCCCTAAACCCTGAAACACCAGCCCCAGCACGATCCCCTACACTGCCCGAACACCACTGCACTGCCCTAAACCCTGAAACACCAGCCCCAGCACGACCCCCTACACTGCCTGAACACCACTGCATAGCCCTAAACCCTGAAACACCAGCCCCAGCATGACCCCCTACACTGCCCGAACACCACTGCACTACCTTAAACCCTGAAACACTACCCCAGCACGACCCCCTACATTACACAAACACCACTGCACTGCCCTTAAGCCTAAAACACTACCCCCAGCACAACCCCCTACACTACACAAACACCACTGCACAACCCTAAACCCTAAATCTACCCCAAGCATTACCCCCTACACTACACAAACATCACTGCACTCCCCTAAACACTACCACAAGCACGACCCCCTACACTACACAAACACCACTTCACTACCCTAAACCCTGAAACACCACCCGCTGCATGACTCCCTACACTGCCCGAATACCACTGCACTGCCCTAAACCCTGAAACACCACCCCCAGCAAGACCCCGTACACTGCTCGAACACCACTGCCCTAAACCCTGAAACACCATCCCCAGCAAGACCCCCTACACTGCCCAAACACAACTATACTGCCCTTAACCCTGAAACACCACCCCCAGCAAGACCCCCTACACTGCCCGAACACCACTGCCCTAAACCCTGAAACACCACCCCCAGCAAGACCCCCTACACTGCCCGAACACCACTGCCCTGCCCTAAACCCTGAAACACCAGCCCCAGCACGACCCGCTACACTGCCCTAACATCACTGCACTGCCCTAAACCCTGAAACACCAGCCCCAGCACGATCCCCTACACTGCCCGAACACCACTGCACTGCCCTAAACCCTAAAACACCAGCCCCAGCACGACCCCCTACACTGCCTGAACACCACTGCACTGCCCTAAACCCTGAAACACCCCCACCAGCACGACCCCCTACACTGCCCGAACACCACTGCACTGTCCTAAACCCTGAAACACCACCCCAGCAAGATGCCCTACACTGACCGAACACCACTGCCCTAAACCCTGAAACACCACCCCCAGCAAGACCCCCTACACTGCCCGAATACCACTGCCCTAACCCCTGAAAAACCAGCCCCTGCAAGAACCCCTACAGTGCCCGAACACCACTGCACCAAACCCTGAAACACCACCCCCAGCAAGACCCCCTACACTGCCCAAACACCACTGCCCTAAACCCTGAAACACCACCCCCTGCAAGACCCCCTATACTGCCCGAACACCACTGCACTGCCCTAAACCCTGAAACACCACCGCCTGCACGACCCTCTACACTGCCCGAACACCACTGCACTGCCCTAAACCCTGAAACACCACCCTCAGCATGACCCCCAACACTGCCTGAACACCACTGCACTGCCCTAAACCACCACCCCCAGCACGACCCCCTACACTGTCAAAACACCACTGCCCTAAACCCTTAAACACCACCCCCAGCACGTACCTTACATTCCCGAACACCACTGCACTGCCCTAAACCATGAAATACCACCCCCAGCATGACCCCTATACTGCCCGAACACCACTGCTCTGCCCTAAACTCTGAAACACCACCCCAGTACGTCCCCCTACACTGCCCGAACACCACTACACTGCCCTAAACCCTAAAACACCAGTCCCAGCATGACCCCTCACACTGCCCGAACACCACTGCCCTAAACCCTGAAACACCACCACCAGCAAGACCCCCTACACTGCCCGAATACCACTGCACTCCCCTAAACCCTGAAACACCACCCCCAGCACGACCCCCTACACTGCCCAAACACCACTGCACTGCCCTAAACCCTGAAACACCACCCCCCTGCATGACCCCCTACCCTGCCCGAATACCACTGCACTGCCCTAAACCCTGAAACACCACCCCCAGCAAGACTCCCTACACGGCCCGAACACCACTGCTCTAAACCCTGAAACACCACCTCCAGCACGTACCCTACATTCCGGAAAACCACTGCACTGCCCTAAACCCTGAAACACCACACCCAGCATGACCCCTATACTGCCCGAACACCACTGCTCTGCCCTAACCCCGAAACACCACCCCAGTATGTCCCCCTACACTGCCCGAACACCACTGCTCTGCCGTAAACCCTCAAACACCAGCACGACCCCTTACACTGCCCGAACACCACTGCTCTGCCCTAAACTCTCAAACACCACCCCCAGCATGACCCCCTACACTGCCCGAACACCACTGCACTGCCCTAAACCCTGAAACACCAGCCCCAGCACAACCCCTACACTGCCCGAACACCACTACACTGCCCTAAACCCTGAAACACCAGCTCCAGCACAACCCCCTACACTGCCCGAACACCACTGCACTACCTTAAACCCTGAAACACTACCTCAGCACGACCCCCTACATTACACAAACACCACTGCACTGCCCTTAAGCCTAAAACACTCCCCCAGCACAACCCCCTACACTACACAAACACCACTGCACAACCCTAAACCCTAAATCTACCCCAAGCATTACCCCCTACACTACACAAACATCACTGCACTCCCCTAAACCCTAAAACACTACCACAAGCACGACCCCCTACACTACACAAACACCACTGCACTACCCTAAACCCTGAAACACCACCCGCTGCACGACTCCCTACACTGCCCGAATACCACTGCACTGCCCTAAACCCTGAAACACCACCCCCAGCAAGACCCCCTACACTGCTCGAACACCACTGCCCTAAACCCTGAAACACCATCCCCAGCAAGACCCCCTACACTGCCCAAACACAACTGTACTGCCCTAAACCCTGAAACACCACCCCCAGCAAGACCCCCTACACTGCCCGAACACCACTGCCCTAAACCCTGAAACACCACCCCCAGCAAGACCCCCTACACTGCCCAAATACCACTGCACTGCCCTTAACCCTGAAACACCACCCCCTGCATGACCCCCTACACTGCCCGAACACCACCGCACTGCCCTAAACCCTGAAACACCACCCCCTGCACAACCCCCTACACTGCCCGAACACCACCGCTCTGCCCTAAACCCTGAAACACCACCCCAGCACGACCCCATACACTGCCCGAACACCACTGCACTGCCCTAAACCCTGAAACATCAGCACCAGCATCACCCCCTACACTGCCCGAACACCACTGCTCTGCCCTAGACCCTGAAACACCACCCCAGTACATCCCCCTACACTGCCCGAACACCACTGCTCTGTCCTAAACCCTGAAACACCAGCGCCAGCACGACCCCTACACTGCCCGAACACCACTGCTCTGCCCTAAACCCTAAAACACCAGCCCCAGCATGACCCCCTACACTGCCCTAACATCACTACACTGCCCTAAACCCTGAAACACCAGCCCCAGCACAACCCCCTACACTGCCCGAACACCACTGCAATGCCCTAAACCCTGAAACACCAGCCCCAGCACGACCCCCTACACTGCCTGAACACCACTGCACTGCCCTAAACCCTGAAACACCACCACAACCCCCTACACTGCCCGAACACCACTGCACTGTCCTAAACCCTGAAACACCAACCCCAGCAAGACCCCCTACACTGCCCGAATACCACTGCTCTAACCCCTGAAAACCAGCCCCAGCAAGAACCCCTACAGTGCCCGAACACCACTGCACCACTGCCCTAAACCCTGAAACACCACCCCCAGCAAGACCCCCTACACTGCCCAAACACCACTGCCCTAAACCCTGAAACACCACCCCCTGCAAGACCCCCTATACTGCTCGAACACCACTGCACTGCCCTAAACCCTGAAACACCACCCCCTGCACGACCCTTTACACTGCCTGAACACCACTGCACTGCCCTAAACCCTAAAACACCACCCTCAGCACGACCCCCTACACTGCCTGAACACCACTGCACTGCCCTAAACCACCACCCCCCCAGCACGACTCCCTACACTGTCCAAACACCACTGCCCTAAGCCCTTAAACACAAACCCCAGCACGTACCTTACATTCCCGAACATCACTGCACTGCCCTAAACCATGAAACACCACCCCCAGCACGTCCCCTATACTGCCCGAACACCACTGCTCTGCCCTAAACTCTGAAACACCACTCCAGTACGTCCCCCTACACTGCCCGAACACCACTACACTGCCTAAACCCTAAAACACCAGTCCCAGCATGACCCCTCACACTGCCCGAACACCACTGCCCTAAACCCTGAAACACCACCCCCAGCAAGACCCCCTACACTGCCCGAATACCACTGCCCTCCCCTAAACCCTGAAACACCACCCCCAGCACGACCCCCTACAATGCCCGAACACCACTGTACTGCCCTAAACCCTGAAACACCACCCCCCTGCATGACCCCTACACTGCCCGAATACCACTGCACTGCCCTAAACCCTGAAACACCACCCCCAGCAAGACCCCCTACACGGCCCGAACACCACTTCTCTAAACCCTGAAACACCACCCCCAGCACGTACCCTACATTCCGGAAAAACACTGCACTGCCCTAAACCCTGAAACATCACCCCCAGCATGACCCCTATACAGCCCGAACACCACTGCTCTGCCCTAAACCCTGAAACACCACCCCAGTACGTCCCCCTACACTGCCCGAACACCACTGATCTGCCCTAAACCCTCAAACACCAGCACGACCCCTTACACTGCCCGAACACCACTGCTCTGCCCTAAACTCTCAAACACCACCCCCAGCATGACCCCCTACACTGCCCGAACACCACTGCACTGCCCTAAACCCTGAAACACCAGCCCCAGCACAACCCCCTACACTGCCCGAACACCACTACACTGCCCTAAACCCTGAAACACCAGCTCCAGCACGATCCCCTACACTGCCTGAACACCACTGCACTGCCCTAAACCCTGAAACACCACCCCCAGCAAGACCCCCTACACTGCCCGAACACCACTGCCCTAAACCCTGAAACACCACCCCCAGCAAGACCCCCTACACTGCCCAAATGCCACTGCACTGCCCTAAACCCTGAAACATCAGCACCAGCATGACCCCCTACACTGCCCGAACACCACTGCTCTGCCCTAGACCCTGAAACACCACCCCAGTACGTCCCCCTACACTGCCCGAACACCACTACACTGCCCTAAACCCTGAAACACCAGCTCCAGCACGATCCCCTACACTGCTCGAACACCACCGCACTGCCCTAAACCCTGAAACACCACCCCCTGCACGACCCCCTACACTGCCTGAACACGACCGCTCTGCCCTTAACCCTGAAACACCACCCCCAGCACGACCCCATACACTGCCCGAACACCACTGTACTGCCCTAAACCCTGAAACATCAGCACCAGCATGACCCCCTACACTGCCCGAACACCACTGCTCTGCCCTAGACCCTGAAACACCACCCCAGTACGTCCCCCTACACTGCCCAAACACCACTGCTCTGTCCTAAACCCTGAAACACCAGCACCAGCATGACCCCTACACTGCCCTAACATCACTGCACTGCCCTAAACCCTGAAACACCAGCCCCAGCACGACCCCCTACACTGCCCGAACACCACTGCACTGCCCTAAACCCTGAAACACCAGCCCCAGCACGACCCCCTACACTGCCTGTACACCACTGCACTGCCCTAAACCCTGAAACACCCCCACCAGCACGACCCCCTACACTGCCTGAACACCACTGCACTGTCCTAAGCCCTGAAACACCACCCCAGCAAGATGCCCTACACTGACCGAACACCACTGCCCTAAACCCTGAAACACCACCCCCAGCAAGATCCCCTACACTGCCCGAATACCACTGCCCTAACCCCTGAAAAACCAGCCCCTGCAAGAACCCCTACAGTGCCCGAACACCACTGCACCAAACCCTGAAACACCACCCCCAGCAAGACCCCCTACACTGCCCAAACACCACTGCCCTAAACCCTGAAACACCACCCCCTGCAAGACCCCCTATACTGCCCGAACACCACTGCACTGCCCTAAACCCTGAAACACCACCGCCTGCACGACCCTCTACACTGCCCGAACACCACTGCACTGCCCTAAACCCTGAAACACCACCCTCAGCATGACCCCCTACACTGCCTGAACACCACTGCACTGCCCTAAACCACCACCCCCAGCACGACCCCCTACACTGTCCAAACACCACTGCCCTAAACCCTTAAACACCACCCCCAGCACGTACCTTACATTCCCGAACACCACTGCACTGCCCTAAACCATGAAACACCACCCCCAGCACGACCCCTATACTGCCCGAACACCACTGCTCTGCCCTAAACTCTGAAACACCACCCCAGTACGTCCCCCTACACTGCCCGAACACCACTACACTGCCCTAAACCCTAAAACACCAGTCCCAGCATGACCCCTCACACTGCCCGAACACCACTGCCCTAAACCCTGAAACACCACCCCCAGCAAGACCCCGTACACTGCCCGAATACCACTGCACTCCCCTAAACCCTGAAACACCACCCCCAGCACGACCCCCTACACTGCCCAAACACCACTGCACTGCCCTAAACCCTGAAACACCACCCCCCTGCATGACCCCCTACCCTGCCCGAATACCACTGCACTGCCCTAAACCCTGAAACACCACCCCCAGCAAGACCCCCTACACGGCCCGAACACCACTGCTCTAAACCCTGAAACACCACCCCCAGCACGTACCCTACATTCCGGAAAACCACTGCACTGCCCTAAACCCTGAAACACCACCCCCAGCATGACCCCTATACTGCCCGAACACCA
Source organism: Triturus cristatus (assembly GCF_964204655.1). Lineage (NCBI taxonomy): Eukaryota > Metazoa > Chordata > Amphibia > Caudata > Salamandridae > Triturus > Triturus cristatus. The sequence goes on from NC_140592.1 coordinate 770,358,527, forward strand.
CTGCTCTGCCCTAAACCCTGAAACACCACCCCAGTATGTCCCCCTACACTGCCCGAACACCACTGCTCTGCCGTAAACCCTCAAACACCAGCACGACCCCTTACACTGCCCGAACACCACTGCTCTGCCCTAAACTCTCAAACACCACCCCCAGCATGACCCCCTACACTGCCCGAACACCACTGCACTGCCCTAAACCCTGAAACACCAGCCCCAGCACAACCCCCTACACTGCCCGAACACCACTACACTGCCCTAAACCCTGAAACACCAGCTCCAGCACAACCCCCTACACTGCCTGAACACCACTGCATAGCCCTAAACCCTGAAACACCAGCCCCAGCATGACCCCCTACACTGCCCGAACACCACTGCACTACCTTAAACCCTGAAACACTACCCCAGCACGACCCCCTACATTACACAAACACCACTGCACTGCCCTTAAGCCTAAAACACTACCCCCAGCACAACCCCCTACACTACACAAACACCACTGCACAACCCTAAACCCTAAATCTACCCCAAGCATTACCCCCTACACTACACAAACATCACTGCACTCCCCTAAACCCTAAAACACTACCACAAGCACGACCCCCTACACTACACAAACACCACTGCACTACCCTAAACCCTAAAACACTACCACCAGCATGACCCCCTACACTACATAAACACCACTGCACTACCCTAAACCCTAAAACACTACCTCCAGCACGACCCCCTACACTACACAAACACCACTGCACTACCCTAAACCCTAAAACACAACCCTCAGCACGACCCCCTACACTACTCAAACACCACTGCACTACCCTAAACCATAGAAAAGTAACCACCACCCCATGTCCAATCCCCTTACCTCTCACTCCACATGGTTCCTCTCTCCTCATGGTTCTTGCTTCATGTTCGTTGTGAGGGAACGGAACAGCCTCTATTTCCTTACAACGACGTGGATCGGCTACATTTTTTTAGAACTCACGGTCATTTACCATACATACTTTTACAACAAAATTTGTTGTAAAGGCATGCGTGGTAAATGACCATGCGTTCTAAAAAAATGCGTAGTAATGACTTTGCGATGTACAACGCATGCGTGGTAATGCATGCATTGTAATGGTATCGCGAAGTAAAAAATTTGTTGTAATGGCTGTTTTCCGATCGAAGCTGGCCCCTGTTCTTCAGTGAGTCGTTTTTTTGATAAATTAGGAGGAAGGAATGTGTTTTTTTACCGAAAAGTGCATTCCTGGCTGATGTATTGTGAAAGTGTCCGTGTGGCCTGGTTTCACATCCAGTGAGAGAGTGGAAGAGTCTGTTTGGATCTAAAGGGGTTCTGATGTTGGACGGGGCCAGCGTGACACGTCATCAGAAAACACAGCTAATGGAAAGCGTTGTCCCCGAAGTGTGGAGCAGTGCCATGAGAGGTCAACGAGTGTGCGTACCACCGCAGAATGACCGTACCGCATGACCCATGTGCTGCCTCCAGTGTACGGAAGACAGAAGCGGCATCCATTGCAGGTCCTCATGAAGACCGTTGCAGCACTAAGTCTACATTTTGGAACTAGGGTATTTTAACCTTGTTGTTCCTGCCAGATACAAAGAGATGAACCCGTGCTATTCAGTGCGCTCGTTACCTTTTCTGTGGGTAGTGGTGCTTGTCACTTCGCTGCCCCGCCAGTGCACACGACTGGGCTCTCCACTTCGTGTGCCATCTGCAGAGCCTCTACCCTCGGATCACTGGTTTCGGTTTCTGGAGAGGTAACATAAACAGTTGCTCCCAAAGGCCTAGCCTGAACCCTTAGGTGAATATCCCCTGTGCCAGCATTCCACGGAAATTCTTTCCTAGCTCTCCCACATCGACAACGATGTCATAATAGCACGGCTCCACTCGCGACACCATATGACATCATAGGAGCCATAAGAGGACCTCGTCGGCGTGCTGACGTCAGTTCCACCCATTTTTTCCGTGCCACCGAGGTAAACAGGTGGACCGACACATTTTCACATGTGTACATAGTATACTAAATAAATATATATATATATCAAAAACTGCAATAACAGCGCTAGCACGCTGTGAACAGCCTTTCCCTTACTCACTTATGATGGTGGTCCGCGGTGAGGTAGCAATCCTCTACGTAAAAAACAAAACGCTGTATCATTCCTTGCCTGAAAGACAGCAACCGCGGACAACTTTCTGCTTCCCAGACAATCTTTATTCGGAGCACAGACAACGATCAACTCGACGCGTTTCTGGATAGATTCCCTTTCTCTCATATATAACCTACAGTAGCGGTCGCCAGTAGGTAGATATAGTTAGGACCTATTTTCCATAGGAAATCCGCAACATTCTATTTGGAATAACTTTGCCACCCATTGACGAATCTTTGCGAAATTTTCAAAACTTTTGGCCAGCTCCAGTTCGCTCCTATCCTGAACGTTTCACGGTGATTTGTCAAGCGGGGGCCGAGAAAAAAAAGGGGGTCCCAAAACGCGTTTTCCCCATGCAATTTACCATAGGATGTTTAGCCGCAGCTACAGGCCGAACTGCTGAACGGAATAACACCAAATTTGGCAAAGAGGTAGTCCTAAGTTCAGACTCGTGCCTTTTACTTAAATGGTATAAATCCGTTCAGTAGTTCCTGAGAAAATAACATTTAAAAGTACATATATATCTATGGCCTCGGAGGATCGGCGTACCCTAAGCGCAGCCTAAGCACACCCTGCCGTGCATGAGCTGCATTCTAATTGGCTGTCAACACTTCAAATCAGGAAGTGTTGGCAGCCTTCTTGTGCCTCAATAGAACCGAGGCACAAGAAATGAGCAAAAGAAACGCAAAAAACTCAAAAAGGGGGCAGGGTAGAAACACCCTGACCCCCTAGGTCTGTTCAGGGGGTCCCACAAGGACCCCGAGGGCCCAAAAAAGCATTTAAAAAAAAAAAAAGAAATCGGCGAGATTCACGCACCCAGCGTGAATTTCGGCCGAATATTTTTTTTAAATGAAGCGCGGGCTTCTTTGGTAATTGGCCCCCGGGGGGGGCCAAATCCCAGGGGCATTTTCAAAAAATAGTGTGGGGGCGTCCTAACCCCCCCACACTGCCCCGGGGACCGCCACCCCCGGGTCTTAGTAATATTGGGTGGGGGGACTCTCAGGCCCCCCGGGGACCGCCACCCCCGGGGCTTAGTAATATTGGGTGGGGGGGCTCTCAGGCCCCCCCAGCCCCGGGGACCGCCACCCCGGGGCTTAATAATATTGGGTGGGGGGGATCTCAGGCCCCCCCAGCCCCAGGGACTGCCACCCCCTGGGGCTTATTAAAATTGGGTGGGGGGCTCTCAGGCCCCCCCAGCCCCAGAGACCGCCACCCCCGGGGCTTCTTCAAAATGTGGGAGGGGGGCCGTGTGGCCCCCCTCCTGGAGCCTTGTCTAGGCCCTGGGGACGGCCACCCCCCAGGGCCGACTCCTGCAGTGTCCCGGGGTGCCCACCCCCGGGACACTGTAGTTTGCAATGACAGGGTGGGAGCCTCGCGGCTCCCACCCTGTCATTGCAAACTGCTTTCCTATTTGGAAGAGAGAGCAGGAAACCTGCTCTCTCTTCCAAATAGGAAAGCAGATTGCTTTTCCACAGGGGGAGCAGCATGTTAACTGCTCCCCCTGTGGAAAAGCAATGCCGGCTCCCGCAGGACGCGGGGAACCGGCTGGGACCGTGGGGGGATTGGGGACCCCCCCAGGGCTCCCAATGAAGAGGGCCAGCCCCAGGGGATGGGGTCCCCAGGGCTAGTAGTGGCCCAGGAGGGGGGCCACGCGGCCCCCCTCCTCAAAAAAACACAAAAACCAAAAGAAATTGCTAATTCCTAACTATATCAGGCCTGAAACCTACGTTTTTTTCAGTGAATATATATATTCACTGAAAAAAACATAGGTTTCAGGCACGTTATAGTTAAAAATTAGCATTTAAAAAACCATAGAAATTAACTGAAAAAACCATAGATTTCAGAAACGTTATAGTTAGTTGGACATTTCACTCATACAAAACCATAGAAATTCCGGCGTTATAGTTAGTTCAGCTAACTATAACTCGCGCCACCGCAATGCACTGCTGATGACGTCATATATTACATCATTCATGATCCATTGTTTGCATAAGTGAGTAGGATAACTTCATAAGTGATTAGGATGTGTGCTGGTATGTAATGTCGATATAGGTGTATAAGTATATTTGATAGTGTTCTATTGATCTTTGACAGCATGTATGAGTGAATCTATAGGTAAGTGATTAGATGTGTGTATAGATCTAGGAATCACTGAGTGGGTGTTTAGAAACTTGTATTGGTGTGTCAATGGATTCAAATATGGCACTCTGTATTTTACAGTGAGTAATGAAAGGTTATACTAGTGTATGATGAGGTGCATCTGATTGTCACGTGGATGATGCCATCAGTGATGTCATCAGTGATGTCATTTGTGATGGATTGCGGGCACGCGAGATGTAATTACAATGGTTTTGTACGAGTGAAATGTCCAGCTAACTATAACACCCTTAAAAGCTATGGTTTTTTCATTGAATTTCTAAGGTTTTTTAAATGCTAATTCCTAACTATATCAGGCCTGAAACTTATGGTTTTTTCAGTGAATTTCAAAGGTTTTTTAAATGCTAATTCCTAACTATATCAGGCCTGAAACCTATGGTTTTTTCAGGGAATTTCAAAGGTTTTGTAAATGATTTTTAATGTATTAATTGTTATACTGATTTTTTTTATTCTGATTTACTACATTTTTTAAACTATTTATTTTTAGATATTTTATTTTTTTAATTACATTATACATTACAATACAAAATATACTTTCTCAGAATGAATTACTTTAGTTTAAATCCTTTGCAAATAGGCAATAGAATTTTAAGTACAGTAGTTACAGTTGTTGCAATGGGCAACACAATTTCAAACACAATGCAACATTGAGCTCAATGTGAATTTCTAGTCAAATTCAATTAGTTACTTTATGGATTACCTTTCTAACCACAGGACTGGATCCTAGATTCAGTCCTTGGACATCTCCTGTAAACAGTTGAGTAAAAGCATTTTGGTTACAGTAGTGATTTTTAAGGAATATTATTGTATTTTAAAAGATGACACTTCGATATTTTTTCACATAGAATTACCAATGTTATCCTATGGCAGAAAATGCACTTAGCAGGTAAGTAGTGTTATCGTTAGTTTTTCTTACTCAGTGGTGGATCCTGGATCCAGCACTGGTGCATATCCTGTAAACAGTTGAAAGAATGTGTTTAAGTCATACAGACGATTTTTTAGGAATATGTTTAGTTTGTGAAAATAGACACTTAGAAACTTTTCTGCTGAAAACCACACAATGGATTCCTATATAACAGGTGAGTAAATCGGAATTCGTAGTTTGGCTGATTTTAGAGGAATATTTGTACAATGGTGAAGGAAGGGGGCGGGGCCTGAGGTGACATGTGCAAACACGCCCTGTGGCGCGTTTTAAGTTGGGGAATTAATTCCTCTACAATCCTGCGGTCCCCTGGGGGTCAACTAGCCCACCAGGTACCTTCAGTATGCGCCAGGGAGCTGCGTTGTAGAGATGTGTTCAGAGGCCACGCCCCTTTTTACAAAACTCTTCAACGCACCTCCATGACGCTAGTAGGATAGATTCAGAAGGAAAGCAGGCGAGCCAGTCCAAGTGGGACGGCTCAAAAAGAGAAAAGTGTATGTCATGAAGAGCTCTTTCCCAATGGCTGGCCACCATTTACCATAAACGGTGACGCCGGACAATGGGAAAGAGGGGCGGGGCTTACAGCCTGATAGTCAAAGCCCCTTAAAATCATAAGATCTCGCCAGCGAGACTGCGCATGTGCACAGCCTACGCAGGCGAAACCTAAAAAGGGTAGGCATAATATTGTACAGAATAAATAAATGAGGATAACATAATCAGAAATGATGCCAAAAAAGATATAGTGTCATATAAATAATACGGTAAGAGTGGTGGGGTAAAGTAAGTGTAGAGTAAGAATACGTTAGGATAGGACAGAGAGATCAGTAAAGTTCTATTGTGACGAGAGAGGAAAGTGAAAGGTGGCCCATGTCGGAAGATAGATAATAGGGTGCAGATAAGGGAAAGGTTTATGGTCATAGAACAAAAACTGAGTTGGAAGCAACATAGTAGGGGGAGAAGGTCAGAAGTGATGGATTGACAAGGGGGAAAGGAGAAGGAAGGTATAAGGGAAGAAAAGAAGTGAGTCAGCAAAATCATTACATCACAGCAAATGCATAGTCAAAAGGAAAGGGGAGGAAAAGAGGTGGGAAGGTGTCATGTAGTTCCTATAAACCTATATAGGATCTGCATGTTTAGACAACATACACTATAGGATTGGTGTCAGACTGATTCTAGACACCCCTACCGGGTATGTTAGCCTGTATACCAGCCGGCTCTCAGTGCCACTAGAAACCCCTCTTACCAAGGAGAGAATAGTTCTTGGCAAATATCAAACATGACAACCCTGATCCCTCAAGATCGTGGAAACAGTGCCACTTTTCGCTCAGTCCCTCGTGCTCACTTTGTCTCAGAGAGATACACAGAATAAACGGTGGGGACGTTTTTCAATAAGCATTTATTGAACCAGCGTCATTCTAGTGTAAAATAGGTGTGCTGAAACAACCATTAGACAGTAACAGATATAAATGATTTTAAGCACTAACAGAGTAAAAGGATGGTAAATTTCTACCATCGTGCTAAAACAATGAATACAGGCAAGTATATAAAATACATGACAGTAGAATGAGTACTCCTACGATGCAACCCTAACTAGATGTACACAACTGTACCTAGCATGAATGTGGATGTAAAGCCAAGAATCCCTCTAGGATAAAGTCAACCCCATTACCTGAAGTGAGAGACTGTGGGACCCCGTCTTCGTCTCGAGATGGACACCCCGAAAGGGATGTCAGACTACTGTGAGCCAGAGCGTCTGCATGCAGGAGCCTCAGCGTCTCCCGTCAGTGTGTCAGCATGGAAGTCCTTTTCTCCTCTGACTATCTCCGCAAGATATGGTGTATATGTACCCAAAGTGGTACCCCTGGGGATATACCTTGCTGTGTCATGTCGGACTAGGATGACGGAAGGATTGACCCTTATGCATAGTTATTATGCAAGGGATGGTAGGCCTGCTGTCCTGCTGTGATTCCAAGAATCCTCATGCATAATGAATGAGGCTTAAGCTTATTGGAGAAAACCCCATGTCATCTCTGGATATTACTGTAACTAGGTAAAAGGTCAGGCCTAAGAACCGTTATGCAGTGTAATGGTAGGGGAGAATATAGGTGAAAGGTTAGGTGACTACCTGAGCCTATATTGGGGTACCTATACAGAACATAACATCTGACTGGACGACATACTAAAACTTTTGCGTTTGGCTAAAAGTGGTATGCAACTATTAATAAGTCCATTAAAACACAGGGGCATATTAGCAAGAAGCTGGTTAAAATTATCGCCGTTTAAGCGGCAGGAAACTGCCGCTAAAGCGGCGATAAGGGGCTTGATAATATGCGCTATAGAATTCCAATAGAAGCCCAGGTTAGATGTCCTACACATCTAACTTGGGCTTCTATTTGAATTCTATAGCGCATATTATTAATCCCATTATCGCCGCTTTAGCGGCAGTTTCCTGCCGCTAAAACGGCGATAATTTTAACAAGCTTATTGCTAATATGCCCCAGAGTTCTTAAAAATTTAAAATTTCTAAAAAATGCTAAAAAGAAAAATAGTGCATGCGATAGAAGTCTGTACTAATTAAGTTTGTTTATATAGTCCGAACAGTGAGAGACTGAAAGCCATGCAGTTTAGCAAAAGAGATTTTGTTTAAAATTCCAAATTTGGTTGTTTTGAAAAAGGGCAAATTTTCCCAGCACACGATGAGCCAAATGTTTACGTGTCCTGACTGGGAGACGCAACATCACTGTTGCCTGGAATCGCTGATGACAGTCCCTGCAACACCTCACAGATGAGGTCAATCGAGCACAGATGTTCCGTATTCACCACAGCCGCTGCTGGGGATGTTTATGTGTCATCCAAGGCCTGAGTATTTGTTGAGGAGCCAGTATCCTTCCCGACAGGAGCTGAAGCATCCTGCGGTGGCTCAAAGAATGCAGACATCAACATTGGAATATGCTGAGGACACTGCAGAACATGGGCCGTTATCGGGTCCTGTAAAGCATCAACCTCCGGTGGCGCAACTGTTGGAAGTGTTAGACAGAGGGCCAACACGCATTCTTGTCCACAGAACAGGCATCGGAGGATAAGCAGAATACAGTCGATCCAGACTGGTCTAAATGACAAGAACCCAGACTCGCTCAGTTCTTGAAGACGTGGTGTGCCCAGATGGATTACCAAGCGATCACGGTATTGGCGCTCCAAGAGCATTCGTTCCATCTCCTTGGTGACTGGGACATCCATTGCGTAGCAGAAAAAGGACAGTCAGGATACATGCTATTAGAAACAGTTTCAGCGGAAACCCTCCAAAAATGCTTCAGAATACAGAGTGTATGAAGTTGGCAACAACTTCGAGGATTGTCTGAAAGGTGCTTAACAGTCCAGAACCTATGGTCTTAAATAGGTGGACAATACCCATCATATCAGACATGTTAAAGATACGTTGTACCATTTCTGTGAAATGGAAAGGGCAGTTTGTTTGTACTAGTGCCTGTATCTCAGCTGAGGACCTTGCAACCTGACGATCATAAGTTTCTCAGGCGGAGGTTAAGGGCACTGTCTGCTGTAAAAGCATGGTTTTCATTCAGCTCAGAGTATCAAACCGTATAAAGGAAAGATTCAACGAAGGCTATAATTGCGCCTCCCTGACTGTATGGGTCGGTGGAATCAATACTTGCATACAGCAAGTAACCCTGGAGCTTACAGTGACAAGATATGCGAGGCCAGGGAGCATCTCACAACAACCTCGATCATTCAGCATCAAGTAACTCCCATTTGAAAGCAACTTGAACACGGGATTCATCACGGCAGCTAGGGATCCTTTCAAGTGACTGGATAAGTTAGCAGCTGAACCATTACAGGCCCCGTGAAGCATTATATCCTGGCATATGAGAGATCCACTTAAGGAATTCTCGCAGTTGGTATCGCTAAGGAACACTTCCATGTCCCCTTTCCTACATCCGGTAATTCCCAAGATTCCTTGATGAATTCCCTGCCCATCGCTTCATATCGGCCTGCCTGTTGTTCTAGGCAATACTGAAACTGGAAAGTTGTGACCGGTAGTGTTATATGGCCATGGATTAACCACTCTGTGAATGGTGTCTCTGCCACAGTAACAGGTAATTTGTCCTGTTTTTCAATACGTAGCCTTGTACATTTTGCTCCCCTTTGTGCCATTGTTATCTGTTTTTCAGTTAGATTATATGCAGAAAAGAGGGACGTACTGTTGATAAATCACGAAGCCACATAACCAATGCGCAATGATTGCAGCGTCCGGCTCAATAACATAATAGAATGCAGTTGTGATTGTCCATGTTGTAGTATGGACAAGTCCTGTTTTAGAATATCAATAGCAGAAGATACAATGTTGCCCAGTGAATAAATCCTGGATGTTAATGTAGTCAGACCGTTGTCAACTACTGCTAATGCCTTATCTAGGTTAATCTTATCTATTTCATGAAGTCATTCCGCAGCTTCTTGTTGAGAGATTTTCCAGATTTCATTATAGACAGCATAATAGAAATGTCTCTGCTGTGGCTTTCGGGGACCTAGTAAAAAATCCCTGAAATCCACCTCATCTGAGAGTAAGGATAAGTGCTGTTTCTCCTGGGACAGTGATGAGGTTTTTAGCCAATCGAGGCACAACTTCCCAACACTGTATGATATCACTATCTCTGGATGTTCTCTTTGTACATATCGTGGGTCTGGCCTAAGGATACTAAACCCTTCGGTTGTACCCCTGAATATTGATTGACATCTGTTTGTGTCTGTGGGCCAAACAAATCATCCCTTCCAATTGGGGTCAGATGTATTGTACTGCATGATGTCATCTATTGTATCCCCTCCACTTGATATAGAAAGATGTGTGAAGGTGTGGGAAACCGTGGTGTGTTCAATTCCTTTTTTCTTGGCTAGCATAAGACAGGAAGGGGGATATGTACAAGAACTGCCGCTAACTAACGCTAACGCTAGTTAGTGGCAGTTTTCTTAATGCGGCCTATCACCAAAAACTATCGCCCTGTTAGCAATGTATTTACAATACGTCTCTACATGGTGATAGTTCCAGGTAGCTGCAGTGAAAACTGCTGTTTACACTGGCGTGAAGGCGATACAAATTCTGGCGTTGGTAGGCGAAAACTGAAGAAAGGCCAATTTGCGGGCAAGAGATTCATGTTAGTCAGCCAAACGTGAGTGTTTTTGCCTCTTGAGGCAAAAATAGGCTATAAGCCCACCCCCAATGAAAAATAGGAAACAAAACCAATGGAATGCAGATTGGAGCAGCCAAGGCCAAGTGCAGCACAGATCAACAACACCTCCAAGCCCTCCAACAGCCAGGATGATGAGCCAGAGTCCCAGCGGTAGAGGAAATCCAGGGCTACAACCATGAAAAGAGGCGCATAGCTGGTCAAAACCAGTGATGAATCACCTATCATAGCTCACTCCTTGCAACACCATGGCATCCAAAACCTTGAAAGCGTGGACAGTCCCCGGAGCCCAAAAGCCTCGCTGGGCCTGCGTCTAGGCCCCGGAGTGGGCTGCAGGGATGCTGTGGAGTTGCAGGCACGTGGTGGTAGACATTGAGGCGTTGGCGATCACCCTTACATGGTGGTGAAGTCTGCCAGGTCGCATGGCAACACGTTGCTGACCTGTGTGAGAAGACCGCCTTGTGCCCCTTGGAGCTGTGAACAGTAGAGGCGCTCATGCACACGAATAAATGGCATTACAACGCAAACAATTACAATGCATGCTTTTACAATGCGGTTTTTACATCGCAACTACCATTACTTCACATGATTTTTACAACACATGCCATTACAATGCATTTTTAAAAACTACCAGTACAACACGATCCATTACACAACATACCATTACAATGCATAATACTTTTAGGGCAACAGTAGGGTAAGTGTTGGATAGTGTAGGGGTAAAAATTACTATTCTCACTCCAGTGAGTGCAACAGTCGGGTAAGTGTTGGATAGTGTCGGAGTAAAAATTACTATTCCCACTCCAGTGTGTGCAACAATAGGGAAAGTGTTGGCTAGTGTAGGGGTAAAAATTACTATTCCCATCTACCCCAAAACTCATACCCACCATAAAACTAAAAAATCTCTATTACTTACCATATAATGCGTTTTAATGGTATGCGTTGTAATGGCATTCGTTGTAGTGACATACGTTGTAATGGCATGCGTGGGAATGGCATGCGATGTAAAGGCAGTTGCGTTGTAACAGCTGTGTTGTAAAAGCAGTGCGATGTAATGACTGTGTTGTAATGGATGTTTCCCCTGTACACCAACGTAGGGCGTTCTGCATCGCATACTACGATCCACCACTACACCGGTGGTGCACAGAGGAGATAGATTACCAATGGTGGGTGGCGCCTCTCTGCATCACAGGCCAGATGATGTTGCACTGGCCAGACGCTGTGGAGGGTAAGGCCCCTGAGCTGAGCCGAACTTGTGTGGCGGGATCATGGCAGCTTCACACCTAAGGGGGCCCTGTTGCATCACCTGCAGGTTCCCCTGCGGACTTGGCGGTGACTGTTGTACCCAGTCTTGTGAAATCCCACCTGGCTGAGGCTCCTGCTGGCTGAGTCACAGATTTGGAGAGAGGGCAGCCGATTGCGCCATGGTGTCAATGTCCAGGTGAGAAGGTGGGACGTGTAGTGGAGGAGGCCCAGGGTTGAGTCGCCCAGGCCTAGCACCTGTGAGTGACGCACCCCCAGTGGCGGCTCATCTGCTATGGTGAAAGAGCGTCGCCTCACTGCTTTCAAGTAGTGCAAGAAGAGGAAAAATAATAACATGATGATAACTTTCTGATGTACACATGCTATGTTTGCTTTGCGGGCAGGAGGGTGGGTGGGGCTGCTCTACTCATGGAGCAGGACAGGGGTGGAGTGGTATGCCCACTCAAATGTGCAATGACTGTTTGGTCGGCCCTCTCAGGCTGCCCAAAGCAGTCATGCGCACTTCCCTGTTCGCATTGCAGGCTGCATTAAAGCCTGCATGGAGAACATGCCCACCCCTCCAGTCCCTGGCTGAATGCCTTGTAATGGCGCTCAAGAACAATCACAATGCCGCATTGCAGCGTGGTGATTGGCTTAGGGGAGGGAGCCTGGCTGCCTGCTTCTTGTTCCTGTAAGCAGACTCAGGAGAGCAGAAGCACAGTAGACGCAGGACCCGGCCTCGAGGTAAAATTTATTTGAAAAAATATTCACAACCCCCATTCACCCCCACGTCCCTGCCCCCTCCAGCGTCCTTTCCCACGTTTCTTGCATCCCAACGGTCCATTACCCCCTGTAGCACTGCTCAATGGCGCCCGCTGTGCGGCCATGCACAGCGGGCGTACCACTGGTGTGCCAAAGGCAAGCCATAGGAAAGCCTGTCTGCGTCTGTCCGCCCTTGGACCGTGCCCAGCACCAAGTACCCTTTCTCTTGTACACTCCACCGCTAAAACACCAGCACCCTCCTCGCCATCAACCCTGGATGCCACACCGCCTGCCATCTAGCAACACTGCAGAATTTTCTTGAACCCTGCGCCTGTCGAAACTACAAACACACCTTCTGCCAAATCAGCACACCAGTGCCTCATACCGCCCAGCCGATCTCAGCTAACTATAACTGCTGAACTTCACTGGTTTTGTAAGAGTGAAATCTGAGCCTAACTATAACGTCCCTGTAACCTTTGCTTTTTTCTGTGAATTTCTAAAAAAAAATCGATTTCCTAACTATAACATGCCTGTAACCTTTGGTTTTTTCAGCAAATGTTAACATTTTTAATACTTCTATTCCCTATCTGTAACCTGTTGAGGTTTGACTTCTGTGAATGAGAATCGTCCCAGATGGAATCCTGCCCTGCATATTTATCCAAGAACAGGCCACTACTTTGTTCAATACCTCTACACAACTGGAGTAGTGTCTACTGACTAATTAGTAAGTGCTATCCCGTTGGGCAAATATATAGTGTATCTCTTACACTACAGCTGTGTAAAGAATGCCTGCGACATGTCTCCAGTGACCTTGTGTGTCTGTAACTTTGCCAATGTGATTGTTGCTCGAGCGTCTTCAACAGATAACTTCACAAGGTGGAACTGTAGAGAAAACACACTTGGATGATTTGTACCATACAGAAGTAAGTGCTCCTTTGTTTGGTGAAGATGTGATTTCTAAGCATCGTGACCCCATCTGCAAAATCGGTGGGAAACGCACTCAGAGGGCCTTTTAGTAAGCTGTCCATCATCCTGGGAAAAGGGCTAGAAGACGTTGCACACCTCTAATGAATATGGGCCGGGACCAAATGGGCAGGGCTTCTAGGCAAGTTTACATACTTCTAGGGGCTTATTTACAAGCCCCTTGCACCACCGGGGCATCACTTTTTGTGACGCACCAGCGGCGCAACCTATTGCCCCATAGTCACCCTGCGTGGCTTTTCATGTCCTTGTAAATATTTCCCCATTACATGCACCACTTTGCGTCAAAGGGGAGTGCAGGAATGTAGTTGTGGGGGTTCCCACACAACACCCATGGCTTCTGCCGCATTTCCAGATTTACGAGAAATCGCTTTTGCTTTCCCACCAAGCAAAAGCAAACAGTGACCTCCCTATGGTGGGCACCTACAGAGTTAGCAGGAGCTGGCCTTGGTGGGTGGTGGTCCCCAGGGCCATAAATCATTGGACAATTTAGCCCAGGGAAGGTGGTGGTCCCCAGGGCCAGGGGGCTGTGACAGACACCCTAAATTAGTTTAATTCAATCCTGGGAAGGTGGTGGACCACGGGGCTGTGAGGGGCAGAGCAGGCTCACCAGCATATATATTTTGTATAGTGCCCCAGGGAGGTTACGTCCCTGGGGCTGCGGGGGCTGCATGGGCCCCACATTAATTTATTAAGATTTTCCCCAGGGAGGTGGTGGTCTACCCTGCCCACTTGTGTCTTATTTTATGGGATGGAAACATGCTCCTAACTATAGCTACCTACTGGCTTACCCCCAGCGAGTGCATCCCACAGAAGCGGCAATCTTCTTTTTCATATATAAATATAATATAAATATATATATATTTATATATGAAAAAGAAGATTGCTGCTTCTGTGGGATGCACTCGCTGGGGGTAAGCCAAACATCAAAGGGCAGCACACTCGAAACCTCTCCCAACTGCCAACGCGTTTCGGATAACCTCCTTCCTCTGGGCAGTTTGTAGAAAAAGGAGAGGCAAACAACAGGCTGGCAGAACATCCCCTCTTTTATTTCTAAAAGTCTCAAATGCAAGTCAGGTGAGTTGATACTTGCATGCTGGGACTGGTAGTCTTTAATCCCGAGTGGGCGTTGCCTCGCAATTTTCTCAAAGTTTATCGTGGGACAACCAAAGTTCCAAAGCGGCGCCTGTATAGTGAAGGCTCCCCCAGCTCCACAGCGCCTTGCCAGTGCAAATCCGAAACGCGTTAGCAGTACTTATGTGGGGAGAGGTTTCGAGTGTGCTGCCCTTTGATGTTTGGCTTACCCCCAGTGAGTGCATCCCACAGAAGCGGCAATCTTCTTTTTATATATATATCAAAGGCTCCCGCTTTCCACTTATGAAAACAAGCACGGCACTCCAATCGTGGCTCCTTAAAGGTATTATATTTCAGACGAGTGCTAGACAACGGATTTCGGTTGTATACTACAACTTAGTTCACGATATAGGAGCATCATCATTCTTTATGTATAGATCATGTGATCAAACAATGAAAGCATGGAAAACAAAGGTCTAACATGATGATTCCTATGCATGGTTAGATGTCATCTTATAGTAGGAATTCATCCTTCAAACGTTACTGGCTTGTCAAATTAAATTTGGCGTTTCAATGCAAAACATAACAAATATATGTTAAATTTAAACGCGACTGCAGCAAAGAATAATCATTCTAATGGAAGAATAAATAATATCACATGCAATCAATAAAGTGCAATTGCATTAATTGACATTTTTGAAAAAAGTAGAAGAATTTCATAAAGCTATATAAGTAATATGGCAAGTGCCAAAATGCATCAAAGGATAATACATGTGAAAAGTTGGCCTGGTATATGCTGTCCACTAGTTAGAGTGGGCACCTTGTACCAATCCAAACAACCCCTTATTGATGATAGGTTAAAGACAACCTTTATTGAAAGCTATCCTAGTGGTAGCTATAGAGAGCAGCCTTCAGGCTAAGTCTTGAAGGAATGTAAAGCAGTCTATAATCTCTTGAATGGCTAAATGAAAAGCAACCACACCAGGTATATATATAAAATATATGTATTTAGTTCTAAATACACCCTCCTAGTCTCTTTATGAGGCTAGAAGTCAAAAGACATAAGTTACACTTCAAATAGTACAGTAAAATAGCACAAATACACGTCAGGCCCTAGGGGCGAGCCAAACCATCTACTAAAATAGTGGTATAAGAACCATGACTTAACTAGAAACAAGGCCTAGAGCCTGTAGAATCGCTGGGACCCCAAGGAACGACCCAAGGTAGTGACACAGGGGACCCACGGGGCCGTGTGCAGTGTGAGAACACAGCCACGAGCCCTTGTTAGCTTCTATGGGGAAAGTCGCGGTTAGATTTTTAAAGATTAAGGACACTTAGAAATGAGTCAGGACCAAACCCTTTGGGACTTAAGAAGTTCTAGGGTCAACACCCACGGGTGCACCGGAGTACTCGTGTTACCTCACCCAGGGAAGCCGGGTGCATAGGTGTCAAATGGTGTTGGGTCACGTCATCGATTTCAATGAGAGCTGGCAAAGAAGTGCTGCTGTCGGGAAGATGCGAAGTGTCCGAAGAGATCCAAGCCTGGATCGAAGTCGAGAAGAACTTGAAAGCAGAGGGGACAGAGTCTGGGTCACTTGCCAGTGACCAGGAAGACGAAAGGCGGATGCCCACCGATG
This sequence comes from Triturus cristatus, assembly GCF_964204655.1. Taxonomy (NCBI): domain Eukaryota; kingdom Metazoa; phylum Chordata; class Amphibia; order Caudata; family Salamandridae; genus Triturus; species Triturus cristatus. The sequence continues at coordinate 770,374,651 of NC_140592.1, forward strand.
TCGGGTGATTTCAGGTGAAGGAGGTGAAGCTTGACTCTTCAGCCACGAGGACCAGGAGGTGTCGAAGACAACCAGGAGCTGGATTCAAGCTGTCCCACGAAGGATGTCAAGTGCTGCAGCATCGGTGCCCGAATTGGACACAACAAGCCTTGACAACAGCAACCCACGCAGAAAGGAGAAAGATGCTTCGGTGCAGACCAGCAAGGTCTGAGGGACTCACCACTTGGTGGGGAGTCAGGGCATGTCTAGGGCAACCAGGGAAGCCCAAGGAAAATCAAAGTTGTCTTCTCAGGGACCCACCAGTTGACGGACCAGAGATCGCGAAGGAGCCTCGAGAGGAAACACAAAATGGCAGCCCACGGGTCACTCGGGGTGACTAGGCCGACAATCTTCAGTGGATTCTCTGCTCGAGGTGGGGGCTACAAGTAACCCCAAGCATGACTTCAAGAGACGTCGAGAAGTCAATGCACTTGCAAAAGTGCCCGGTGACCAGGAGTTCCGGTTCCACGCTACTCACGAGGGCTGTGGGTCTCAGCTTTGCTGGGGACTCGGGTCGGCCTCTGAAATGTCTGGAAATCCTCTTCCTGGGCTGCAATTACTTCGGAGTCCGGTGGGAGCTTCGGAGATGCAGACTGGCAAAATGCTTCGTTGGTGCCTGCCAAGCAGGGGAGTCAATCCTTGACCCCAAGGGAGATTTCTTCAGTCCTCTAGTTTTAGTAGAGCATCGAAGTTCCAGGATTCAGCTTCAGAGTTTCGTCCTGGGATATCTAAAGTTCTGGTTACAGAGGCTCCTTACTTATACCTAAGGAAGGGGTTGGACTAGCTCTGGGGACCCACCCATGGTAGGGTTTGAAAGAGGGGTGGCTACACTCATTTCCTTTTTCCAGTTTCACACCAGAGCAAGCGCTGGAAGCCCCTGAACCGGTTTGAGCTGGACTATGCACAATGACACCAAATGTGCCCCCACTGCAGGACTTCAAAGCACTCTGAGAGTGCTCCCACCCAGCCCCAATACACATAAGCCTGTCTGGGAGTTGGTTACACCTCCCTGTGACAGGAAACCTATTGTCCAGGCCTCCCCTGCTGGAGTTTCGGTCAGCAGCAGGAGGCCAGACCCGTGTCTGTGGCCACAGCATCCATTTTGTTATGCCAGGGCTCAGTTAAGTTTCTACTGGGTATACCAGTACCGCCATGTCTCTCCCTCTAGAAGGGTGGGATCATATTCTCACATCAGGATTTGATGTGCGGGTATGATTCCAAGGTGTTTGACACCAAACACAACATGTTTCCGTGCAGCTAGTCCAAAGTTAGCATTAACCGTTTAAGATATAATGCACTTAAGAGTATATGGTCAGGCTGCACCACTGACAACCCCGGAGAAGAGATTTTGCAGGTTGCAGAGGGGCTCAGCTCATACCTGGGCACCCTCTCACATATAACCAAGCACCCTGCCTTCAGGATTGATAAGGTCTGCCATAGGGGTGACTGATAGCTTACTATGTGCAGTGAAAGGTGAGGTATAGTGAACCTATACCTCAGTAAGGGGTGCATGCACCAACCTACCCAGGCTTCAGTAGCAGACCTGTGGTGTCATTTTGAAGGGCTTTCCAGGGGTGGCACAATACATGCTTCAGCCCCTGGTAGGCCTCTGGGGTACCTATGCCCTGGGTACATAGTATACCATATACTAGGGACTCACAAGAGTACCCCAGATTCCAATCTGCAGTGTACCTAAAGTACATGCAATCAATTTAGAGAGGAAGCAGCTATGTTGGGGCCCTGAATAGCAGGGTCCCAGCCAGACTAAAGTGGAAAAACAGTGAAACACCAGCAAAAAGTGGGGGTAAACATGTGAAGCAGATCCTACTTTCCTACAATACACTCTAATTCATTAAATATATTTCAAATATACAAATCAGTAAAATGCAAATGGTAAAATACAGTTAATACTCATGTCATACAAGTGCATTCAGTTTGAAAATAGTATAAGATGGCAAGTGGCAAAGGATACTGCAATTCTTTGCATATTATAATTCACATATTCCCCTGTGGGTAAATGTTATCCTGACTATGTCCACATCTTACATGGTTCTCTCCTGAAAAAAAATATTTTGAATAGAAAAAACTAAATTGCTGTATTGTCACTTCCAACTAAATTAAAGAAAAAAGATAACACAGATTAACACTCAAGAGGAGTGTGTTAAGGGTGGGGACAGGCTACCCCAAACAAGTGTCCTAAGATGGCTGCCAGCACTTCCTGGTTGAGGTTGTGGCAGCCAATCATATCTCAGCTTCAGATCTGTCGGAATCTGCAGAGCCTCAATGTCCCTTGATATACAAAGTTGTTGATCATTAATTGATCAAAAACTACTGAACTGATTTACACCAAAAGCACTCTTTCTGGACCTAGATCTAGCTTACTGCCAAATTTGGTGTAAATCCGTTCCGCAGTTTAGGTGGTAGCTGTGTCTAAAGTGCTTCCAGGCAAATGAATGGGGAAAGCGCGTTTTTGGACCCCCTTTTTAATCGGCCCCTGCTTGATGAATCACCTCAACACTTCCCATGCACAAACTAGGCAACAAAGAACACTTTTTTGGAATGTTTTATGGAGATTTGTCAAATGGCACTAAAGTTAATTAGCAACACAAAAATTACATTTCCTATGAAAAAAGGATGCAAACAATAACTATCCAGTGGCAACTGCCACTGGGCAATATATAATGTGGCTGATGTTGTATTGCACTGCCAATTCGATTTCCACTGTCAATAGCTTCTGATGTGTTTAGTTTCCTTACCACAATAGAAGTCGGGTATTACATTCTAACATGTTTAGTAAAGGAAGGATAAAAAGAGTGTTTGGGGCATATTAGTTTTTTCTGACGCTCCAGTGGCCTTGCACCATTCCCCATATTTCCCCATATTTGCAATGTGGTGCTAAGCCACCTTAATGTGGCTAAACACCACCTTGTAAATATGCCCCCCTTTCGGCAGCAGTCTGCTGCGGCAAAGAGGTGAGCAATGGGTGTTCCTGTGGGCGTTCCACCGCAATACCCATTGCTTTTTGACTCTTCCACAGATTTAAAGGGTAATAAGTTACCCTTCTGGTGTGGTCACAAAGCACCGAAACACTGCTTATCTGAGAATAATGAACACATATGTGAAATGAACAAATAAAGTTGAAGTGACACTTTTATTCAACAAGTCATTAACACAGCAAAAGAAATATATTCATCTATTCATTAGCTTAGAGAGAATAATATGATCATAGTTCAATCAGTCAGAAATATCAATCACAAAATACTTATCAATAAATGTGTAGGTGCCTGGAAGGCAATCCTGAAATGAGAAAACTGACCATCCAAGAATTACAATTTAAAGGCTCATTAAATGCAATGAATTGGGTGAGAACTGAGAATAAATGAAGAGATCAAAAGGTAATAAGGGTTATCTAAATTAGGATGTACCACCTGAGAGAAGGCATAGAAGTCCCAAATGAGCTAAACAGCCGGCCGGAGGACCCACGCTTGTGCTAGGCACTCGCAGGAGAGTTCTGGGCTTCTAAGTGGGGTGCAGGACATATATACCTGGTTAATGCAGAATGGTTATACTGCATTGACGTTGGAACTGGAGTCATACTGGCTCAGGTGGTTGACCGCACGCCTACAGTGGTATTGCTAAACCCTAAGGACGCAGAAGTGGTGAACCATTGTGTCAGGTGTTTGAGCGGGTGGTCGGCCATGCTTGACCGCAGTTTATAAACAAAGAACATTGGTAGCGTAGATATCTCGAAAAATATATGAGAGAGCGGAACTAAAAAACAGGTGTTATTGTTGCAAGATGTCGTCGTGGGTTTCATTTGAGCAAGCTTGCAAACTTTCATAATAAAAATGAAGCAAAATGAGACTTATGAAATGTCAAGGGTGTATCAGCTGGTCTCATGTGTGTGTGGGTGATGCGCTGGTCTTGCAACTGTGGAAAGTTTCTTTAGTTCTGTGGTTGCCCAAGCTGCCTCGTCGTATTCAGCACAAAAGAAATGCATGGTCGAGAACATTGGGGCCTAGTAGATTTTTTTATCAAAGATGGTAACCTGAGGCACTGGGCTTTGGCTTAGGCCTATATGCAGGGGGTTCAAGGGATGTGTGGGCTATCACTTACTGACTGTGTATGGTGAAAATGGTCAAAATAGCACATTTCCAGATTTTATCTTGCAGGGGGAATGCAAGGACCTTCATTCTACATGGGTCGAGCAAAAATGCTAGATTGGGAATTTAGATAGTAAAACGTGACCCTCCAACATTTCCCTCCTCTTGTTCATTTTTGAACACACTTCTAACTATATATATAGCTTGTTCTTTATCTCGGCCTATGTTCCAAGTGGTGTCATTAGCATAGTGGCAGGGGTACTCCCTATTTATTTGGGCTCTTAGCTCAACGGATTTCCCCATCCGTGTCTTTAACCAGAGCGTCATAAGGAGCTATGGTATAGTCTATCCCTGCTAAAGGTGTACCTGGAGGAAGTGGGGGAGCAGTATGTATTTAGTAGTTCTTGTCGGGAGGGGTCTTCTACAAACGTGTGCCAGTCGGTGTGAGCTCAACTACCTCTAACATTGCTAATATACTCCTATTCCTTGGTCTACTGACCCTACGTATGAACTTCCTGTAGATCCGTATCTTGGCATTGTTCATTTCTATTACTTTACTACTCACTATTTTCACACAATGACATTTATCTGCGGGACACAACACAAAGAGCAACAGAAAAACTTTTTAGAACAGCAACAAAGGTATCCAGTCAAAGTTCAACCAATCAGTGGCTGTCTGCTATGGCACCTCCTCCAGAAATCCATTTCTTTTCTATCTTGTTCAAGTCGTTGATGGCATTGGTGATGGAGCCATTTTCTTCAATGTTGGCAATGTGCAGGACAATTCCTTATCCAAAGGCATACCCTCCTCTTTATATTTCAAAGCCAGAGTGCTTTTGCCTTGATCTGGAACATCACAATGATGGTGTTGGAAAAAGAGCTGGACTGTTCAATAGGCAAACCTCCTTTGGTAGGTCTTTGAAAGCTGTCCTCCCTTAGTACTCAGCAAACTGCCACTGTCTGTGGAGCCAGATAACAGAGCCAGAGATGGGCATCTATGTGGGAGATATTTGCTGCTGGAACTATCATTGAGACTTTGTGCAATGTTCTAGTGAGCACAGGCTGCTCCTTCGTGGGGGCTGTTGGAGATAGAGACGTTCTCTGCAGGCTCAGTAAAAGTTCATTAGGCTGGAGGTGCCATATTTAATGTCCGAATTAAAAACAGTGCTGTTTTCAATTTGTGTCCTGACCCATAGGTAACATGCCATCCTAGAAAACAGAGAAGAGGTGCCTTTAATTTGAAATCCTATTATAATTTTGGACATTTTTCTCCACACCCCAAGTAGACTACCTGCTATCTCATCTTCATAATCCTAGTCTACCCTATGTTGCCCTAAGGATGCTGCTCTATACCTCAAGTAACCTGTGGCACTCAATTTGCCATGGACGTAAATGAGTGCAAATAACAATAAAGCAGTTCTATTCTTACATGGGCACGGTAGAGTGTGGGGCAACGAGCCATGATAGTCTGATAGAGATCCTGTTATCATAAACCCAAAGTTCCTACAAAAGGCTACACTAAGGTCTATATCAGGAACACTTATCTAAAATATCCTTGTTGCCTTCCCTTCTATTCTGGAATTGTCAGTGACAACATCATGCATCATTGGGATGTGGTCCCTTACGTTTCTAGTTACAAATACTTCAGAGAAGGTGGCCTCAATAATCTGACATTTGGTCGTGTATTCTGTAGAGGAACAGGTGTAGGAAATATTCTAAAGTATGTGGTAGTACCTCCCTAGGTAAAATCAGTCTATCGGTGCCTACTGCATGCGTAGTCTATGAGTTATATAACAGTACTCCTTAGTCTTCTGTCTACCTATTGTTGTCATCTGAATGTACCACATGTTGCTGTGAAGGGAATCATCAGTATGCTTTCTAACTGCTTGGGCACTATTCACATAATAGCATTAATACATTATTACTTCCAACAGGGGAAGGGTAATAGGACACAGGTGCGCATAAATATTTGGGGCGCTGACGGTACTGGCAGAGGATTGTGAACCCTTTTGTATTCTTACAAGGGCCATTTTCTCCATGTGCTAGCAGGTATATTGGAGGTGACTTGGGGTGCACAGTGGTATTGGCAACTTCAATAGTTTGAGCAATACAAGCCTTTCTAATAACACAAAATGAGATTTAACAGTGAACTAATAAATCTTCCTAGTGCCACTCTGATAATACTGCAAAATATTAACATACAAATACATAACTTTGCATAAGACACTTCTTTGCGGCGGGTGTTGAAGCTATGTCTGAATCCATAGATGACCAAGCTGTCACCGTCTTTTTCCTCTTGGACAGTCAATGTGAACAAGTTAACCTCCTCTAGTTCGTTGTCCAGAGATGAGGGGGTGCCTGATCGACCCTGAAGTCTGTTCTGTTAATCCTTTCCTTTTGGCAATGGGGACAGCTGTTTGTGAGTAGTCTATTATTATTTCAAAAAAGTCTTTGGGCCAAACATCTGTGTTCCATTATTGCTATGCTGAAGCTCAGTACTGATTGGGCCCTTCTTTCCTCCACCTGGAAACCTGAGTTTGAAAGAAACTTTGCAGTGCGTGTTACTCAAACAGTTTCTTATATATTTCATATTTATATACAATATAATATGAAGCACAGGTATTAAATGCACACTGTCCTCCTGTATTTATATATACTCATGTTTTCATTACTAACCTCTATACATAAATATGATATTACTATATATTATTTATCTTTTGTAGTCCCTGGCGAATGCACTGCATTAAAATGCATTTTAGCAGATTCCACCTTACAATCTAATTTGTTACAATAATATTTTCTTCAGCTCTGAAGAACCTAGCAATGCTGCTTTAATATCTGATGGACGTGCGTACACTTAGCTTACTTTATCTTAAACAGTACAGTTGTCACAAGGGATCGAAGCATGCATGTATATATATATATAAATACACGCATAGCCAGTCACTAAACTGCATAACGTGAAACCTAAAACACTGTATTTAATTACGGCTGCCCCCTTTTACCAAATCGTGTGATCCTAGGCAATTTATTTCTCTTTACACAGCTCTCTGTGTTCTAACTGTATACATATCTTTACATGAAGGTGGCCTCAATCTCCCGATCGTTACAAACCACAGGAAGCCTCTTTCCTGCCTGGCTCAATGCCCAGAATCTGTGGTCGGCCAAGAGTGCTACTATCAACGGCAGCCCAAGAGAAAGCTTATTAACTCGTTTGTTACCTCGTAACATCTAAAAACATGTGTTGTGTTTAATTGTACGCTATGCTGAATAAAATATTTAATATCACGTCTTTTTTGTAAAGCACACTTTCACTCAGAATGGTATTTGAGCGCTAGATACCAGATCCTTATTGTTCCTTCAACTCAATGGTACTCCTTTCATCCACCTCAGAATGATGAAGGGCTGATCAGACCCCGCATCTATCCACTTTTAGAAGGATGAAATGCTCAATAGACCTAGTAGCATATGAACCTGTGACCATCAAGTCAAACACAGGCTCACGTTTCCTGTATGTCATGCACATTGTGTAAACACCGTATATTCTAGTCTTTTGCTCCTAAGGGCCTACAATAATGTATTGGACCTATATTTTGACCCAAAATGAAAATGGGGCGCAGCTAGCGTGCATTTCATTCCTTTGTTTAATGTTCAACATCTGCTCCGACATCTACGTTGCTCTAAGGCCAGTGGCACCAACCAACTTGAACATGAGCCACAATTTCAAAACCTCATTTTGTAATAGCAAACATCAACTGTGTGTGCTCTGTTGCGACACCCTCCCAGATCGGTTCTTGTATTTGAGCCATTGCCTGTGCCTGCCTTGGCTGCTGCTGAATTCGGATGCAGGTAGGAGTAAATCATTCTGTACTTAGTATCTCAGGGCTGCAGCATTTTGTGTAATCTTACTATGATAATCTAGCATCTAGCTGACCAGGTAGGCCCCTGCATTTTGTTCATTGAAGTATTGATGCCTAAAGATATTCATCAGGTCTATAAAGAAAAATTATTTTATGACTTATAATTGGTCATCTAAATAGAGAGATATTCATAAGCATTTGAAACTGAAAGTATTTCCCTTTCTGCCAGGAAACTATATTACTTATATTGATGGCATTTTTAGTCTTCTGACATTGTGGGCCATAGAACATTATTGTGTAAAGATCTATTTCCAATAATGAAGGAGATTTTTGATTGTTACCAGCAAGGCACTTTACTCATTTTTACAATCTTTTTTCATTGTTCTATTGTTGTCAATAATCTAGATGTTGAGGGGCATGTTGAATAGAATGAGGATCCAAAGATATCAAAGGGAATAGCTCCATTTTACCTGGTATTACATCTTCTATAATTGGGCTCTGGGCGGCAAGGGATGGTAGTCCTTGAGCTCAACCTATTATGTCATCTACCTTTGCTTGGCTGGCCTATCATTTGCTGCTTGGCCAAGTCTAGGGCGTAATAGCAACCAGAAAACGTAAAAAGGTTGCTGTGTGATGTGGTCAATTAATGCCTGCGAAAACCCTCCTCCCCCTCTTACTACCACTTGACTCAATATTCAAGTGGGAGGATCCGTTATTAAGCGTCCAAGCATGCCAGAAAGGTGAGATGAGAAGCGTGTGGTGTGAAGGTCAAGGAACTGAATGTACTCGATTTAACAGTCTTGAAGGCAGCTACTTGGTAGCTAGACACAGTATACACTGGATGCACCGCGAACCAGTTGCGTGGTCTCAAATTAAACCTGCCTCAGTCAAAGTGGGTGTGCTGGGCACGTACCCAGATGAGGGGGAGGAGTGGTGCGGTGTACTACAGACCACAGCATCAAATAACTAGCGGCGATCTGTAAGGCTAATGACTGGTGTGATACAGATGACAGCAAAATTAATTAGCAGGCTTTTTCCCTTAAATGACGGAATTGGTATTTGGCCAGTCAACTTTAAATTGACAAAATTTGCTCATACAGTCAATATTTGCATATATTAAAAAAGAATCAACATGACAATCAAGATGCACCTAGATATTATGGTCTCACTAATAAATCAATAGATCAGCATCTGCCAGACAGGCTTCAAATACAAGAATATATAAAAAACAATTCACAGATCTAAGTTCTTCTAAAAACTGTTTGTGAATCACAGGCGTCCCATCTTATTTAAGAAATCCACGCCTTTTCCAGCGCAAGATGCTGTAGTGTATTGCTGTTGTGACATATGCAGAGTCTAAATAACCAGTGATGCAGTTGTCAGCCCCATTGTTTAAAGCGGCAATAAGACCCACTAACTCAGCTGCTTGGGCTGAATAATGTGCAGGTAATGCAATCTGCTGTGCAATGTCTAGGGAATCAGGGGACTCCTGCTGTTGGGCCTTAACCACTGCGGCTCCTGTGTACCTGACCCCTTTTTCTTGGTCAGTGGTGGAGGACCCATCAACAAAATATACAGTGCTATCTGGCAAGGGGTCCTCTTTTGCTGCTCCTCACTCATCTGGAGAGAATGTGGCACAATCATGGGTGTCATCATCAGAGGCTGCAATGGGATGTGCAAAGAATGTGGCAGTGTTGACTGTGTGACATTTGACAACTTTCAAGGAAGGCAAATGACAGTATCACTTCATAACCTGACACTCTTTGTGTTGTTAATGTTGTCTTAACTTTCTGATTTATGGCAAAGACGGCGTGCTCAGTGTACAGTGTTAACGGGGATCCCATGACAATGGGGGTACTTTGCTGGTGCGGCAAGAGCTTGCTCGCATTGGTAAGGACCTTTCATGACAGGGTCTAACATGCTGCTGAAGTAGGCAATGGGCTTATGGCCCATGGGATATTCCTGTGTGTCCGCTATCTGATCTGAAATGGGCAGAGGTCCGCCTGTAATACTGGTATGCAGGTGCCTGCTGCTGCTGTTGCATGGGAACCTGTATTTGCAGGAGCGGTGGCTGGGTAGGTTGGGCATGAGAGTACAGTATTTGGGGCTGGAGGCGCTGTGGGTGTATTTGCTGCCATTGGAATCGTTGTGGTGCTTGTTGGGCGGGACCCATGGATTGTTTGTTCTGATCTTGAAGTCTAGTACGGCACTCTCTTTGCATATGGCCTAACTTGTGGCAATAGAAACAGGGGCACTGTCCTGACTGCAGTTGTAATCTCTGTTGTCCCATTCCTTTCCCTCTTCCCTGCATACCTGTGATCCCATTGGCATTCTTTCTGTTGTTGTAATAATGTTGTTGGTCATTGCTGTAGCCAGGTTGTGCTGACATGTATTGCAAGGGGGGCTGTTGTTGCATCCGTTGTGGGGCAGGCTGGGTGTTGGCTGCGAGTGCATTCACGGCAGTCTGGGGAAATGTGGTGACTGCCGTCATCTGAGTGACAGGTGCAGCTAACATGACTGTGTCTGGGGTGTCCTTTTTCCTATTAAGCTTCTGCTGCACCAGCTTTGCATCTGCATTCTCTATAGCTAGCTGTCTAGGAGGAGGGTAGTTAGTTTGTTAAAAGTGGTGTTATGGACAGCGATAGCAACGTCGTGCACCAAATGGATAGTGCAATTGATAATACGTGGGGGGGGGTTGGTCATAGTTGATATGGAGGGTGGCAGGGAGCGAGGAAGGAATACTTCCCCCCCCCCCCCTTTTGTCTAGCAGCTGCAGAGGCAAATGATAGACAAAAAATGTCATGAATGAATGTGCTGATTTTAAAAGTACGGCAAGAGGAAGGGTGGTGTAGGGGGATGGCGGGGGTTATTTTAGCTACCTAGCAGTGTTAAAATTAGATAAGGGAGAGAGGCCTGTTAGTGCAACCCAGACACCAGCTAAATGGAATGGCGGTCAAGACACTCAGCTACTGTGGGAAGGTGTCCGGACCAAGGAGTGGCGGGTACTGGGGTAGGACAAGGGCAAGTAGGCGCTATGTTATTAGAAGCACAATAGGCAAATAACAAGCACAATTGGCAAATAACAAGGCAAAAGACAAGAAAACATGAAACATAAAAAACAAACATTAAACATGACATATTATTCGAAAATAAATTACGATGTAATATAGAAGATGCATCGTGAAAAATAGAAGGAAGTACTGTAAACAGACCTAGATACTAAATCTCGCTAGAGGCCTAGAAATGGGAGCGCAGTGCGAGAGAACACGAGTTAAAAAAAAAAAAAGGGAGAGAGAGATAGAGAGAGGTGTGCACAGTACCGAGGAGAGAGAGAGGCCACAGAAGGTGCAGGCAGAGCAGAGATCTGAAGCCGAGGAGAAGACAGTGAGCACAAAAAAAAGGGAGAGGGGAAGATGATAGCAGTGTATATTGTAGCGTGTATAGAAAGAGGGAGAGGGAGGGGGGAAGAGGAGAAGAGGAGGATAAGGGGTGAGAGGAGTTTAGAAATAAAAGAGAAAAGTAGAAGAGAAAAGGAGAAAGTTATAATCGGATGACAGCGCAGCTGAGCCAGCCGTGCTGAAAACCCACGAAGGGGGGAAGAAGGAGGGTGAAGTCTGCAGTGACCACAAGTGACTTCCCCTTTTTCGAGGCAGTGAGCTGCGCAGCAAAAATGGACCATCAGGGAAAGACACGACATTTATACAGAAGAAACAGTGTAATAAGAGAGAAGAATGTTACACCCAATTCATGCAGAATGAGGTCGTCAAGGAAAGAGATGAAGACAGGAGAGAGAGAGAGACCTGTGAAATAATGTGACCCGAAAGGACAAAACGGGCAAAGAAGGGAAGCACACATTGAAAAGGGACCCTAGGGAAGAGAAAACCACACTGTAGATAAAACGTAGAAGGCAACGGTGAAATCCAAAGTCAATATATAAAAAAAACACAACGAGGACTCAAAACCTCGAACCACTATGGAGGACTCTAACCCCGAAACCTCGAACCAGAGGACTGTAACCTCGAACCAAAATACACGGTAAAACCTAGAACCACATCCGAGGACTCTAACCTCGAAATAAAATACGTAATACAATCTAGAACCACATCCGAGGACTCTAACCACGAAGGAACCAAAATACACAATAAAATCTAGAACCACATCCAAAATCTAGAACCACATTCGAGGACTCTAACCTCGAAGGAACCAAAATACACAATAAAATCTAGAACCACATCCAAAATGTAGAACCACATTCGAGGACTCTAACCTCGAAGGAACCAAAATACACAATAAAATCTAGAACTATACACAATACAATGAGAAGTACATATACAACCGTGACCACACACAGAGGCACAGAGAGTGTGAATCGTGGCAAGACAGACCGCTACAGAGGATCGAGGAGTCGGACCGAGAGAGAGCCCAAAACCCCCACCTCACAACCACATACCAATGACCAACCAAAGTAACTCAAGGGAAAAAATTAAAAATAGCCCTGACTCACCCAGTGGCCGTCAGTGGGGGGAGAAGGGGGTCCGTGGGCAGTCCGCCGAGTGTCCCCGGTCCGCCGCAGGTAGGATCAGCCAGCACGATGGATACGTGGTCGCCAGCTATTAAAGGGTAATAAGTTACCCTTCTGGTGTGGTCACAAGGCACCGAAACACTGCTTATCTGAGAATAATGAACACATATGTGAAATGAAGAAATAAAGTTGAAGTGACACTTTTAATCAACAAGTCATTAACTCAGGTGTTTGAGCGGGTTGTCGGCCATGCTTGACCGCAGTTTATAAACAAAGAACATTGGTAGCGTAGCTATCTCGAAAAATATATGAGAGAGCGGAACTAAAAAACAGGTGTTATTGTTGCAAGATGTCGTTGTGGGTTTCATTTGAGCAAGCTTGCAAACTTTTATAATAAAAATGAGGCAAAATGAGACTTATGAAATGTCAAGGGTGTATCAGCTGGTCTCATGTGTGTGTGGGTGATGCGCTGGTCTTGTAACTGTGGAAAGTTTCTTTAGTTCTGTGGTTGCCCAAGCTGCCTCGTTGTATTCAGCACAAAAGAAATGCATGGTCAAGAACATTGGGGCCTAGTAGATTTTGTTATCAAAGATGCTAACCTGAGGCAGTGGGCTTTGGCTTAGGCCTATATGCAGGGGGTTCAAGGGATGTGTGGGCTATCACTTACTGACTGTGTATGGTGAAAATGGTCAAAATAGCACATTTCCAAATTTTATCTTGCAGGGGGAATGCAAGGACCTTCATTCTACATGGGTCGAGCAAAAATGCTAGATTGGGAATTTAGATAGTAAAACGTGACCCTCAAACATTACATTCTAACATGATTGGTAAAGGAAGGATAAAAAGAGTGTTTGGGGCATATTCGTTTTTTCTGATGCTCCAGTGGCGTTGCACCATTTCCCATATTTCCCCATATTTGCAATGTGGTGCTAAGCCACCTTAATGTGGCTAAACACCACCTTGTAAATATGCCCCCCTTTCTGCAGCAGTCTGCTGCGGCAAAGAGGTGAGCAATGGGTGTTACTGTGGGCGTTCAACCGCAATACCCATTGCTTTTTGACACTTCCACAGATTTACAAGGCTGGGGCAGCACCCAAAACTAAGGTGTCCCTTTCTGCACATAAACAATCACCCCTGCAGCAGAGGCACCCTTGCAACACTGCGGAAGGGTGCCTGCGCTGGCGCTAGGCAGCTTTTTTAGCACCAGCGCTAGGACTTATGCAGGGGTGCACCGTATTTTTGTAAATATGGCGTATCCCTGTGTTTTTAAAATGTAAAAGCACGGCATTGCCAAATTTGGCAACCACAGCGCTCTGGCGAATTTTCTTGGAAATATCCCCCGTTTGTATTTTAAAAAGTACTGACTCTTTTTGGACTCTGATGCTTTTTGCCTAATCTAAAAATCCAAAGCTATTGCTAAACTGGAATATAGAAAGCAGAGGTGAGATAAACTTCAAATCAAAATAAATGCCAATAACAATACAGCTGTTCCGATATCTGCTTTAGTTTTTTTTTCAATCTGATAGTATAGATATTTATGTGTTTGTGTGCATGTTGGAAATGGCCCTTTTTGCAGGGTAATCCCCAATCTTTTTGCTCCTTCCCCCTGTATTTTTCCTGACCTGTGGTTGTTGGCTATAGGACTTCGGGCACTTTACCACTGCTGAGTGCTAAAGTGCATATGCTCTCTCTGTAAATTATTATTATGATTGTGTCGGTAGCAGAAGGGACCACGCATACAAAACTGTTTTTGAATGATTCGGGATACTTTATTTAGTCCCAATTAAACATGCAGGGAATTAGCAATCCTAACAAGGTAGTACGAGGGCGTCTCCTTCAGGGGATTGGACTCTCCTCCTTGGCGCTCATACTCCTCGGATTTCACTCTCAGGGACGAAAACAAAAAGAAAGGAATCAATATTAGTGCTGGTTATAACCAGCCTAAGGGAACGGGGAGTGAGGAGGCACGTACCCGATTAAAAGGGAGTGTGTGAAGGGGGGGACCGACACCAGGGAAGAGAGGCGAGGAGGGCAGGGTGCGGGGCCTCACAGAACAGTTCAGCCTACACTCGCACGGTTCCCAACCTCAGTGGCGGACCTGAGCTTCCCCTCCCCACTCCTGACTCCTCGAATCCTGGCACACACCTGTTGAAGCCACGTCCCTCCAGGGCCGTGGCGGGGCGCAGCATCCTCCGGTTGTTCTCCTGGTCTTTCGGACTCCTTGCTGCCAGCTCGTCTCATCCTCGTGTCTTCAGCACTCCGAGCTTCCTCAGCTTCCTCCTTCTGGTCGTGGATGCACCTCTCGCTGGTCTCTACCGTCTTATCCTGGCAGAGGCTGTAGCCGTCCGTCCTCTTGGGGGTGTGGCTTCCTTCGTCCGCGGGGAATTTAAAGGGCCAGTCCGGGGAGGTGTAATTGTGAACCCGGTCTCCCAGGTTGAAGTCTGCATCAGGCAACTGGAAGGGAGAGAGAGAGCTGGTTTGTTGCTGGGGTGATTCAGGACTCGGATCAGGACTCTGTGCCAACAGGTTCCCGACACACCCCACCCCTAGCGTCTTCCCGCTCAGGATGAATTGAAACCGGGACAGAAAATCAGCATTGGAATTGAGAGCACCTTTTCAATGCCATACGTCAAAGGCAAGTGGCTGTAGGGAAAGGAACCAACGCATCACTCGTGGATTGTTCCCTTTGTTTCTGCTCATCCACACAAGCGGAGCGTGGTAAGTGTAAAGTGTGAAACTGTTTCCTTCCAAATAGTACCTCAACTTCTTGATGGTCCATTTGACAGGCAGACATTCCTTCTCGAGGACAGGATAGTTTAGTTCCCGAGGGAAGAGCTTGCGGCTGACAAACAGGACGGGGCATTCCAATCCATCATCAGAGAGTTGGGAAAGGAGCGCTCCGATACTAACATCGGAGGCATCGGTCTGTAGTATGAAGGGGCATGTACGGTCCGGCGAAACGAGAACAAGACTCTGGGTGATAGCGTCTTTCAGATTCTGAAATGCTGCTTTAACCGATGGAGGGCGGAATGTTAGGATATGTTTGGGGGTTCCTTTTTTTAACAGATCCGTGAGGGGGCCAGCTAGGTCAGAGTACCATGGGATGAATCTCCTGTAATATCCTAACAAACCCAGAAAGGCCCTAACTTATTTTTTTGTGGTAGGGAGAGGGGCCTCAGTGATAGCCTTGATCTTTTCTCTCTGGGGTTCGATGCACCCGTTTCCAAGTAAGTACCCCAGATTTTTAACCTTGGGAAACCCCATACGAGACTTTTTCGCATTGACGTGGAGTCCTGCCCTCTTCAGCTCTCAGAATTTCAGATGACAATGTTCTAAATGTTTCTCCCATGTTGGGCTGAAGATGATGATGTCATCTAGATAGGCTGAGGAGTACGCATGATGGGAAGACAGGACCCTATTCAGAAGCCTCTGAAAAGTGGCGGGGGCCCCGTGGAGACCAAAGGGCAACACCATAAATTCAAAGAGACTGTCTGGAGTGGTAAAGGCGTTTTTTTTTTTGGTCGATATTGCGTATGGGAACCTGCCAGTACCCCTTGGTCAGGTCTAAGGTGGAAATGTACTTGGCATCCCCTAACCTTTCTATGAGCTCATCGACATGGGGTAGCGGGTAGGCATCCAGTTTTGAGATGAAATTTACGTGACGGAAATCGATACAGAATCTGATACTACCGTCCGGCTTGGGAACTAGCACTATGGGCGAAGACCAATCACTCTGAGAATCTGATACTACCTTCCGGCTTGGGAACTAGCACTATGGGCGAAGACCAATCGCTCTGTGAGGGGCATATTACTCCCATCTTCAACATGTTCTTGATTTCCACCGATATTGCCTCCCTTCGGGCGGCCGGTATCCTATAAGGTCGCAAGCGAACGACCTTACCGGGAGGGGTTTCGATACAGTGTTCCACTAAGGAGGTTTTTCCCAGGAGGTCAGAAAAAAGGGGTACATACTACTCAAGCGTGTCTAATAGGGACTCTTGTTGTTCCACCGACAAAAGCTCATTCACTACAAGATGTTCTAGCGTACAGGCCTGTAAATCTGGGACAAGAGCAAGCTGGTTGGTGGTAGGTGGAGGGCCTAACCACTTTTTAAGCAAATTGATGTGGAACGACTGCAACCTGTTAGGACTCATTTGGATTCGGTAGGTGGTGTTACCGATGGTGTCCACAACCTTGTAGGGCCCATTCCATTCTCTTTTGACTTTGGCTAACGAGCTGGGTAGGAGTACTAGGGCCCAGTCACCTACTCGCAAGGTCCTCCACTTTTTCCCCTTATCGTAGTATTGTTTTTATTGTTTCTGGCTGTTCTCGAGGTTGGCATGTGCCAGTTCTCTTAGCTTCCCTAACCGTGACTTCAGATGCTGGGTATAATCGAGAAGCTCTGTGGTACTAGTAGACTCCTTCTCCCAGGCTTCCTTGGTCATTTCCAACATTGTCCGGAGCTGCCTGCCATATAACATCTTGAAGGATGAACAGCCAAGGCTACTCTGGACCTGTTCTCTTATGACAAACAAGGTGAGGGGTAGGAGGCAGTCCCAGTGTCTTCCTTCATCCGTCAGCATCTTCTTCAAGGTAAGTTTCAGCGTACCGTTGTATCTCTCCACCAGGCCATCGGTCTGAGGATGATAGACGGAGGTTTTTATGTGTCTCACGTCCAGCATCCTGCAGACCTACGACATGAGATTAGATACAAAGGGGGTGCCGTGGTCCGTAAGGATCTGTTGAGGAAACCCCACACGGGAGAAGTATTCAAGGAGCTTATCTGCAATGTTAGCGGTGGTGGGTGCTCGTAAAGGAAAAGCCTCTGGAAACCGGGTACAGTAGTCGATGAGTACGAGCACGTACTGTAACCCCCTTGTGGAACGGGGTAAGGGGCCAATGAGATCCATGCCGATTCTCTCAAAGGGCTTCCCTACTATTGGTAATGGTTGCAGGGGAACCGCTGGGGGTTTGTAAGGGTTTTTCCTTTGGCAGATAGGACACTCCTGGCAATACTTCTTGATTTGGGCATATATGCCGGGCCAGTAGAAATATTGCAGGAGGTTTTGGTTCGTTTTCTGCGCCCCTGCATGTCCTGCCAGCAGATGGGAGTGGGCTTAAAACAATATCTGCTCACGGAAATCCCGAGGCACCAATAACTGTGGCTCCTCATTGACCCCACCAACTCGATAGAGGAGTCCCTTGACTAACTGGAAGTAGGGATATACTGGGGTCGGAGTGGTGACTGGTGTGTGGGTTTGTTACCATGCCCACGGTAGGGTAGGATCATTGGTTTGAGCCCACCTGAAGTCCCTATCGTTATGCCAGGGTTCCTGTGTGAGTAGGGCCCATGAGACACTCGTTTTAGCGTTGGAAGACCTGACTTGTCTCTCACGTACCTTGCCTAGGAACAGAGATATACATTTGGGCCTATCCGTACCCAGGATTAATCTCTCAGGGAGGTTAGAAAGAACTCCGACTGTTACTACTGAAAGGGACCTCCCTGGGCACATGAGAGGAACCTGGGACGTAGGGTATACTCTGATATCCCCATTGACGCACCATATGTGGACTCGCCCCCTGGGAGATACTGTTCGGGTCTGACTAGTTCACTTCTGATCACTGATTGTTTGCAGCCAGAATCAAGGAGAGCGGTGACGGAGTCCCCGTTAAGCTGTAGACTTGCGTAAAAACATGCTTCCATTTCCTCTGTATACAGTAGATTCCTTGGGACATAGCTTACATCCATCAGTTCCTCAGTCCTTTTTCTGGGGCAGGCTCGGGCTATGTGGCCCCAATCCCCGTACTCGAAACATTGAGGCCCCCTTGAGGTTGGCGTATCGGGTCTGGGTATCCGAACTTTCTCAGGTTCCTTTATGGGATGTAGGGGTTTTCAGGTTTCCAAAAGGATCCACGGGGCTGGGCACAGGAAAAGGATGCAGCCATATCCACTGCTTGTTCGGGTGTCAGGTTTGCATGTTTCCTGAGCCAACGTTGCGTGGGGTAAGGAAGAGCTTCACTGAACTGTTTGAGATAAATGGAGTTCATAATCTCTTCCCTACTCCGCTCCCTAGGCTTGAGCCATTTGTCTGTGGCCATTTTAAGCTTAAAGTACAAAGTTTTTGGGTTGTCGCCAGGAGCCCCCTTCTCCTTCCTAAACCTCATTCTATAAGTTTTGGCATCCATACCCAGATGATCTAGGATGACCACTTTTACGTCCTCATAGGGTGTCACACCTCCAGAATTAGCAACTTGGTAGGCCGCCTGGGCCTCGCCTGGCAGCAGAGGAGCAAGGAAGAAAGGCCACTTGGTGACAGGCCATCCAGAAGCTCTTACGGCTCTCTCGAAATTCAACAGAAAAGCATCTGGGTCCTCCCCAGGGACATATTTCTGTAGGGACATTGTGGCATCCAATTGGCCTTTCATCATGTCCTTAAACATGTCTCTATCTGCCTGGGCGGAGTTCATTTGTCTTTCCACAGCCCACTCGAGTTTTTTCTGGTCCTCCACAATATGCTGGATCAGGGCCTCCATTTTGGGCACACAATGGTCCTCTTATGCCCGCATTCTCCACCACGTGTCTGTAGCAGAAGGGACCACGCATACAAAACTGGTTTTGAATGATTCGGGATACTTTATTTAGTCCCAATTAAGCATGCAGGGAATTAGCAATCCTAACGAGGTAGTCCGACAGTGTCTTCTTCAGGGGATTGGACTCTCCTCCTTGGCACTCGTACTCCTCGGATTTCACTCTCAGGGCCGAAAACAAAAAGAAAGGAACCAATATTAGTGCCGGTTATAAAAAGCCTATGGGAACGGGAGTGAGGAGGCACGCACCCGATTATAAGGGAGTGTGTGAAGGGGGGAACCAACACCAGGGAAGAGAGGCGAGGAGGGCAGGGTTGGGGGCCTCACAGAACAGTTCAGCTTACACTCGCACGGATCCCGACCTCAGTGGCGGACCCGAGCTTCCCCTCCCCACTCCCGACTCCTCGAATCCTGGCACGCACCTTTTAAAGCCACGTCCCTCCAGGGCTGTGGCGGGGCGCAGCGTCCTCCGGTTGTTCTCCTGGTCTTTCGGACTCCTTGCTGCCAGCTCATCTCATCCTCACGTCTTCGGCACTCCGGGCTTCCTCAGCTTCCTCCTTCCGGTCGTGGACGCACCTCTCGCGGGTCTCTCCCGTCTTATCCTGGCAGAGGCTGTAGTCGTCTGTCCTCTTGGGGCTGTGGCTTCCTTTGTCCTCGGGGAATTTAAAGGGCCAGTCTGGGGAGGTGTAATGGTGAACCCGGTCTCCCAGGTTGAAGTCTGCATCAGGCAACTGGAAGGGAGAGAGAGAGCCGGTTTGTTGCGGGGGTGATTCAGGAGTCGGATCAGGACTCGGTACCAACAGGTTCCGACAGATTGGTTATCCATGATGGGCTTATTTGTCTACCAGTAGGTCCCTAGTAAAGTGCACTGAGTGTGCCAGGGCTGGTGATTCAAATGCTACTAGTGGGCCTGCAGCACTGATTGTGCCACCCACATGAGTAGCCCTAAAATGGTGTCTCAGGCCTGCCACCGCAGCGCCTGTGCGCAGTCTGTGAACTGCCATGTTGTCCTGGCCAGTGTACACATTAGCCAGGCCTGACCCTCCCCTTTTCTTACACATTGGACACCCCTATGGTAGACCCGAGATACCCCCTTTGGCAGGGTGCAGCGTATGTGAAAGGTAGGACATGTACTAGTGTCGGTAACATGTCCTGATAGTGAAACACTGCCAATTTCGTTTTTCACTATTGAAAGGCTATCTTGCCCATAGGAACATGGAGAATGCTGTGTAACATGTTTACCTGGATATCTTCCCATAGCGGCAAGATAGACATATGGAATCTGGTATCCCCGACCTCAGAATTTAATAACACATCTTTTAGTAAAGATGGTTTTTAAATTCTAAGTTTGGAAATAGCACTTTTAGAAAGTGGCTATTTTCTTGTTCAGCCTTTCTGTGTGCCTCTGCCTGTTTGTGGATTGACTGTCTGGTTTGTGAGTGACAGGAGCCGGGGTGGCTCCAGTAGACTGGGTGAGTCAGCACTAGGCTGAATAGACCCATCTGCATGTAGAGTGGTGGGGAGGAGTAGCACCTGGGTCTGAATAGGGCTGTGCCTGTCTTCCACAATGCTGGCTCCACCTCCTGCGGTGCGTCTGATGGCCCTGGCAGGAAGAAGGAGTGCACCCAGAACTGGTTTGGACTGGGTCCAGGACCCCTCACACAGGAAAAACAAAGACTTTTGGGGTATAAAAGTAGAGTTAAGACCCCTGTAAAATTAGATCAGGAAACCTCGTGATCAAGAAGGAATTGCTGCCAAAAAAGAACAGCCAGGAAGGCTGAGGAAAAGTGTTGCCATTGCTGAGTGTCTGGAAGCTGACCTACAGTTGCTGTTACTACTGAGGAGAAGGACTAAGGGACTCTGCTGTGTGCTGTGTCCCCCTTGCTTGAAGAGGAGCTGTGCTGTGTGCTTTGCCCCCTCCGAAGACCCCCTACCTCCAAGGGCTTGAGAAGAGCTGGCCTCCTGTTAGAAACACAGGGATATAAAAGTTCCCAGAAACACATCCATCAAGCTGCTGTGTGCGTGTCCCTGCGCACAGCTCGTGCCTGTCGTGAGGTCTGCTTCGCCTCAAGTGTGATCTGCCCCGGGATCCTGCCTTCCACATTGTGTGCGAACCAGCGCGCCGCTCTGTGAGGCGTCTGCTTTGCCCCAGAGTGCTGCGTGGTAACTTCACCGCCGCCGGCCCGGGAGAGAGGTCTGCTTTGCCTCAAGTGTGATCTGCCCCGGGATCCTGCCTTCCACATTGTGTGCGAACCAGCGCGCCACTCTGTGAGGCGTCTGCTTTGCCCCAGATTGCTGCGTGGTAACTTCACCGCCGCCGGCCCGGAAGAGTGAGAGCGTTCCGTGTACTTCCTGGAGGCGTCGTGTCAATTTCATCGCGCGGCCCAAGTAGGAAGAAAGAGCCGCGGGCCGTTGCTTGGCAATGGAAGGTTCCACACCAAAGGAAGTCAACGCGCGGCGCACCCCGCTCAGCCGGACGTCAGGCTGAGCTGAGGGAGAGGCGCGCTCTAGTGAAAGCCGCCGCACCAGCCAAAGATCCGACAAAGGTAACACTCCAACCCGCTCTGCTGCACTTCCTGGAGCGGGTTGAGAGTGAGCGCGTGTGTGGGGGAATTGTGTCAAACAGCCTCTAAAGACCGCTACGGCCCGTCCTTGCCCTTATAATTACGATCCACACGCCCATAGAAACCTAACCTTGAACCTCAATTGTTTGCAGTATTACGAGAGGCAACAGTGGAGGGAAGTGCCCTGGGATACCGTGGCAGTAACTTGTGCTACGAGTGCGGTGGGGGTAGTATTGAGGAAAACCATACTTCTAGTTTTGAAATAACTTGCCACACGCTAGGAGCAGGAGCCCCCTCGCCAAGCAGAAGGGCTCAGTCAATTTCCTTATTCCTACAAGAATGTTTCTTTTGCGCACAGAACCCTGATAAAGCCAACTGTTTCAACAAGGTTTACCAAGAACACTGCAGGGGAACCTTTCTCCTTTGAGATAACTTTCTTTTTTTTCATAAGAGAACATTTCTAAGACCAGATTAATAGTGTATGTGATGTTTATGTCGTTTTTGATCTGCCTAATCTACATAAAGTGATTTATATTTTTATAAATACCTTGTGCAGTGTCCTTTTGTGGTGTGTCATTATATTACTGTGAGTGGTGGTACAACTACTTTACATATTGCCTTGGCGATAAGCCTGTCTGCTCGTGCCATACTACCAAGTGGGTGAGCAGGGGTTATCAAAAGTGTATTTCCCCCTTACCCTGACTAGAAGTAAGGGTCCCTATTTGGACAAAGGTACTTACCTCTGCCAACTAGTGTATTGAAGACAGGGTTCTGCTTGCACACATTGCTATGTTAGCATAAGCGCATTAGTAGTTTAAACGCCATTTTTCCACTTGACCACTTTTGCACATGATACTACATGTAACTGTTATTGTAAGTTAAACTGCTTGCTTTTCTTCGCATGAGAACGGTCTGTTTTTCACATCCCTAGCCTTACACCGCAACCTTAGTCTGTACACTGTGTGCAGAAGTCTTCAAGGTCAAATAACAATGTATGCTGTTGATTCAAGTTGATCGACCCACGCTCTAGACACAACACGCACACAGCTGCAAATATCTGAAACTCGGGTGCCTTTAATATTGCATTGCATGTATGATTCTGGTACTCAGAGAAAAACCTTTCCATCTACAGAGAGCGTTACTGATCCTGTGATGTGATTCACCTCAACTGATCTTGGAGGTATGGGGTTCCCCGTTCAAACCTAGAGACCTTCTATTATTATAAAACCTAGCTCCTAGCCAAGGGAGGGTGGTACACAAGGTGCTATATAACCTGTTTCCTCTATCATTGTAACATGATTTCTCCCATTGTGTTTTATGGAATTGTAACAATGCTAATTGTTTTATATCTAATCATTTGCCTGCTTATGTTAGCCACAATACTGCATCTTAGAGCATGTAGTTAGAAATAAACATTTTAAACTTTTCCATGTCTCTGATTACTCACGTAGTGGACTGGTATGAGAATAAAAACGAAAGAGTGTTCTTGATTTCCATCATTCCTGAGAGTACCCTAAGTCGCTTGTTCTGGGTTGTCCAATCATTGGTAGCTTCGCTGTAGTATGGCGAACAAATGAGACACTAATGCTTGTCGGATAGGGGTTCTGGGTACTGAGGTGAGTTTTTTGGTACACCACAATTCACTGAGGTCCTGGTTTCCTGTGCATATCTCTGTGCGTGAGCAGAATCCCCGCAACACTAGAGACCCCCAGATCTAACAGCGCAACAAAATATTTGTGGGTACGGTATGCAGATTTATTGCAGCTTGTTTTTTGCCATCGGACATTTCACAGCCTGCAGTGCAGCGCCTGATTAAACAGCACTGCAGTTAGAGGTGGTGCTTGTGGGCAGGGTGGGGTGGGCAGCAGGGGCTCAGGGAGGGAGCACAACCCAATGAAAAAATAAACAAATACAGCAATCACTGCAGGGCAAAGTCCTGTGTCGAGAGTGTGTCAGTGTTTGCCACGCAGTGAAATGTCTACAAATCGTGACTAACAAAATCATATTTTGTTTATTCAATGTACTCTCTGACAAATCTGATAAAGTCTGGGTGATTCAAAAACTTTGTGTTTTACCATATGAGCATCTAATTCTAACATCTCCTGTTGTTTAGGGTTTTCTGTTCTAAACTTCTCAGTGTCATTATTGTATGAAAAAAGATAATGTAACAACATGACAATGCATGCTGAATATATTCACTTAATAATTGCTACATAACAAGTACTGCAGTAATCATGCTATTTATTTGGGGACCCACACAATGAAAGAACTTCAACCTCACAAAAAATGTATATATTAACAAAACTAAAATTGGCAGTCCACAAAAAAACTGCAAAAACAGCAAAAATTGAATCTTGCTGGAAATATAATAATAAACATAAATTCACAGCCTGACAGAAAGTGGTGGCATCCCCTCCTGGAGCAGAAGCCCATCTCCATCCTGCCTTCCACAGGTTGTATTACAGAAAGTGCCCAGGTGGCGCAACAGACATGTGTGCCCGCTTTGAGTGCCCCCAGGGCACTTTGATATTACAGAAGGGGCCACAGACGCTTGTGCAACTTCTTCTGTAATACAGATAGCGCTGGCACACATTTAGGACCAACACTATCTCAAGAGGGCATTCCCTCATATGTATGGGGGTGTGGCCTCATGCAAATGAGGGAATCTCTTTACCTCTGTGCCGTATTATAGACACAAGCCCAAAGCAAAGAAGCTGTCAGGAGGCGCACTGAAAGTGTGTCCCCTGATGGCAGCCCTCTGGAGGGGGGGAAGAGGGTCCTATGGACCCCCCAGACATACACTTGCAGGCGGGTGAAGTCGCTCACTGCACCTGCCTGCTAAGGGAACTCTAATCCCTCTTTAAAGTGCAGGCAGGCTGCCGTCTGCATAGTGAAACACGGAGTGCCTTTGAAGCAGCCGATCTATATTTCACTTGAATGCGCTGCCCCCAGCGAAGCCCAACTTTTCAGCTGTGCTTCGGGCAGCACATTCACTATAATAGGGCACACTTTCCCTGTTTGCGCACAGTTTATCTATTTAAAGGTGCACCGAGGCACAATCAGGAAAAGTGGGACATACGTATAATAGGGCTGAGGTGCTCACTCAGACGCCTTAATAGATGAGAAACTTACATTTAGCATGTACGTCCTCATCAAGAGGTGTGGAAGTGGCAGCATTGCTAGACTTCAGCTGGTTTCATCTTGGGCTTCCAGATAGTTGAGCTAGAGACGTTGTTCATTCTGCTACTGTAGGTATGTATATTTGTCCTCGATGCAGCCCATATTCTCCTCCGGTCTGGCTTGAACCTCATGTTGGTGACTATTAGATGGTTAGAGCCAGTGGTGGCGGGCACGGATCAGGGTGGGGGGTGAGGGATGGGGGAGGCAGGGGGGCAGGGGAGTAGTAGAATAAAAAAAACGTACCTTATCGCCGCATCTCTTGTCGTCCCTCCTCGTCGTCCCTCTGCTCCATCGGGAAGCAGGAAGCACCCAGGCTCCCCATTGCCAATCTCTGGGGTTCGGCACTCAGGCAGGGACTGGGAGACTGGGCATGTTCTCCACCCAGGCTGTGATGCAGCCTGGGTGGAGAACATGCAAAGTGTGCATGACTGTTTGGCTGGCCTGAGACAGCCGGCCAAACAGTCATGCACACTGATAACAGTGCATCCCACTTCCTCTGGGTGCCTGTTATTCCCCCCACCCTGCCCTCAAGAGCCCTGGACACAAAATAAAACGATAATAAACCTTTGTTTATTATTGTTTTATTTTAATCTTCTTTTTTGCTGCTGGAAGGGAGGTGACACTCTTCCGCCATAGCAGAGGAGCCACTGCTGGTTGGAGCTCCTGCTCTGACATAATCAGCCCTTTGCCCTGCCCCCGACTGTCTCAATCTGTGGGAAGAAAAAAGTATTATACAGTGGTAAGTACCTGTCAGCAAGCATACTAACAAAAAGAGAAGTGAATGAGTTAAGTAACAGTTTAGCAAAATAATACTTATGGAATCCTCATACCTCTGCTACCCTTTACGACTTCCAGGAGGGCAATACAGTCTCAAACGCTGCACTTCGGCTCTTCTTTCTCTATATTACAATGGACACTCATGTATAACATCAATGTAACTCTAATCAGGAGGTCTGCGCATACTCCAGACATATGTACCTTGAAGATATACATAGTCAAAGGACATATACATGGAGTAAAGTATAGCAAATATATACTTCAAAATATTCTGGAGGCCTACATTCTAGTCAACATATTTTTGCATGTCGATAATTAAAACTCAATGTTTTGGTATCATATCTCACATGAACACGCAGCTCAACACACTGACAGCCATACACACATTCATACTGGCAGACAGCCAACCACACAGACCTACAGGACACCACACATACAGACTACCTGGCATGCAGTCACGGATACTCACTGTCCAAGAGACATATTTTGTGTTTGTTGATTGTATAGCACATTATTTCGCTAGGGACGTCACAAAACACTAGATGTTACATGAGAGCAAAGTCAAATAAAGATGTGATAGGATTGAGGAAAGAGTCTTGTGAATGGAATGATCTTTCCCAAATGGAGCTGTAATGGGTAGCCGATCTAAGAAATTTGGTTGAAGCACGAGAAGAACACAGGCTGTCTAAGAGGAGAGGAGGGTGTAGGACAGACTAAGAACATGAGCAATCAGGCCTGATGGAGAGTTAGGAAACATGGAGGACTGTTTAAGAGATGCTGAGGCATGCCAAGGAGAGCTAGGTGCTCATAGTCACAAAGCAACATAAGGAGGCTGATACAAGCAATTTGTAGCTGGAGTTATAATTATTTTTAATTAGCATGCTTCACAAATTGTGAAGCTCATTTTCAAAAATAAATTCACAAAGTTGGAATTAGGGTTACTTGACCACTGCACACACAACCTTAGTAGTCTTATAACAACGGAAAACTGGTCACAACTTCTACTTATTATAAAGATTCTGGACTTGATTCACAAAGGTTTCATACACTTTTGAGTAAATTACACTTTTGAGTACATTTAATACCTTTTGGCTATTCTCAAAAATCTAAGCAGACATTTCTTCAAAATTGTAACTTACATGTCTCAGTAAACTTGAAGGCCCTAGGGGCTTTTATTCTTTGTAAATGTAAGAAATTATATTATAGATTGAGGGGGTAAAAGCTGTATGCAAGAAACAACCACAATCCCTGTCAGGGTGAACCCCAAAAGCTACTGAATTAACCTTTTGAAATGAGGATAATCCACGCTTCTTGATGCTGGAATTGGCATTACTGTTAGGCAGACAACACGTCTGGTATGAAAAGGGCACTGAAAATAACTGTCAGGTAGAGGCATGGAATACACTTACATCATACATTCTAAAGATGTCACAGTGTTCCATGTTTCTCCAGTGACATCACCACACTTCTCTCCCTTTTTAAACACAATGTCAAAACCCTACATGGTATACCCAAAGCCCTACAAGATCTAAATATTGAAGATGCAGAATACAGAATAAAAGATTAAGATATTCGACATTCAATTCAAAATACAAAATACTAACCATCATCCTTCTCTCCTTATTATAAACTAGAAACAAATTCAAAGACAATGAAAACACAAACTAAAAACATAATCATTTTCAGTAACATAAACACTGTACTCATTTCCATGAAATAATACAATCCTTAAACTTTTTTGGTTTATAATGAACTCGTGAACTTTTCCTCTCTGCCATCTTATTGTTGCTGCTATGTTCACCATTATGTTACCCAGAATACTTAGTAGGTTCAAGTTTAGTAAAATCTCAAACTTTTTACTGGGATCCAAAGCTACATGGGACGTACTACACCAACACTCATCTTTTAATTTTACGCATTCCTGCATAGCTCACATATTTGTTGAGGTTCCTTAAATTTTGACGGCCCCTTCCTCATTAAATGGGATTCTTGACCTGAACCCAATCACCAACTTTCAGTTTGCACACTTTGTTAGTAGGTTCGGTATTGGTTCTTTTCATATTTATTTTCTTGGAAATGTTTTCAGCAGTTTCTCACACATTCTTCATATTGCACCCTTCATGAAATAACCTTCCAATCCAAAATGGACAAAGTTCTATTGATGCTTTACTTCCTCTCATTAGTACAAAAGGACTCTTGTTAGTGGCTACGTGTGGTGAGATGTGGTAAGACCATAGCAGATCCTTAACTGCCTGATCAACAGATATGTTGTTCCTGTGTGCACCTTGGATATACTCCACTAAACCCTTATTAAGATGCTCAACTTTACCATTACTCTGTGGGTGATACAGAGGAGTTCTGATGTGCTTAATTCCACATTTACTTAAAAACTGAAGCATTTCTATAGAAACAAAATACACTCCATTGCCAGTTAAAATTTCCGCTGGGAAACCTTCTCTGATAAAAATGTTCTTTAGACAATTAATCACACTTCTGGTAGTTTGAACACCAACTGATTCCAACACAACCCATCTGGACAAATGGTCAATTATGACAATAAAATATTTCATGTTATGTGGCAAGATATGAAAAGGTCCTAAAAAATCAATTCCAAATCTCTGTCATGCTCTGTTTGGCAAATACAAAAGAAACAATTGATGGACGGAATGCTGGACAATGCAAATATTCCCCCCCAGTCACAAGGATCTGGGTTAAATCCATCATTCTTTTGCTCACCACACCACCCCAGTTTGGACCCAGCCATATGCAAATCAGTCTTGATCCTGTTCCTTGTGGGAACAGTCCAGCCCGAACTGCCAAGCCAGGTCCTCCCTGGACCAGAAACAAGCATCCTGGGACCAGTTTCAGGGCATCATCCTTCATCAGCCAGGCTAGCTTGAATCCAGTGGTGTAGAGAGCACGGGACCCACGACTGGGCATACCCTTACCACTTAGGGCGACATATGCAAAAGAAACATTTGATGGACGGAATGCTGGACAATGCAAACATTCACCCCCAGTCTCAAGGATCTGGGTTAAATCCAACATTCTTTTGCTCACCACACCACCACACTTTGGACCCAGCCATATGCAAATCAGTCTTGACCCTGTTCCTTGTGGGAACAGTCCAGCCCGAACTGCCAAACCAGGTCCTCCCTGGACCGGAAACAAGCATCCGGGGACTAGTTTCAGAGCATCACCCTTCATCAGCCAGGCTAGCTTGAATCCAGTGGTGTAGTCAGCACGGGACCAACGTCTGGGCATACCCTTCCCACTTAGAGCAACATATGCAAAAGAAACATTTGATGGACGGAATGCTGGACAATGCAAACATTCACCCCCAGTCACAAGGATCTGGGTTAAACCCATCATTCTTTTGCTCACCACACCACCCCAGTTTGGACCCAGCCATATGCAAATCAGTCTTGACCCTGTTCCTTGTGGGAACAGTCCAGCCCGAACTGCCAAGCCAGGTTTACCCTGGACCGGAAACAAGAATCCTGGGACCGGTTTCAAGGCATCAACCGTCATCAGCCAGGCTAGCTTGAATCCAGTGGTGTAGTGAGCACGGGACCCACGTCTGGGCATACCCTTCCCACTTAGGGCGACATATGCAAAAGAAACAATTGATGGACGGAATGCTGGACACTGCAAACATTCACCCCCAGTCACAAGGATCTGGGTTAAATCCATTATTCTTTTGCTCACCACACCACCCCAGTTTGGACCGAGCCGTATGCAAATCAGTCTTGACCCTGTTACTTGTGGGAACAGTCCAGCCCGAACTGCCAAGCCAGGTCCTCCCTGGACCGGAAACAAGCATCCTGGGACCAGTTTCAGGGCATCACCCTTCATCAGCCAGGCTAGCTTGAATACAGTGGTGTAGTGAGCACGGGACCCACGTCTGGGCATACCATTCCCACTTAGGGCGACATATGCGAAAGAAACAATTGGTGGACGGAATGCAAGACAATGCAAACATTCACCCCCAGGCACAAGAATCTGGGTTAAATCCATCATTCTTTTGCTCACCACACAACTCCAGTTTGGAACCAGTCATATGCAAATCAGTCTTGACCCTGTTCCTTGTGGAAACAGTCCAGCCCGAACTGCCAAGCCAGGCACGAGGCGCAGGGTCAAGACTGATTTGCATATGGCTGGGTACAAACTGGGGTGGCATAGTGGGCAAAAGAACGATGGATTTAACCCAGATCTCTTGACTGGGGAAGACTGTTTGAATCATTCAGCATTCTGTCCATCATTTTTTGCAATTAAACTTTTCACCCTAAGTGGGATGGATATGCCCAGACGTGGGTTCCTTGCTCACTGTGCCACTGGATTCAATCTAGCCTGGCTGATGAAGGGTGACATACCCCATAACCGGTCCCAGGATCCTTTTTTCCGGTCCAGGGAAGACCTGGCTTGGCAGTTCGGTCTGGACTGTTCCCATGAGGCACAGGGTCAAGACTAATGTGTATATGGCTGGGTCTAAACTGGGGTGGCGAAGTGGGCAAAAGAACAATGGATTTAACCCAGATCTCTTGACTGTGGGAGAATGTTTGAATCATTCAGCGTTCCGTCCATCATTTGTTGTAGTTACACTTTTCGCCCTAAGTGGGATGGGTATGCCCAGACGTGGGTCCCTTGCTCACTGTGCCACTGGATTCAAGCTAGCCTGGCTGATGAAGGGTGACATACCCTGAAACCGGTCCCAGGATCCTTGTTTATGGTCCAGGGAGTACCTGGCTTGGCAGTTCAGTCTGGACTGTTCCTATGAGGCACAGGGTCAAGACTGATTTGCATATGGCTAGGTCCAAACTCGGGTGGCATAGTGGGCAAAAGAATGATGGATTTAACCCAGGTCTCTTGACGGGGGGAGAATGCTTGAATCATTCAGCAATCCGTCCATCATTTGTTGTAGTTACACTTTTCGCCCTAAGTGGGATGGCAATGCCCAGACATGGATCCCTTGCTCACTGTGCCACTGGATTCAAGCTAGCCTGGCTGATGAAGGGTGACATACCCCGAAACCGGTCCCAGGATCCTTGTTTCCGGTCCAGGGAGGACCTGGCTTGGCATTTCGGTCTGGACTGTTCCCATGAGGCACAGGGTCAAGACTGATTTGCATATGGCTGGGTCCAAACTGGGGTGGCGTAGTGGGCAAAAGAACGATGGATTTAACCCAGTTCTCTTGACTGGGGGAGAATGTTTGAATCATTCAACATTCCGTCCATCATTTGTTGCAGTTACACTTTTCACCCTAAGTGGGATGGGTATGCCCAGACGTGGGTCCCATGCTCTCTCTGCCACTGGATTCAAGCCAGCCTGGCTGATAAAGGGTGACATACCCCGAAACCGGTCCCAGGATCCTTTTTTCCAGTCCAGGGAGGACCTGGCTTGGCAGTTCGGTCTGGACTGTTCCCATGAGGCACAGGGTCAAGACTGATTTGCATGTGACTGGGGCCAAACTGGGGTGGCGTAGTGGGCAAAAGAACAACGGATTTAACCCAGATCTCTTGACTGAGGGAGAATGTTTGAATCAGTCAGCATTCCGTTCATCATTTGTTACAGTTACACTGTTTGGCAAAGGAGCAAAAGATGTAACCATCCCTTCAGTAACCAACACTTTGTCATTCCTATTACTAGAGGGTGATGATCAATCTTCAAAACAAAGGGTCTGCTCCATAAGTACTGTTTACATTTTTTACACTACATGCACACGCCAGAAGCTCTTTTCCAATTGCCGAATATTTTTTGCTTCACTTGACGGGGAGTCTTTGAAGCTAACCCTGTTG
The DNA here is from genome assembly GCF_964204655.1 of Triturus cristatus. Lineage (NCBI taxonomy): Eukaryota > Metazoa > Chordata > Amphibia > Caudata > Salamandridae > Triturus > Triturus cristatus. The sequence continues at coordinate 770,406,079 of NC_140592.1, forward strand.
TGCTTTCATGTGTACAGTCACTTTAGTTTTCTTCCCTTCCACAAATGGGTGCAATGCAATGTTGGTGCACTAATAATCTCCTTTTTTATATTTTGAAACATCTTCACATTCAATTAGACCACCTGACTGTGGCTCCCTTTTTTAATAGCTCGATCTGAAACATTCAGTGTTCTTTGCAAAATATCTTAAATATTTCATGTAAAATCACACATCCCCACGAAAGATTGCAATTGTTCTTTATTCCCTGGAACAGGAGCCTCTGCAATGCTCTTAACTAGACTTGGTTTGGGTTTGACCTCTTGTTCTGATACAATGTGTCCTAAATATTCTATTTCTCTGCTTTTGAACACACATTTATCCTTTGTTGATGTCACGCCCCTCTTCTCTAAAATGCACAGAAATGAATCTAGAATATTATCATGTACTATTCCATTACTAGAAAAAATCAGGATATCATCCTGGAATACAACTACATGAGAGTTGTCCTAAAACATATCTGATATCAGTCTCTGAAAAACGGCTGCCGCTGATGCCAGACATAAGATAACCTACGTAACTGAAATACTCCATCAAGAGGAACAAATGATGTTAGATGGCATTACTGGATATATAGTTCTACTTGGTGATACGCTGCTTTCATATCCAATTTGGTGAATCAGCTAGAGCATCTAATTTTTTTTATCAAATCTTCTATTCTTGGCAACTGGAAATTATCTACCCAGATCGCTTTATTCAAGCTTCTTAAATCAACACACATTCTTAAATCTCCTGTTCTTTTTCTTACTAAGACTATTGGAGATAACCGTAGAGTTGCATCAACATTTTCAATGATGCCTTGTTCACATACATCTTTCAACCGCTCAGATAATAATTTCCTGGTGCAAGGGTACATTACACAATTTATGCTTAACAGGTATTGCATTCTGCTTTACTTTAATAGTGTGGCTAAAATTTGTGATTTTCCCTTGACTATCTTAAAGAACCTTCTCAAATTTCATCTCCTAACCTTTGTTGAGTTTGCCAGTGTCCCTTAGTAAATTTACCTCTTACCTATCAATAAAAACAGTTTGTCCCATCCATGTTTAATGGTTAAATTGAACTCAGCTTGATGAATCCCCTTTGTGGCTAAGTAAATGTTCTTTGAATTACTGCACCCAAAACTCCAATGAAGGCCCATAAACACCCAACAAGATCTATTCTACTTACTTCAAAAGCTGTTGTTAACACATCTGTAGGATGCAGGGGCATATGTACACAGAAGTGATAGAGTGAAGCGTTAGCCTTCTTGGCTTAATGCTGAGCTCTACCACAGCTAAAATGAAGGGCTGCACCGTATTTACAACAATATGGTGCAGCTTTGCGTTTCCCCCTGCGCTGGCACTAAATTTAACTGCCTAGCGCCAACGCAGGCACAAGGCTGCCTGCGTTGTGGGGAATGATTGTTTATGTGCAGGAAGGTGTCTCTTCCTGCACTTAAACAATCTTAAATGGTGGTTTGTAACTTCTACGTGTGCTGCTTTGTGCAGCACATATAGAAGTTGCAACTCGTCATTTTTAAAATGATTGTTTATGTGCAGGAAGGGACACCTTCCTGCACATAAACAATCATGCATGCCATTTTGCTGTTTTTATGTGTGCTGCACAATGCAGCACTCATAAAAACACCAAAAACGAAGAGAAATAAAGCATTTCTTATAGTTGCTCTATGATAAGATCAGGTTTTCCCTGGCCTTACTTTTAACACTGCCCCATATTTACACCACTCTTGTAAATATGGGGCAGCGTCAAAATCAATGTGTGTTGCGGCAGAACGCCCACCGCAACACCCATTCCCCACCCCTTTGACGCTAAGTATAGCATGAAAGGGGGCCTTATTTACAAGGCAGCGTTAAGCTACGTTAAGTGGCTTAACACTGCCTTGTAAATAAGGTGAAGCCCGTATCGCCCCCACAACGTCAAGAAAAGTGACGTTCTGGTGGTGATAGGGGCTTGTGAATATGCTCGCAGTGTCTTGTTATTCCACAGTTGACTGAATTTGTCTTGAGATACAATAGTAATACCTGCACCTGTGTCTACTAAAAGTTTGATCTATACATCGTCAATTAAGACTTCAACATCAGGATCGACAATAATTTGACTTTTCTGAAACTCTGTGTCTGACTACTAATACATGCTCTGTATCGGGCAGAGCTTGCCTCGTCTCAAGATGGCCGCAATGTGAGGAATTCCGATAAGAAATTCAAATATCCATCAAGAATCCTGCATCCGAGCATCATAAACCGTCCTGCTTATTGCCCCGAGAGAGCGGATAGGGTGCCCTGCTGAACAATCTGTGTGCGAGGCTCCGCCGCCACATAGAAACGTAAAATGTAGAGACGTGGCGGGAGACTGACTGCGGCCTAACTGGGGCCTACCACTCACAGGCGCAGGACGGGGGGACTGGTGGCGTCTGGAGAGTCAGCGGCCACACCCGATCCCTGCACCCTGCACCCTGCAAGAGAGTCTGTCAGAAGGGAATCGGTGCGCAACTGGCGGCGGATAGTCCTCCCGCTTCTGAGGCAGGCAACCTGGAGTGGGGCCTGAGCGGCTCCGAGAGATGCCGGGGAGCTGCCTGGTCTCGCCGGTGATGCGGCGGGCCTTGCTGCTCTAGACCGGAGTGAGGGCAAGCGGCGCCTCCAACTACGAGCTGGAAAAACAGGGACTCAGAGCACAGGCCACAGAGAGAAGCGGGTCTTGCTCCAGGCCTACTAATGTGAGTTGGAACTAAGGAAATCAGGGGCTGCTGGGCACAGGTGCCTAACTGTCCATGACGCAATCACCGCGAGATGGTCTCCAATAGTTATATGGGGATATAAATGCTGGTAGCTAGGAGTGCAGAAGGGAGATGCGTGGCGGAACAGTAAGCAAGGGAACTCAGGAAATACTGCCTACAAACAGAGGTGAAGTGAGTGGCGTCCACAATCGAATAGTTTGCAGAGAGTAAAGGAAATGTTTTTGAATGGGCCTCCCGACCTCTGAAGAGATTTTGTCCCCCTAAATAACAGCAAAATCCCGCAGCAGGACATAGGAGATTGCTGCGTAGGGCTACCTCGCCCTTTGTAGAGCCACCCCGCCCTTTATAGAGCTGGCCTGATCGAAGCGCACCTGTCTGGGACGTACTGCCGCGAGTACCCGAGAAGAGCCGGGTGCTGGGCGAGAGGAGGCAACACACGCTCCAGTAGCCCCCGAGAGCCAAGAGCAAGTCCGTCAATGAAAGTGAGTACCTACGTCTGGCACCAGGGAAGTGCAACACTATGGGAAAATTGGACAAGATGCACCCTGAGCTCCACTTTGAACAGCGCAAATCGAGTCTGAGAGATACTGAGATGGCAGCTGGCAAACCAAATGACGTGCAGGAGGAAACTGTGGGGGACATACGACAAATCCTTGCAGCGATGCAAAAAAGTCTAACTACCATAGATGCCAAAATAGACTCGCTAGCATATCGCATGGACCGTATGACTGAGCGACTCGACAAATAGGCCGAGCACTTAGATATGACGCAGAGAAGAGTGGCAGAAGTAGAGGAAGCCCAAGCAGAAACGGATACAGCACAAAAATAGATGGGGCAGCTTCTAAGTGTACTACAAGATAAGGTGGAGGATTTGGAAGCTAGGTCTAGAAGAAGCAACATCCGAATTACAGGCCTTAGGGAATCCACCCGCATGGGCAATATGGAGGTATATACAGAGAAGTTGCTGATATTGTTGTTAGGCAGGGAAACCTTCTCAGGTATGTTTGCGGTGGAGCGTGCACACCCATCATTGGGTCTGAGGCCCCCGCCTGGTGCTCCTCCGTGACCCATCATAGCTAAATTGCTGAACTATAGAGACAGAGATGTGGCACTGAGGGCAGACAGAGAAAAACGTGATTTGCAGTATGAGGACTCCACGATCTCACTCTTCCCAGACTTCACCATAAGGGTGAAAGAGGCTCGGTGACAATTTGCTCCAATGAAGAGACAGCTATGAGAACAGAATCTGGAATATGCCATGTTATATCCAGCTCGATTAAGGGTAAATTTGCATGGGAAATCTAGGATTTTCACGGATCCTAAAGTTCTGCAGAAAGCACTCAAGGACTATGCTAAAGCTGGAAACCGTAGCAAAAACTCAAAGTCACATGACGGTGCGAGTGGCAGAGACCTAGAGGAGCAGGAGTAGCGGGACAGCATACAAACACTCAGTTACATCTCCGGTACTATAGGTGAAGTGATGTTTGTCACATAAATTGCTTTACTAGAGATGGATGGGTAATTGACAGATTGTTGTATATATATATGCACCGGAGTCAGAGGCAGGATCACTTAGCGATGTCACAGTTAGACTGGGAATATAGGCAGATGGGGACTACAAGCTAAAGATGGCACCCAAGTGTCAGAACATTGACTAGAGGATGATGTTTATTGTTGCGTTGATGGCAAGGTTATAAAGCAACTCAGTGGGATAGATAAGGGCGAGCTGGCAACATCCGCCCACAAGTGTTTCCCACTACATGGCAAAAAGTCAGAACTGTTATTTTGATAAATTAGTTATTGTTGATTGTATAAAACAGGGCGGATGGGGGTGGGAGGAAAATGGACTATGCCAAGTTGGGGAGCACATAGCGTGGGTGGGGCGGGCTGAAAGAGGGGTTTGTTTATTTGTGATCGCAAAACTTAATTGGTGCGTTCATAGCATGTGAAAAACAAGACAGGACAGAGGAGGAGGGGGGACCAACAGGTTAATTATAAATGGTGCGAAATCAATGAAGGAAATTAGACATGGCACAGAAGCAGGACAGTAGTGTAAAATTGCTAACATGGAATATCTGGGGCCTGAATGACTTCAGGAAATTACGGAAATCGTCATCTTACTTTACTCGGCATGGGACAGATATAGCGCTTCTGCAAGACGCACCTGCCCACTAAGAGTAAAATGCTAACAAGCAGATGGTTTCATGGCTCCTTCCATGCAGCGGGGTTTACCACACATGCCAGAGGTGTACTAACATGGGTAGATCTGAAGTCAGGTATCACGCTGGAAGCATTAGAAACTGACCCAGAGGGCAGATTCGCTGTCTCCAGATGCCGAGGGCGAGGGTTAGATATGATAACTGTGAATATATATGGCCCTAATTACGACAACCCACAATTTTACACAGACCTATTGGAGAGACTAAGTAAATATAAAACACTGCCGCTGCTCTGGGGAGGTGATTTAAATTGTGTGATGGACCCAGCGCGAGACCACTCGGTGGGTCTGGCTCAATGCACCTCAGTGGCCGCCAGAGCCCTTCTGGATGCGGCTGTCCAGCTAGACTTGTTTGATGTCTGGCGGATGTGCTCCCCTAGTCAGGGCGGTTTCACGCACTATTCAGCCCTGCACAACCTGCACGACCAGGATTGACTACTGGTTTGCCTCAAAGGCCCTAAACACACTGATTCAGGCAAATGAGGTTCATCCCCGTTCTTATTCAGATCACTCCCCAATAGTCTTGGTAGTGGAATGCCCCCAGAAAAGAATTACTCCCTTTACTTGGAGATTCCCACCATATTCTCTGCTTGACAATGTTTGTAAAACAGAGATGTCAGAGGCTATTGTTAACTTCTTTGACATAAACATTGGCTCTGTAGAGAAGTTCTCGACGGTATGGGAACCCTTCAAGGTATATATATATGCGGAATAGCCATGGCCAAGCACTCGGGCGTCCTAAGAGTAATCAGAGACAGATTAGTAAGTCTAAAAGACCATTTGAGGGTGATAGAGCGAGAAATTCTAACGGGAGAGAGAGACAGGGTGGAGGAGGAATTAAAAGCTACGATAGAGGAGTACCATGACACTGCAGACAATGAAGTGAAACATATGGGAAAATATACCACAGCTCTCTCCTATGGGGAGGGAGAAAGACCAGGCTCGGCACTGGCGTCTCTGCTGAGAAGTAGACGAGATGCGACTGGTGGGACTGAAATATATGCAGAGGGACCCAGCTGACATAGCCAACAGATTCAACCAGTACTACTCAAAATTATACAGCTCCAGAGTGGCAGTGGATGAGGGAGAGGTACAACACTATCTAGAATATATAAAACTTCCATGGCTGACTGACGAATATAGGGAGTATTTAATGAGGCTCTTAGATGCTAACGAAATACTGGCTGCGCTAAAAACTATGTGAGCAGGGAGTGCCCCAGGTCAGGACGGACTGACAGTTTATTTCTATTAAGCATTCAAAGAGCAACTTATCCCACATTTAATAACGCTGTTCGATGAGATGAGCGAGGAGGGGCAGATGCCCCCCTCGATGAGGGAGGCCTTGATAGTTACTATTTTAAAGCCAGGGAAGCCCCCCAATAAATGTTCATCGTATAGACCGCCATCTCTCCTCAACGAAGATACAAAGTTGTTTGCAAAAATCTTGGCTAATCGCATGGCTCCTCTGGTTCCAATGCTGGTAGAACCAGAACAGGCAGGATTTGTGCCAGGGCGTAGTTTGACATATAATCTAAGGACAGTGTTCGGGGCCATACAACACACAAGACCAGAGACTAAGGCAACTGCTGTCTTCCTAGACGTAGAGAAAGCATTTGACTCTGTGAAGTGGGCATTTATGAGGCAGGTGTTGAGGAGAATGGGTCTGGGGGACGTATTTCTGCAATTGATTGGTGTCCTGTATAACACACCTTTAGCCAGGGTTCGGATAGGAGACATGGTAACTGCCCCATTAAGATATCTAGAGGCACACGCCAGGGGTGCCCCCTATCGCCGCTATTATATGCTTGATGGCAGAACCCTTGGCTTGTGTTCTCTGAGAATACCACAGCCATAGAGGGATATGGTTCCCAGGCTATAAACGGGCCGCTGACACACTTCTGTACATAAGAGACCCAGAAACTAATTTGTCACCAGTGCTCCGAACGGTAATTGGATATGGGGAATTGTCTGGGCTTAAGGGCAACTGGGCCAAGTCAATCATCTTCCCACTGACCCTAGCAGTGGAGCCTATTGCGCTTGAAAATCCGTTGCTATGGACTATGCAGCCGGTGAGATATTTGGGTGTAAAAGTGCACACTGATTCTGAAGTGGTCTTCAAAGAAAACTATGGGACTGCGGTTGATAAAGTGGAGGTAGATATAGAATGGTGGATACGCTTGCCCCTGTCCCTGATGAGACGTGTGTCCCTCATGAAAATGGTAATATTGCCACGTTTTTATTTTTATTTACAAACATTCCGATGGTGCTCCCAGGAAACTTTTTCACAGAAGTTAAATCGCTACTGGTTAGACTGGCCTGGGCAGGGAAGTAAGCTAGAGTTAAGTGGGATATACTCACATTGCCGTATTCTATGGGGGGACTGGGAGCCCCAGATCTGGATCAGTATTACAGGTCTGCGCAAAGTCAGCATGCACACCACTGGATACATGAGATACACAAGGAAAAATGCTTTATTTCTCCTCGTTTTTGCTTTTTCATGTGTGCTTCCTTGTGCAGCACACATGGAAAGAGCAAAAAGCCTTGGATTGTTTATGTACAGGAAGGTGACCCTTCCTGCACATAAACAATCTTTTAAAAAAAATTACATTTTGTCACTTTCATGTGTGCTGCATTAAGCAGCACACATGGAAGTGACAAAATGGCATTTCAAGATTGTTTATGTGTAGGAAGGGGGACCTTCCTGTACATAAACAATCTTCCCCTGCACGCAGACACCCATGCACTATGGTGCAAGGGTGCCTGCATTGGCACTACACTGCTAAGTGTGGCGCCAGCGCAGGACAAAACACAAGGCTGCACCATATACTTGTAAAGATGGTGCAGCCTTGCATTTCTGAAGTGGCACAGTGAGGCGTTAAGCCATGACAGCTAACGCCTCACTCCACCACTTCTTTGTAAATATCCCCCACTGTTCGGTCGCATTCCTATATGTCACTATGGGAGCATGCATTACGGCCGTCATGCATGCTCTCATAGTGAAATAGGAGGTGGTTCATCCCTGCACCTCGAGGCAGGCACTAGGTGAAGGGATCAACAGGGGGGCACCGTAGGTGCCCTCCCAGCCTCCAAGCGTAGGCCGTGCACCCAAGGGGGCCCTGCTGGGGTTCCCAAAACACGCTTTCCCACACGGTTTGCATGTCGGACAGACCAGCATGGAAACCATGTCGGAAAGCATCATCATAATCTCAAGGGCGGAAAGGCCTGCTGTTGAGATTACTACCCGGCTTCCGACTGGTGGACAAGTTCCGAGCCCGTCAGAAGCCAGCCGGAATGACCGGTCGGTTTCCTTTTCAACCACCTCCATCGTAATGAGGTGGTCGGAAAGGAAACTGAGCAGCCCATTACCGTAGGTCAGAGCCTTTGCGAGCTGCATCGTAATCAGCCCCTAAGTGTGGCTATCACAGAAAATGTGGCTAGGATTGTTGAATTTACTTGTGAATATTTTCAAAGTGTGCAAGTTGCTGCAGTAATGATCTGCAGAAAGATTTCTAAGTGTGCAAATCACTGAAAGGCTCAATAAAACTTTTCCATATGGCTCAAACAATTGCCTCTAAATAACCAGTAGATATAGCCCACTTTCTATTTTGCTTGATTTCCCAAAACCTTCTTTTGGGGTCAGTCAGAGAAGAGCTTGATAATGTGAGTGAGCTTTTCCCTTAAAAGTTATTAAATCTTTATTTTGCAGGCCAAACAAGGATTTGATCCGGTGCACAGACATAATATCAAGTTTTTAATTTCGAACTACAGAAATATTGAGTTGTAAATATCGAAGGGACAGAATATCGACATCAAGAATATCGATGACCAGAAAATCGACCTGAAGGTAAGAAATATCATTTTTGTATATAACGAATTCAGTAATATCGTTTGCAAAAATAGCGTTGTTAATAATATTGATGCTTATATTAGTGTTATGTATTTTTTAATGTATTTTATATGTATGTGTTCTATATTTTTTGTTATGTATTGTATTTTTTTGTGTTAAATATATGTATTACATTTTTAGAAGTTAGTAATTTTTTTAAAGTAAATTTTGCGTTTTAATACCGAGGCGGGTTGTGGGTTTATAGGGGAATAGGGTGGGAAGTAATTTAATTATAGTAAATTAAATAATAATTTTTAGAAATTATAATTATTTTTAGACTCAATAGCGATCCCAGATCATACTTTTAAAATATTTCAGCAAGAATTGATACAAGCAAAAGATCGCTTGAAAGATTTTTTTTTGTTAGAAGAGATCACAGGAAGCAAGGCCTACCAACAAAAAGTTTATGAGGAAAATCAGCAAATTGGCAGATTTCTGGCGTGGTCTACGAAAGGTAAGAAAGCGGCACAGACATTCAGCCAGGTTAGAAATCCTTCTACTAACTTATTAGAAAAGGATCAACAGGTAATATCTGAGGTATTCCTTTCCCATTTTAAACAAATTTATGCAGATACATTAGTAGTTGAGGATTCAGAATTACAGTCTTATCTAGAATTGCTGGAGCTACCTCAGATTTCCCAGCTGCACACCGAAATACTGCATAAAACAATAGAAAAGTCAGAAATTTGTGAAATATTAGAGAGTATGTCCAACGCAAGGGCGAGTGGAATCAACGGGCTGCCGGTCGAAGTATTTAAGGTATTTCAGGAAGAACTTATTCCTTTTTTAATGAAATTGTTTAATCAAATTAAGGAAGGGATGGATATCCCTAATAGTTTTAAGGAGTCAGTTCTTGTAATTTTTCTTAAAAAAGATAAAGTTCCCAATGATCCAAATTCCTATCGCACTATCAATCTGTTAAATACAGATTACAAACTGTTTATGAAGATATGGGCTAGAAGGATTGCTTCAGGTGCCCAACAAGTAGTTCACTCGGACCAAAATGGTTTCCTTCCGGGACGGATAATGGCCACCAATACATACTTTCTCATGCAAGCAGTTGACTATTTTTCAGTTAACAAAATCTAAGCGGCTATCTTAATGATGGACGCGGATTTTTTTTTTGATTTGGTAGATTGGTGTGCTTTATTTGCGATTTTAAATAAGTTTGTTTTTTCTGCCCAGTTAATACAAATGCTAAAAAAGCTACAGAGCCAGGCAGATGCAAAAATTGTCATAAATGGTGAAGAGGCCGGGACAGTGAGTATAAAACGAGGTACGCGACAAGGCTGTCCCTTGTCCCCTCTTTTGTTCTCTCTGTTTATCAAACCACTGGCTGTCAAAATTCGTAATAATTTGCTGAATATGAAAATATGCCTAAAATTAAGTTGTATGCAGACGATATAATTTTATATTTTAAAGCTGAAGAGTCCAGCATACAGAATGCAATGGAGGAAATCAAGAAGTTTACAAAGGTAGGTGGATATAAAGTCAATCAAGCAAAAACAGAGGTCCTTACATTTAATTCAGCTCCAACTGATCTTCCCGCTTTAATACATAATCGAGGGCCACACCCAATTAGATACTTAAGCATCTATGTCACAAATAACTATGACCAACTCCACTCCCTTAATTATACCACCATGTTAGGAAAAGTAAAAAAAATATTAGGAAAGTGGACCTTGCTGAATTTATCATTGATAGATCGAGTGTCTATGGTCAAAATTTCGGTGCTTCCGTTGATTCAGCTTCTTTTTAGTAATCTCCCCATGAAAATTCCAAGTGCCTATTTTAAAGAACTAGACGGAATGATTCGGAAGTTTGTCTGGAATAATAAGCACCCCAGGGTTAAGCTATCCATATTACAGTTAGATATAGCTTCAGGGGGATTAGCACTCCCACATTTTCCAATTTATTATCAGGCTTCCCTGCTTAGACTACTTTCTCAATTAGGAGAAGAAAATTCGATTTTTGATAATTTCTTTCTAATCCAAATGCTGAAAGAAAGCGCTGTAAAACTCCCCATTTTTCTCCGATCAGCAAAATTGCCTAAAAAAACAGATTTAAGACTATTTCGACATTGGTAACCAGGATTAAATTTTTTTTAATTTAAGAAATATTCCAGCATACCATGCTTATACCCCCATACAAGATTGTGTAGTTGGAGGTTTATCGATGTCAAATGGACTCTACCAAGAGTGGCAAGAATTGGGTTTTGGCCTTCTTGGTGATTTTTATAACCACCAAACATTAATTACCTGGGACTCGATAAGGCTACAGTTTGGCAACTTAAATACTGCCTTTTTTTAAGCTATCTTCAGATTGCAAAATTTCTTGAAAATAACTATTATGCTGAGTGATACTGTGCTTCATATAACTAAGCAAATATCAAACAAAGTCACAGGTGTAGGAGTTTGGTATGGGCTTCTACATCAGCAAGCTCATAATAAAGAAATCATTGCGAAAGAACTTCAGAAAATTCACTTAGAAACAGGTTGCAAGTTTAGTACAAAAGAATGGCAACAATTATGCGAATTTTCGAATAAAGCATTGCGAGGGGCAAACTACAAAAGAATGAATATTCTATCCAGGTGGCTAGCATATTATACTCCTCAGAGATTGCATAACATGTTTCCTACTTGTTGAAACCAATGTTTTAGATGCAATGATGGGGATGCAGGAGGATGGGTTTAGATCTAAGGGGGATGAATCATGTAGGAATATGGCATTAAGGATTCTAAGCTGCTCAGAATTCAGTTTTGTACGTATCTTTTAAAAAAAAAAATATTTTTTATCCTCTTGATGTTAATTTATTTTTGTATACATTATGGTTGTAATAGACAATGTTTTTCTTACTGCTCTTAAAATAAAAAAATATAAATATGTTTTTTATTAAATTTTGCATTTTAGTTCCGTAGTGGGTTGTGGGTTTATAAGGGAATAGGGTGGGAAGTAATTTAAATATAATAAAGTATTTTTTTTAATTTTTTTTTGGTATTGATAATTATTTATTTTTAATTAATTATTAATTGGTAATTCATTTTAATTGATTGATTAATTGATAATTATATTAATTGTGTTAATTTAATTTAGGAGTGGGTTGTGGGTTTATAGGGAATAGGGTGGGAAGTAAATTAATTATAATAAAGTAATTATTAATTTTTATTTATTGGTATTGATAATTAATGTATTGTTAATTAATTAATAATTGGTTATTTAATTAAAACAATTATTTAATTGATAAGCATGTACATTTTAACCCTCTGCTATCCAACACTTTCCCTACTGTTGCACTCACTGGAGTGAGAATAGTAATTTTTACCCCTTCGCTATCCAACACTTTCCCTACTGTTGCACTCTCCGGAGTGGGAATAGTAATTGTAACCCCTACGCTATCCAACACTTTCCCTACTGTTGCACTCTCTGGAGTGGGAATAGTAATTTTATTCCCTCTGCTATCCAATATTTTCTCTACTGTTTTTGCTTAATGTAGTGTATAATTAATTTAAAAACGATTAAAAATATTGTAATTTTTTAATTTGCTATTTTTGTATGTGTATATATGTATTTAGAATTTATAAAATGTTTTTAACAATGTATAAGTTATTAAAATATTTATTTATGAATATTATTAAGTAAGTATATATATTATATTTTATATGTATACGTTTAATTTATTTTTACATTATATGTATTAGTTATAATTTATAAACATTTAAAAATATTTTTAACTATGTTTCTTTTAATTATATGTATTATTTACTTTATTTTACGTTTTTTTTCACATAAAAAACGATATTTTTAACAACGATATGTTTTTTTCGATATTTTTGTACTTACCATAATGTAGCTCGATATTCTGACTGTCGATATTCTGTCAGTGATCCATTTTATCCGTGCAAAAAAACACATGTGCTCCTGTTGAAATCCTGAGCTGATCTTGAATGACTATTTCTTAATACACGTTCGCTATTAACCACGCGGTTAACTTCAGCTGAGAAGTGTGGTGCAATACTAATGAGATGCTTGTGCTTATGGATGGATCTGGCAATAATGGCTTTTAATCAGTAAAAAGCACAGCACGACACGGTCCATGGAATTCGACGAATCGAATGCACACACTCTTAACTACAGCTGATCATAACTTAAAGCACGCGCTGTTGGAGTGCATGCGCTCATACGAAGGATGCGTTTAAAAAATATGCGTCTTTCAAGCAATCGATAGTACCAGACTTGACATTTACCATTTCCATGTAAAAATAGCACGTCTGGTATGAAAGGGGCACAGAAAATACCTGTCAAGGAGAGGCATGGAACACACCTACATCATTCATTCTACAGATGTCAATGTGTTCCATGCTCCTCCAGTGACATCACCATGCCTTTACTTAACACCCTGGTAGCTTGGCACAAAAGCAGAAAGGCTCAACTTAGAGGAACTGTGTTAATTATTTATGCAGCACACATACAGTAATGTGAAAACACACCATAAGAAACATCCCAAACCAATTTAGAAAAGTAGAGTAAACTTTAATAAAGAAAATGATGCCAGAACAACAAAAATGCAATCCATAGAACCGTAGATTCGAAATTGTTAAAGTTTTAAATAGATATAAGGCTTAATAGCACAAAGAGACACTTGCAGTCATATGGTCATGCTAAACCGGGGGCAAGTCACAAGTTCAGGTCCACTGCGATGAAACAGGGACCAGGTTAATCTGACTGAAAAAGTTCACTTCTCAAAGTCTGGAATGAAGAATCCAGTTTATGGTGGAGGAGGCAGCGAGGAGCACAGACATAGTCACCGATGGTCATCTCTATAGCACGAAGAGCAGTCTTGGCTTGGCATGGCAGACAGTCATCACAGTAGCACAAAGATTCAGTCAGGAATTGCAGACGGTCGTTGCTGGACCTTTATATTGGTGGTCACCGAGGGCTGCCGTTGCAGTACTGCGAAATCTAGATCTCACATTGCCAGTCGTCACTGGTGGTCGGTGTAGCATAAAGAGTCAGGTTCACAGGAGCTTCGCCTTGGCGGTCATCGCAGATGGCAGCGTCTTGGCGTGAATAGGCCCATTCGCAATTGCGAAGAGCCCAAAACTTCAGGATTTCTCATTTTCTTGAAGAAGAGTGCACTCTGATGCCAGCCCAGGGTCCAGCAACTGAGGAGGCACATCTTGGGGATCAGGGATTCACTCTAGTAGATGCCAACTTGGCTGAGGTCTAGTTAGAGGTCCAGGCATGTCCATTTGCAGGAGATCAGTTGGACAGTTGCCAAGAGGTCTCTGAAGCACATTGTGTCCCTGTAGCTCAGAACAGGCGGTCAGCCATCTGACCATTGGAGTCCCTCAGGCTAGCCTGGAATGAAGGGATCAGGTCTAGTCTTCCTTCTCAGAGAGCAGGGCAAGCTTCAAGCAGCAGGGCAGTCCACCGGAGAACATGGCAGACCTCAAGCAGCAGGGCACTTCTCTGGCAACAGCTGGGCAGTTCTCTGAACACAAGGCACAGCTCAAGCAGTAGGGCAGTCCTCTAGGGAACAAGGCAGCCCTTCTTCTGTATTCTACAGGTCTAGGAGTGACTAAGATAGTGGCTCAGGAGGTCCAATATTTATACCTGGTGTCATCCTCTGAAGTGGGAGAATTTTCTAGGCTACCCCCACATCTGGTTCTGGAAAGTCCTTCCCTTCTCCTGCCAAGGCCAAAAGTCCAAAGAGTGTGGGGTGATAACAGACTAGTGCCAGGTTTCTGTGTGTGTGCTGGAGGTAAGCAATTTGAATTGTAAATTAGGCAGGGAACAGCTCTGCCCCGACCATCCTGGCAGAATTGACCTCTCCCAGCTACACCCAGGTTCTATTGTTCACTGTCAGGGACCAATATGCATTTCTAATGGGGGAGCATTTAACATGGCCAGGTAGCAGGAAACTCCTAGAATGCCTCAGACCGTTTAGGGCAGGGAAATACCAACTTTCTAAAAGTGTAATTTTCTAAATTGTGACTTAAAATCCCACTGCATCATTAAAGAGGATTTTAAATTGAAATTCAGTTGAGTCCAAACATGACACTGCTACTGGTTCCCAATCAAAGTTAGCACTTATTAAATGTAAAGAGGTAACCAAATGTTATCATATGTTTGAGGTAGGCCTTACAGTAATGGAAACAAATTTAGGAGTTTTTCACTACCAGAACATGTAAAACTTAAACACACATATTCTACTTTTCAAATACAGTGCCCCCTGCTCTATGAGCTGTCTAGGACCTCCCTTAGGTGTGACATATGTTTTAAAAAGGAAAGTTTATGCCTGGCAAAAGGTTTGTTTTGCCAGGTCGAATTGACAGTTTAAATCTGCACTACAGTCTGCAATGGCAGGCCTGATTCACGTTTTAAAGTGCTACTTGAGTGGGTGGCACAAGGAGTGCTGCAGGCCCGCTAGTGGCATTTACTTTACAGGCCCTGGGTACATGTAGTACTACTTTATTAGGAATGTATACTTAAATTAAATGTGCCAAATATGTGTAAGCCAATTTTACCATGTTTTAGGGAGAGAGCAGAAGCACTTTAGCACTGGTTAGCAGTGATAAAGTGCACAGTCCTAATGCCAACAAAAACAAGATTTAGAAAACCGGAGGTTAAAGCCAAAAACTTTGGGGTGACCCTGCAGAGAAAGTCAAGTCCAACTGTCATATTTCCACTTTTGTGTAAGTTTACACTTTTGAGTAAGTTAACAACTTTTTGGCTATTCAGAAAATCTTAGTGTAAATTACACTTTTGGAGTAAATTTAAGACTTTAATTTTGTGAGTAACCAAAAAGTAGCAGAGTTACCCAAAAATGTAAATTACTCAAAAATGGAAGGAAGGGGAGGGCTGCTGCAAGACGGCATTTAGTGGGATTGCTGTGTCTGAGACTGGAGCAGTGTGGGGTTTGTCAAAGATGAAAAAAAGTTGCGGGGTTGCCATGGAGGGTTTAGACAGGGGAATTCTTCTAGTGCACTATTTGAGTACCCGCCACTCTGTGCCTGACTTTTTTTGTGGCTTCACCTAAGCCAAATATTTTAATCCCACAGCTCATTTAGAACTCCACAGAAAGCGGTGACATAGCGGCAGCAATACGTTATTTTGTAATTTTCTTAACAGCTTGATTCATTTTCACTTTGGGTGCTGAGGGAACTCACAGAATGAGATTTGCTACAGAAACCCAAATATTTTCGTTAACAAAACTGGTTATTCTGTTTTAACAAATGTTGTGTTATTTGCGAGCCGTATATACTTGGCAGCTGTTATATTATTAGTGGCAGATGTTTATTTCCCTGTGGCTTTATAAGATTGCGCACATGCCCTGCTCACAGATGCACCGTGTGCTTGTTCGTAGCTTTATACTGTAAATAAGATTATTTTAAAAAGCGATATGTAGAACTTTGATTTGGAGAACTATAGCATTAAATATTTTGTTTAAATACGGACCCCTGGATTCACAAGCGTGACATTGACATACCTTATTAATAGTTTTTAAGCAATTATATGTAAGTAAATTCATATTTTTGTCCGTAATTTTGTAAATTGCCCAGGTGGTAGTACACTACTACTTGCACTAAGATGCTACACAGCTCCTCAGTGCATATTTAAGAATGTTTGCATATTGTCTATGCATGTAGACAAAATATGACATTTTTTAGCAGCTGCAAAACACTGACAGCCACAAAAGCAGCGGGGCAAGTAACACCCTTACAATGTGTGGGGTGGAGCCTAGAATGCTCTTGGTGCAAATTAATACCCCCTGGGCAGTTTATGTAATTTTCAGCCCTTTGTCTATTTGTATATTTATATACGTGCTTTTAAATGGCAGACTCATCATGGTGACAGTAATTCAAAAAACGTGCATAAACATAGCTGTTGAAGGAACTACTATATGGACCCCTTTCTCAAAATGAAGGTTCATGTTTCTTTTCATCATAATGTATCTGAAATGATATGTTTGATTACTGATTGTGGAACCGAAATTCTGTGTTCGGATATACAAATATTTGAAATGATTTCTCCTGATAACCTCAAAACTACTCATCCATGCTCTCAAAAATAAAGGTGAAGACAAAAAATAAATAGTTTGTATAAAGGAAAGGTTTTCTCGACATCCCGAACGCACACAGAGTAGAAACAGCATGAACAAAAGTAGAGGAAACCCCCTTCACACACAGATCAGGTAAATTATGGACGGTATCAGCACAAGCTCCTCTCACACAAACAAAACAGGTGCAGTAGTACAAGCAGCAGTGGACGCTTCCCTCATACACATGCAGCGCAGGCGTAAGCTGTGGTGCTGGAAGAAGTGGGGGAGCGGCCATTAAAGTTATAACACTGACATCATAGGGATTGTCAAAAAGTCAGCATCACGCAAAAATAAACCAGTGTAGTAAATGTGCCATGCCCGTTCTGCAGGAGAGTGGTAAAGGTGTAGGGCCATATTTACAAGTCCCTGGCCCCACTTTTGCGTCATTTTTAACATGGGAAAACGTATGTAGCTTGTGGTGCATTTTGAAGCACTGGTGGGTCATTTACATACAGCGTGTTTTTTGTTTAAATGTTAACTAAATTTGCATAGGCAATCAGTTTTATGAGTAAAAAAGTTTTGCGCAAGTGCAATAATGTGTTTAAATCAGATTTCTGCGCATCACCAAGTAAAGTGCTTCGATTTGTTTTGATTCTATTATCATCTTTTTTTTCCAGCACACTTCAGAATTACAAAAACTGTGCTTCATTTGTGCTTTCCTGATTTCGGATATCATTTGAAATGTGTGGATTGTTCATTTGCAGGTATTTAAATGTTGTTGTGTGTTAGAAAAAATTGACATCCTACAGCCTTTCCTTTCACCTCCTTTACCCCAGCAGGATTGCCACCAAGATCACTTTTATAAAGTTCTGTCTTTGCAGGCAGAGAAATAAAAGTGCATGCCAGTTTCTGAATAAACAGCAGGCTGTCAAGACTGATTTGCATATGGCTGGGTCTGAACTGGGGTGGTGAAGTGAGCTAAAGAACAATGATGGACTCAACCCAGAACGGTGACTGGGGGTGAGTGAGAAGTTTCAGCACTCTGTCCATTATCTCCTTGTGTTTGCTTTAGACAGCATAACCTGACATTTGACCTTTGTCTTTGAACAGGCAGCAAATGTAACAAGATAAGCACAAAAATAAAGACATCTTTATTGCTCATTCACCTTCTGAACTCCAGCATGATTATTTCTGGGGATGCTGCAGCACCCCCCTCCTCCTGCACCCCTGCTTCCAGGGTCTATGGGTAGCAGCAGCTCAGTCTTCCCTCATGTTGAGGACAGAACCAACATGTTAGTAGCCTTGCAAGCTTCCCTCACAGAACAGCTACAGGATACATAACAGAATTGCAACCACCCTTTAAACACACAGAAAATAAACAGCACAGGTATTATTGACTCCCCAATGTTAACCAAAGGTGTTGAATTAATGACTGCACCAATAACTGGAGAGGATGCTACTTAGGGTATTGCCTTATTGTAACATTATACTCAGGCGAGCTAGCTGGATCGCAAGCCTAATTCTCCCATTAACAAATGAGAGCTTGTTTTACTCAAAAGTTTTCGTTGATGGCTAATATGAATTCATGATTTTTAATGAAGAATTAAAAAAGATCCTGAACCGAGGGTGTTCGGCAGCAGTCATACTATTGGAACCTAAGCGCAACATTTGACACCGTAGCTCATCCAACTCTCAGACAGAGACTGGAGAGTGCAGGAATAAGCTGCACTGCTTTGGACTCACTCTCCTCAGTTTTAGATAATAGGAGCTTTCAAGTGTGTGACAACCCTTGCTATTCAGAGGTTTTCCTTCTGAACTGTGGAGCCCCTCAGTGCTCTCCTTCAGCCCCACATATTTTAACCTTTATGCATGCCCATTGGCTGACATAGTCCAGACTTTCAGCCTCCCAATTGTCAGTTATGCTGATGGTACACATCTTGTATTGTCCCCTGGCCCCTGACAAGCAGAAAAAAGGATCACAATTGGAAACCTGCCTAAAGGAAGTGGCCGACTGGATCACACACCGCTGCCTTAAACACATAACACCAAATCCACATGTTGTTATTGGGGGCAAAACTTGGTATTTAGAGGTTTTTACTGCACTGGGTAAATACAGCACCCACGGTGTGGTAAAAACCTCACCCCATTCTGACCCACTCATAATGAGGGCCTTTTGAGGGACTCCATACACCCCCCATTCAAACATAATGATGTTTTTTCTTCTAGGCTTAGAACAGTCTTGGCTTTCCTGCAAGCACACCACAGTTATAATACAGTTAAAAGAAACAGGATAATAACATGCAAAGTTTAATTGCATTACCAGTAAATAACTTTTTCCATCAGTGGTTTCGGAACGATTTTCATAGTGGGGGTGGGTTATCAATGTTACATCACTGAATTCACAGGGATTCTGAAACATCCAAGCATCACCCAAAGAACAAATGTAGCAAATGAATTAAGCAAGAGTAGTAACAGCATAGTATGTAGCTGATCGTGTACTTTGGAGCCCACTGTTGCACACATATTACTAAAGGATGGTGTAGGAATGCACTGATGTTTAAAGACAGCACATTGTAATGAGCACCAAGTTTGCACATACAGTTTTACTAATAAAGCTGTGCAGCACACAAACTATAATGTGTGAAAATTGGGTTTCAGCAAATATTAGTCATTTGCTCATCACCAAGAAAAGTGACATGATTTCTTTTGATCGTATTAAAATCATGTTTTGCATCACACTGCTGAATTATTTTTAAAAAGTGCTTTATTCGTGCTCTGGTTGCATTGATAAGCTTTTTTATTTAGTAGTGTGTTAGAAAAAAATTACATCCTACAGCCTTTCATTTCACACCAGCAAAATTGTCACTTAATTCACTTCACGACATCCTTTCACTTTTTAGTCAGAGAAAGAAAAGCAAACACCAACCTCCATGTTAAAAAAAAAAAGCAGCGGTTTGTTACAAGACATAGCCTGACATTTGACCTCTATCTTTGACTGCATAGCACATGTGACAAGATAAAAACAAAACTTAAAGGCATCTTCAGTGCCTATTCACCTTTGAAACTCAAGCAAGGTTATATTGCGGATACTGCAGCACCCTAGAAATCAATCACGGGAGGGGAGAGAGAAGCGTAAAGGGGATCACCCGGCTTCCTGATGCAATTCTACAAAATCAATGGGGAGTGAAACCACAATATTCCATATTCCAGAGTCTCATGAAGAAAATTCTTGGAGACACTCCCCATTCGTTTCTATCAGCGGTGTATATGATATCCACTGATGTACTTGTAGAAGATTGTGTCATCATTGGGTCTCCAATATGGGCATTGGGTATTCCAGGTAGGTCAAGCCTCCACCAGGAGGAAGAGTGTCTGGGTATAGAAATATGGTGGGATCTGTTAGGGTAGTTAAAATGATCTCCTGTCCCAAAAGAATGGCACCTTAATAAGACAGGAATGGGGTAAGGTTAAAAACAGGGGGATGTATTTGGGACAAGTAATCGATCCCTCACATCTCATACCCGCAGCAACCGTCCTTCCAGACCTATGATTTCATGTTAGAGATGTTTTGAATTTCAGTTTTTCCAGCTGTATTGAGTCTTTACTGCTGGGGCTCTGCTGTCTACCAGGGACAGACAGTAGTTTGGCAAGATAAACTGGTTAAGATGGAAATCCCTGTATGAGAAACCACAGATTTTCAATTTACCTGTGGCCCTAACTGGAAGCCAGGGTAAATCGTTCAATACTTGGCAGATGTGGTGAAATGTACCTGTAATGGAGACAAGTCACGCTATAGTGTGCACAACAACCTTGTTTGGGATGACAGAGGATTAAGGGCACAAGCAAAAATGTGTTTTCGCAGTCTAGTAGAGATATGATTAGAGGGTGGGTGGTTCACAGGTCAGGGGGAGTTTGATTTCCTCCAGCGAGTGCAGATAACAGTTGCCATGTTGTGCCTGCCTATTGATGGTTTACTTGATGAAGCACAAGGGTTTTACTGCAGTCGAGAGAGAATCTTAGAAACCATCCAATTTGAATTTCTTAAGAAATGCAAGGTCATGCAAGTTTTTGAAGAAGTCAATTTTTGGGGGGATTTAACATAAGAAATGTGTCATTCATTGTTGGACCTGAAGATGACAATGTCCTTGATGGAAGATTCCTGTAAGTAAAGTTGCATACCATTGGATGATACCTGAGGATCCCGCCGCTATAGATCTAAAAGGTTCACAAAGTGCTAGGGAAGGAGAAACAAGACTCAGTAAGCATAAGGAGGATGTCTGCATAAAGCAATGCTTTGGATTTCGTTTAGGTAGGAGCTGTGCCAAGAAGTCATTCATACCACTGTTCTGTAGTTTCTCAGGTATTGCATAGAACTGTAAACTGTGGCATGTGGAACTATCCTCCAAATCGATAACCTTCTTGTATAGTTGCCAAATATCTTGATCCCCAACAGGTAGTCTATTCATGGAGTCTTTTAGATCCATGTGGTGCTTTTCAGGAGAGTCATCCATTTTTGGAATTGAATTGATTTAACTTCAGTTGTTAGCTCTGACACTTTTACTTCCAGGGTACCCAAGGAGGTTATCTCCTTCTCAATTGTTTCTAGTGTTGTCTCCTGTGAGGGTTGGCTGTCTGATATAGATTGTGTTCCTTGTTGCTGTAAACTGCTCCCAAATAAAGCAGCTGTTTTGTTGTGTGTGTCATAGTCATTGTGTATGGACAGTAAGGAAAGAGACTTATCAAGAAGTAGTTTCTTTCTTGTAATATGATATAGGAGTTTCCATAGAGGGGGACTAAAAGACTTAAACACAAAACTTTAAGAGGCTGGAGGAACCTCCAGCATTCATGCATTTGTCGAGTTAGGCATGGGAAGCTCTGTACGGTTCAGGGTAGCATCAACTAGAGGCCAGCAAGACAGGGCTCTACAGGTGGACATCCATCTTTCACAGGGCCAAGTTTGATCTCTTTAATGTTTAGTTTCTACTACATCATAAGGATTAATACCAGCCAAATTCTGCAAAGGATTAATACTTCATGCATAAGTCTTGGGCATGCCTATATTCAGGGCCACTGGAATTATGGGGCTGGAGAGAGCCAAAGTATGTGGCAGGGTTGAGTAAATTAATTATATAGCAAGAAAAGATTGATTATGGTGCATAATGAGGCACATTTTATAATAGTATTACTTCATTATTTCATAATTTTTAGGTCAAGCATCAGCGTGCATGCACTGTCTGAAAGCACTGTTGTATTCACTATAGGTAGTGTAATCCCGCCTGCACTTACCATAGATTGCCTCCTGCATCGCTCTTCATTGCTAGCTCCTCATTGATTGGCACTCCCATTATATCAATTCCGTTTTTTGGCAAGCGCACCAGCCAACTACAGTTTCCTGACACTGTGAGTGCTTATCTGAACCTTTGTGGATTATTTCTTTTATGTCTTGCTCGTGTTACAATGTGAGTTCCTGTTCCAAATACCATGCTCATTTGTTTGATCATCACAGCGTCCACTTCATGGGCCGCCGCGCTCACAACTTTTATCTACACAGGACGCCGTGCTTCATGTTTCAGCACGGCGCCTGCTTTCATGTCAGTTTAGTGCTTGTTACTTCAGTAGCAGTTCTTTGACTCACAAGCCTACGGATGTGATGGACATTCGGCCACTGCTGTTAAAGGGTTACTTGTGTTGTAATCAGAAGGTAGCAACTGAATTGCCATGGCCGCTCAGGGTTAATAGCAGCACAAGAATGGGAGTGCAATATTTGCTATGCGATCATTTATAGCTCCAGGTGCTAATGCTGCATTTCTCCCCACCAGCAGAGTTTGACGAGTCGACTCACAGGCTCTTTGGAGCACAAGCAACAAACAGCGCTTGTGTGTTTTTTATCTGGTACTAGCGCTGCCAGGTGGTGTATCCGAGCCCTGCTTAGCCATGGGCGCTGGGAGCTGCTGCTTCTACTGCTGGGGCTGAGACACCTCTCCCGCCTGTCTTCAGTATAAGCAGGCTCCTCCAAAGGGAGCATGCAGATCCAAGACCCCGCAAACCATTTATCGCAACAAAGATTTTTTGGGCCGGTGGCGTTTCAATTGAAAGCAAACAAACCATACATGTTCACAAGGGTGTTGTAACTTTTTTCCATCAGCGCCCTGATTTAAACAAAGTAGCATGTGTGCTTGTTATTTCATTTTTTTATTTTAAATACGTTCAGTGAAATCGCTACTTTTTATTGCAGACACAAAGTCTTTTTCTCACGTTACACATTGTGCAAAGTGAGTGCGTGTTGTCAGTATGTGTTTTCTGGAAGCACTCCGGGTTACAGTCTGCAGTTCTCATGCGTGCTCCGTGGGGGCATAAGAATGATGGGAACTCTTGCCAAGACCATGGCTGGATGGATATAGCCCCAGACTTCACTGTTTTGATCAACAACATGCAGAGTCGGTTGAAGCATTTCAGATAAAAGGGTGATGACTGAACTAAAAAAATATGAATGCAAACGTATATATGAACATTGAGGCTTCCTAAGTGTAAGGCTATCTTCAAGATCAAGATATATAACCTGTAGTTGCTTGCAGTCCCGTCCCTCTCACCCCCAGCCTCCCACGGTGTGTTGCTTGAAAGTGTTGCAGACACACTGTGTGGTCGTCGGTGCACATTCCAGTATTGAGCGCATACTCCTGTACTTCCATTTGCTTCCATAAACTACAAATGTGAGCAGCCTGAAAAGCTATTCTTTCACTCCAGGGTCCTGCTGGCACCTGCGGTCGCCCTGGTTCCCAGGTCACATTACTGTCTCCTTGAGCGTCTGTAAAGGCAACTAACTGTAAATAGATGAAAGCATTTCAGCTCAACTCCTACATTCTTGTGCACTGGACTCCATGTGCAATTGTATTTCTTCCTCTGGCGCTGGGATTTCAGACACAAACTGCAGTTTTTATAGGCATTCACAGGTGCAACAAAAGAATACAAGAATGAAAGGGCTAACTTGAATTTTAGGACGGGGACTGGACCATTGTTGAACACAGCATCAAGCCTCATGGACAGCATTACACAAACATAGGTATTATTTCCAAAACAACTTAGGGGCCGATTCCAATCCTGGAAAAAGTCCGTACGAATCGTCGTACGAAGCGTTTTCTCCGTACGACTCGTACCCGGTAAACTTTCCGTACAACCTAGGAAGTACGGTTCGTACAGAAAGCCTATTTCCGTACGTTTCGTACAAAAGACAGTACGGGTATAAAAAACCTACGAATCTGATCCGGAACGGCCTGTACGCGACGTCCGTATGTATTTAAGCAGCGTTTTACGGCCCAGCAAGTACGATTCGTCCCTACGTCACTCCGTACGGCTCTTTTTTTACGGGAGCCAATAACAGCCGTAAAAGCTGACTCCCCAGGGGTACAAGTCATACAGGCATACACCCCCGTGCGTGGCGTATGTACGGTGCGTACCCCCAGTGCGAATGTACGGTGCGTACCCCCAGTGCGAATGTATGGTGCGTACATACGCGCTGGGGGTACGCACCGTACATACGCGATGTTGTTGTAAGGTGCGTACATATGCATGGGGGGCCTGTACGACTCGTATCCCTGTACGACTCGCACCCCGGGAACAACTTTTCCTGGGATACGAGTCGTACAAACTTCGCTTCGTAGCGGGTAAAGTCATTCCCCGTGTATGGGACGTTTTCCGTATGAATCGTACATCGGAAAGCCGGTCCGGATCGTACTTGTACGCTCGGACTGTATTTTTACGATTCGTACGGAAAAGTCTCCGGGTCCGTCTCGTACAACTTTTCCCGATACGATTCATACGGATCGGCCCGATCCGTATGTATTTTTCCCGTACGAATCATACTTCACGGGTCGGACGTGACTTGTACGATTCGTACGGAAAAAATACGGATACGAGTTGTACGGGAAAAAAAAATACAGAATCGAAATCGACCCCTTAGTAGATCATTTTTAGCATGCTATTTCAAAACCAGACACTTTTTCTTTGAGTGAGATTGTCAGTAAATTTGTTTAGCTCCTCTCTGAAACTAAATACTTTTAGGCGCTGGTCATCCGAGTAAAGATGCTGCTCAGTGTGTATCCCAGTACTCTCCGGTCCCGCCAAAAGCAATTGCCAAGGTCAAAAGGTCACAAAGGTAAAACTTGTTGGCTATGCCAATCCTGTGTTGACGGGATATCAGGGAACCAGTGCGTAAAAAAGGCAATGCTGTTTTCATTTTCCTTCCACCTCATCAGGAAACAATCTGCCAATTTCACTGGCTTATACCACAAATATCATTTATTGGAGTTGTTAGGAACACAAGCTTCTCTAGGAAATGTAAACCAACATTTTCCTGAAAATAGATCTAGAGAGATAGCCTAGTTGCTTGAGCACATGCTGCATAGACCTGTGAGTCATCTAACCCTTGAGGATTCAAGCATTTGTCCTGCAGATTAATTGGCTAGTACCATTACCACATTCAGTGCTACTGACTTTATTTTCTTCAGAAGGGTGAAAGTTGTGCGGTTCATTCCCATATTGAACCCTGTAACAATCCAGTTAAAAAAAGGTATTATTATTAGTCACTTCAATAGAACTAAGTTTCACCAGTTCATTGGTATTTGTTTCCTTTGGTGTCTTTTAAAAATCCTTGCTTTCAAGTAAACTACGCAGGATAATGTGCTGCATGGGTAAATACTTATACCGTCCCACAAGCGAGACCTATTAGCTATGCCAATGCTTGTTAAACTTGGTAACACTTTCTGGGCCTTGGGTGCATTACTTTAGTATCAATTTAACACTCAAATATATCAATCAGTAACAGAAAGGTGACTAGTCCAGCTTTGCAAAGGTCTTTCCACTGCACAGCAACACATGTAGTCGCATTTTTAGTAACTTTTGAACTGTTTGAGCTAGAAACACCAATTTATTTGTTGTTAAAATCTGCAGATTATTCGGCGGATTGTGGATTATTTGGCAAAATTGCTAAATCTATGATTATGCGAAAATCATCGCGGCCGCACCATCGCATAATTCCAGTGGCCCTGCCTATAATACATCTATATATATGGTTTAACAAAGGGTGACCCCATAATTTTAGAGAGCCTGGGGTGTATCCTATATTTAGAAACAATGGTTCGCTAGATTTTTAATCTCCGTAATAAACATAGAATGACTCGCTTCTCATAGTAGAAGACCGAGAGAATATTTAAGTGTACAGTACCATGGCATACATTGTAGACATTCTTTTTGCAATTAATGTATTCATTGCATTATTGCAGTCTTAATTCATATTATTTATTTCCATAGAATACACGTGACTGCTAACCCTCCAAGATCACCTTGCTTGGTACCAGGCAAGTGAAGTTACCACACTTTAAATCATGCCTTACAAATAGGTATTTTTATACGATTTCTCACTTTTGCTTCACTTTAATTCTTAGATACTGAGCACTCTGGAGAGGGTGTGGACTTCCCAGAAAATAGATACTTGGAGTAAAGTATAGACTCCCTCAAAATGCTGATGTGGGGTATGGACACAAACTAGTACCATCATCAAGGGGACGGTCATATCTCAGAAGAAGATTGGATTGAGGGTAGGCATAATGCAGAAGGGGAAGGATAAGTGGGGTGGGAAATGTCCCTGGAAAAGATATGGTCAGGGGAAGCACGACATCCATTAGGAGGCAGAATTAAAGCCAGAAGCTACTTTTGCTTTGATACCATTTGACAAACAGTAGTATGTTTATGGAATATTAAAAAAATGGAACCAAAGCAGACATTCATTAACCAACAGACCAGACAAAATAGGCCAATATTGAATTAAGGCAGTTTGGCCTGTCAATTGTTGGTGGGTGGCCAAAGTACAAGCAATAAATAAATATGCCTTGAAATTCTGTATACACATTCGATGCCCTTCAATGACAGAGGTCAAATGTCAGGCTCTGTCTTCATCTGCTTATTTATTTTAACATGGGGACTGGTGACAAATTCCTCTCACTTTTCAGTCAGAAAAGAAAAGTGAATTTTGTGTCATTTTTGGGTAACATGCAACAAAATGTAAATACCTGTAAATGAACTGTACACATTCAGCAGTTAGGAAATCAAAAATGAAGCATATTCTTTTGTTATTCTGAAGAGTGATGGAAAGCATGATTTTAATAGGATCAGAACAAATCACTACACTTTACTTGGCAATGCACAAATCATAAATATTCAAGGAAACCCAATTTCCACACATTATCGTTTATGTGCAATGTAGTTTTGTCAGTAAAATTGTGTTTGTGCAAATTTATTGACCATTTCAATGGAAAATATACTGTCAGTAAATGAAATGCGCTACCACACAATCCTTTACTTACAATTAAAAACTGCCCGCCTCATGTCCATTAACGCTAGGTGGGTCGCGAAAATTTGTCATACTAAAAAGTGGTTTGCGTTTCGCAAAAATTTGGGAAACACTACATTAAGTGCTTGGAACAGAATCTCTCTGCTCTACCTGATCCTGTTCTACCATGAAAACCTTGCACGACAACCTCCTTCTAGTGAAGTGGCCTGTAATAAGGCTTATTATCACTGATTCAATATCCTGAAAATTACCCACAATATTTACTCTCTGGCAAAAGATGGGTGTCCAAAGGCAGATTATTTCACAATATTTATTTTCTGTATGATGAAAAGATCCTTGTGTTTTGCTTGGTTACATACCAACCACTACTTGTGAGTTGTATTAATGGAGTTAATGTGCTATGACAAGAGTTTGTAGTATGGTAATTAACTACTTAACAATTTATTTTGTAAACATTATGCTCCTTTTGAATAATATCCTGCCATTTGTGGCAAACAGAAGCAATACATGTTTAAAACATACAAGATCAGTGGTTAAACACACATTCTGCAGACACGTAATATTCCCTTTCTCTCTGCACAATACACTGAGGGTGTCCATTTTAGGTATACCCACAGACTGACCGGGGTAGTCTCAATGCAAGTCAATTAGGTTTGCAGAGTTACAGTACGTTTACCTATTATAAAAGCGAATGAATATGGGCCCAATACACAAAGAAAAGTCTTACATTTACAACTGTAGAAACACTCCTATAAATGGACTCCTATAAATGGACGCAAACTTATGACTTTTGGGAATTTATGAACTTTTCCAGATGTACACCTGTAAAGCTGTGTCAATCACGTGTACTCCTTGGAAATTCATGTGCCATCTGATATTTACCCGATGTATAAATGTACATATATCTCGTTTTATCTCTACAATGGAAATATTTTTTCCCACAGAGAAACCCCTTTCCTTGCGCTGGTTTGGGCATGTTCATTTCTCCGTCCAACCCTAAAAATGGAGATAATCTAGCTCTTTGCTGAAGTAATTCTCCAACAACCTCCAGGTTTGGAAAAGATTAGAGAGGAGTTTTGGGATGTTCACAAAGTGCCAAGAAAAACCTCACCAAAACCTCCCATTTCCCACTACTTGCAGTGTGTTTACTACTCCATAATTGTATGCAGTAGTGTCGTACAATTATGCCTAATAGGTATTGTTTTGTGGATACCTATGCTGGAGTGTCCTGGGTAACCCTGGGTGTAGTGGGGCTACGCGGAGCATCACGGAGTGTGCCCAAATCTACGCGCACCCACACACTCCGCGTAGCCCCACTACGCGCCACCCGCCTCCCTCCCGCCCTCATTTTAAAATGACTTAGAAAGTTAAAAATAAAGAAAATTACTTACCTGAGCTGCCGTGTCCCGGGGCTCCATCTTCCTGATTCCTCGCTAGCTTCTTCCTCACAAATGCGCATGCACGGGCGCCCGCGCATGCGCATTGCTCCGCCGTGGTGTGTGCGTAGTGTGCCTGCTACGCCTACTTTGCGAAGCGCGAAGTAGGCAGCACTATGCACACTCCGTGGGCGGAGCGGAGCACTGCGCCCACCCTTAGTCCTGGGCCTTACAGAGTAATCTCTTAGTCAAGTGCTCGAAGATTTTCCCATTGGTCAAATGAACTTTATAGCTGACATGAAATATTGAAAGGGAAAAAACATTAACTATACAATTTACTTGTGAAGCCCATGTGACTCCACAATGAGGATTAGGACCTACTGAATATGACTAAAAGGGTTTTATTTGATTACCAAGCAATCCAGTAAATTGGCAAACCCTATGCAAATTCAGTATGCACATTAGTACAATAGGAAAAGTACAATACCCAGTTGGTTGAGATACAAAAGAAGGAGATATAGAATTGTGACAGCCACAATTATACTTTAGCAAATCAAAGTGAACAGGTGTTCCATAAAGAAACTTCTCTTCTCTAACATTGGTCAAACATAGGATCATCTATCAAGGGACTCTAATTCAGGAGCATAGAAGAAGAAGGTGTCAGCATCATCAGACTTTAGTGGAAGTCAAATGAAAAAGGAAATAAGTGTTTAGCATAAAGCTTTACACTTGCAAGAATAGGGCAATCAGAGAGATCTGTACCTCTCCAAGTCGAAAAGGAATCTCTCCTAATTCCAACTTTAGGAACACCAAAATAAAAGTAACAGGAGATTAAAAAAACATCTTATCTCCATTCACACCACCAGGAATCAATCAGAGCACCTCTCGAGTGTATCTGCAACATAGCTCTGAATTCCCAACGCATCAAACTAAGGCTGCTGTTCTGATTTGAACTACTTTTCATCCTGGTACACAATGAACAGAAAGCTTCTTTCAACCATTGTTTCTCCACGTTCACTGGCTAGTCTCTCAGACCTCTCTATCAGTCATCTAATACAGACAGTGAGTCTTTCTCTAGCTATTTAAATAATAAACTTGAAAGCAAGCAAAATACATTTCAACTGAGGCCTGTAGTCAGGCTAACTTAAATGAGCATTTAATGTGCACTTTGATTACATGGTCATACATGCACATGCGTAACTCTAAAGGAACTGCAAAAATTGACCAAAAGAATACATATTTACATATGCAAATATAACTTGAAGTGTAAGTGTAAAACGTGAATAAAGAATACATGAGTCATGTTTAGACTGAGCATTAGTGCACACATATATAAACCTCTATGTTTCTACAGTGACTACATTTCAGAAATGCTTTTAAATGTTTCACACATGTTAATAAAATTAAGGCACACAATAAATATAATGCCAGGTGTATGTATATAATTGCATTTCTGTGACATGTGAGAGTAGATCCTAAATTACCCCGCTCGTTATCAGGCTTAAATGGAGTCATTTTCCGCTGTAAATGTAGGTTTACATCCATAAATGGCTTGTTTGGAATCAGGCCCAAAATATTTGCTAATTCTGTGGCATTGTAGCATTTGCTTCAAACATATAATGAAGTTTATATAATAAAACAGTGTTTCGAAGGCAGCAGAAAGCATCCATTGGACTTTATCTTACCTGACAGCTACTGTCTTTAGGCCTCTGATGTACCTATTTTCAATCTAAGTTGTTCCAGTTGTTCAGTTTTAAATGACTAAATAGAAGCTGCTTCTGCACCAAAGTAAGCTTGTTAAAATATAAACTTGAATGTAAGAAGATAATTAAAAAAATCAGAGGAGAGCAGTTTAGAAATTTGACACATTTCAGCTCAGTGGAGTGTAGAACTTGATCAGATTTTCGTTAATGATGCAGGTGCATCAGGGTCAGCTTTTTCACAGCTTTACAAAACAGAAGTTTTGAAATGAATGGGTAACACAAATAAATATAACAGATTTCTTTGCACATGCATGTTAGAGACAGCATTGCACATCAATTTGCCTGAAATTCAAAGGTACCAAGTTATCAGCATGGGGGGTGTGGCTTGAGCAGCCAACATGGCATACATGCTTTAAGCAAGCTCCGCTGCTCGTCCTGCTTGTCCGACAATAATCCTCCCCAGAACCCACCATCACCACTTGCCAACTTGCCTCCCGCGCTCCCTGTCTCTCTGACTACTGATACGTGGCATAACCACCACTGACGGGAGCAGGGGCAAGAGAAGTGGATTGCTGATGCCTGGGACTAAGACTGTGGCCCACGAGGTGTCAGCGATGTAGTGTTGGACTTCGTCCCCGATGGCTACGGAGGGCTGTGCTGAGGACCCATGTGATTGCCGCTATGGTATAGGCCACCGTTTTCTCCAATTAGTAAAACTGCTATACACTAACCCCCAAATGAGAGTCAAGACGTGACCACTTATTTCAGGGTCCATTCCAATAATTAGGGACACTAGGCAAGGCTGCCCACTCTCACCTTTATTGTTTTCCCTGGCTATCGAACCACTGGCGATTGTAATGCGAGAGCGGGAAGTGACCTGAGGCATCCCCTTAGGTGACAGGAGGCTTGCTATATCTTTATATGCAGAAGATATGCTGCTCTACTTTAGAGACATGCACAACTTCCCTGCCACAATCGCTTTAACTTTTTTTTTTGTTTTTGAATTATTTTTTACCGAACATGACAGGTTGAAATAACAATTACCATGTAAGCCAAACAGTAATTACATCACCATTATACATTACAGTCTCACAATCATCGGCAAGAGTCCTTTTTCCCTCGACGCCTTGCTTCCCTAGCCCACATCTACTATCATTTCTGCTCATTACTATGGGGAATCTTCCATTTGGTCGCCTCTCCCGAGTTGCCTTCCCCCGACTGGAATTGCACACAGGTTCCCCCGATAAGTGTTCCACATACCCCAAATCTGTTCTCAATATTTGGGGCATCCTCTGCTTGTGTATACTGTTTTTTCGGCCTCCATGCACCAATCTAGATCTTTATCCCACTACCGCAAGCAAGGTGCCACCTGTCCCACCCAGTGTTGGGCGATGTTGCGCTTTGCAATTGTGAGTCCCAGTGTAACCCAGGTTCTCCCCCTTTCACTAAGGTTAGTTGGCTTCCATATATTAAGGAGACACCATCCTGGGTCGGGGTCAGGGTCGTCTTCGCTACTTCGGACATTTTCTGGATCAGGGTCACGCAGTAGTGTTGTATCTGGGGGCATTCCCAAACTGTGTGGTAATATGTCCCCTCCATCCCAAACCCTCTTCCACAAGTAGTCTCCTTTATTCTGCCCATTTTAGCTAGACGGGTTCTTGAATAGTAAATTCTGTGAACGATTTTTAGTTGTTTTAGCCTGAACTTACTGGATACGGCCACTTCCTTTGGGTACGACAGGCCTTCCCGCTAGTCTTCTTCGTCTATCTATCCGATGTCTGCCTCCCATTTTTCTTTGAGAGTGGTGAGTAGATCTGGGGAGTTATTTATCAATTTTTGGTATGTTAGGGATACGGCTTTCTTTTTCATGTGGTCTATCAGGATTCTGTCTACCAATGAAGAGGACTCCGGGAGGGTCGTATCATTGGGGATCGCTGCATGTAGAGCATGTTTTATCTGCATATAACGGAATGTTTTTTTAATGGAAAGATCATATTCCTTTTGCAGGAGCTCAAATGATCGCACCCCCCCTGTCCATAGGTCCTCCACCTGATATATTCCTATGAGATCCCATTTGTCAAAGCCTTGGTATCTGCTCATTGTTTCTTCATCCCAAAGCGGCGTGTACTGCGTAATCCTACTTTCCCAGCCCATCTGCTTTTGGACCACGTGCCAGAGCTGGACCGTGATTTTGGTCGGGCCCGTTAGTGTTAGGTGGCGAGGTGTAGTGTAGAGGGCCCTTATGAGTCCCTTATTTCCCAATACATATCTATCCATTTGATATGCCGGGTCTTCGGGCGTTTGGTACACATAGTGATTAATGACTATCAGCTGTGACGCCCAATAATATTGTCTTATGTCTGGTAGTGCGATACCTCCATTGTACCAGCCCTGAACCAGTTTTTATTGCACAATTCTCGCTGGTATATCGCCCCATAATAACCTTCTCTGTTCATTTTCTATTGCTGCGAAGTACTTGGGGGGCACTTGATATGGTTTTTTCTGCAATATGTAAAGAAAGCGAGAGAGCATCATCATTTTAAAAAGGGATGCCCGTCCTAACAAGGAGAGAGGCAGTGTCTTCCAATGATGGACGCCATCTTGGAGGCGTCTCAATTGGGGGAAATAGGTTCCGCTCACAGAAAATGTCTGAGTCTTTTGTTATGAACGCTCCTAGATATCGAAATCCGACCGGTACTATGTCTGCCTTACGTGTTTTGGGGAGTATTGGGGGCTGCCAGTATAACACATATATGGTTGATTTAGTCCAATTTATTTTATAGCCCAAGTATTTCCCAAAGTTTGTAAATATATTCAATACTCTACAGATCGAGTTTCTATGGTAAGCCAAGTATAGCAGGATTTCGTCTGTGTATAGGGATATTCTATCTTCCCATTCCTCAATCACTTTAACTCTTGACCATTTTTTATTCCTTTCTGAACTGAGAGTCAATTGGACTAAGTCCTGCATGTTTCCCTTTCTATCAGATGTTCCTAATCCACACTTTGATATTGGTGGGGCACACCTAGAGTGGAAGCTGCACACATTCATATACCTAGAGGTGCGGGTCTACTATTCTACGGCTGACCTTCTTGATGGGAATATTACTTGTGCAGGCACATCATTGCGGACCCAAATGTCTTTTTGGCACACGCTGCCACTGGCTGTTGCTGGGCGGGTGGCGTTATTAAAAATTGTGGTTTTACTTCGCCTCTTATATTTCTTTACTAACTTTCCTCTTCATAGCTGAGCTGCGCACCCACAGATCAGGGAGGCTTAGCTACACCGCATTTTGAGCAGCGCTATCTCGCTTTTCAAATCCAATAGATCGCTAACTGGCTGGGAGGTATACACCTGTCAGCTACAGCCTAAATGGAGCTTGTCCGCCATTCTGCATCTGTTTCACCCCTCTACATGAATGTGCATGCTGGACTCTGCTACTGAGGGTTGCCTTCTGCTGCTATCGTAGGTGCTTCCGCCTTATCAAACACACGATTCCCTATGCACCAAGGGATGGGGTATTCATTTTAAAAATTGAGCTGCAACATGGCAAGCAGCTGGCCTGCATTCGCTGGGGGACTTATACCGGGATGGTACCTTGGCACCATACCAGACGCTGAAGGAGGAGGATGGCCTGCCCCCAGGTAAATTCCTACTCCACAACTCATTGACTACCCCACTGTGAACCCAGTGGGGGGACATGACCATTAAAATGCCCATCCCTTTCACAGTCCAATATCTACATGTGATGGGAAGGGGTAGACACCTCACAAGATGGTTTGCTGATTTATTTCATACCCACACTCTTCCATAGCTCAATACTCTAAGACAATGCTGGGAGACTGACTTAACACACGCTTGCTCAGATAAGCAATGAACCGCTATGTTAGAGGGCCCAAGGCGTAATGCTCGGGTTTTCAGCTTATTCAACCTTATATAGTACATAGGACTTATATAACTCCCACCTATATAAATAATTATTACAACAGAGCAGACAATACTTGCCCTTGTTGTGCGCAGCTAGACGCAGTCTTGCTACAAATGCTATGTGGCTGTCCGTCTCTACGAAACTTTCGGTCCAGTATCACGTCAAGTCTATCTGCATACACTGAGTGCCCAGACATGCACAAATGGGAAATATGCCTTCTGGGACTGTATCACTAGTGCAAGAAACACAGGGTTACTTCATGTTTCCTAGACTTGGGGTTCATTGTGGCTAAGCTCCTTATTACTAATAGATGGAAAGCCTTCAAGCCCCCTCCATTTGTAGCCTGGAAATGCCCAATGCTCAATTGGTCAAGGGCGGAAAGCGTGGGCTTGCACAGAAAAGACATACTTGGACTGAGGAAGTATCCCATCGCCAGTTACTGGGACACTATCTTATCAGACCTGCAGTCTAACCACTCGCACCAGGCAAGCAACATATCTGATACCTTATAAGGAACTTGTGCATAGAGACTAGGGACACTGCCTATGACCTATCCCTTTTGTTAATCAGGAAAGTCTCACACTTACACGTTCCCACTATAGGGGCGGAGATTGTCCCATCTATTAAAAACCTCTTTAAATAAGGAATCTGGTAAAGGAGGTTGTGTTTGTTGTGGCAACCATAATGTTATATTATTCTTAAGGAGGTCCAAAGACACTAAAATTAATTGATATGACAGTACCAATAGCTGATTAGCCTAGATAGGAGGCACTGTATCTACAGTCCAAGTCTTTGTTGTTGTTCTAAAACATTCTGATGAGTAGATTGTTCTGATTATACGAAGAGATGGTCATTTAATCAAAGAAAATAATAAAAACCTGATAAAAACCACTATGGCCTCCTTGCCAACAACAAACGGACAGCTTCCGGGTCAGGATGTATATGTATATGTAATATTATTTCTACAAACCGCATTCAAGCAACTTCCTAAATGTTTAGAAAACTGTCCTGAAGAAGGTGATCATTTATCGAGTCACCGAAACGCAGCGTCAACTCTTTTTGTTTTCTAATGATGTTGTGATTTATGTATTTTAATATCAAGTGTTTTTTTAAACTTTGATTGTGTATTATGAATGAATACACTTTATAGATCTTCATTTTTTATCAAGTCTGGCTTTATTTCTTTGTGTTGCATTGATTTGTTATCATTCAATATTGTATAATTATATGGACCTGTTTTGATTATACCTTACTATTAGCACTGTGTACAACATTAGAACCTATGTGATTTAGATATGTATTAGGGACTTTCTGTTTTGTTTACTTGCACTTACCCTGTTCCTGTCATTATTAGGGTATCTCCCTTTTTGTTCCTTACAACATAGTATATATCACATCCTTCTTGGCCATGATCATTTGTTGTTTTGTAAGGTTGTAAGCTAAAAACAAACTAGTGGCATTAAGGTGTTTCCATGGAACTTGACTAGCACAAAGTCTCTGTAGAGTCCAACTCAGAAACTTGATAGTCCAAAGCTGAGACTGTACATGTTCTTTCATGTTTATCTCCCGGACCAGCACACACGGTTGCGTGTTTTGTTTATACTCCACGTTTTACCTGTGGAGGTCACAAAGGGTCTACTTAATAATTTGTGGGTTTCGTACACATTTCTACTGAGTTTATTGATGACAGTTAGAGCAGTGACACTGCTGGTCACTGCGTCAAGATATTGGAAACGTAAATTATCTTTTTCAGGTACGGTGAGTTTATTGTTGGTTTACATTTGGCTTTCCAATTTTGGTTTCAGCACACGGCACAGTTCAGATTGGGACATTTGATTATAGTGCAAGAGTACACACATATAGCATCAAACACTTTTCTGTTCACTTTTTACAAAAAAATGTTTTGTTTAAATTAAGCATGGACTTTGTGGTGCAACTGTTTGTAACACAAGTTGGTGGAGGCTTCTTGCCTGAAATGCATTGGATTAATATATGTATGGCATGCAGAATCAAATGTGAATTCTTATGTGCTGTAGAAAAAGCCTGGATAGGCATTTCTTTAGCAGTTAAAGTTTGGCATTACATTGCTTCCATGTGAACTTTGGAATTATTGTAGAACATTGGAATAAATATGGTTTACTCAGATGAAAACTGGATTTTTGTTTCTTGAGTTTTGCAGCTTATGCCTGTAGTGCAGGGTGGCTCAAGTGGTGTGTGACGACACACCAGTTTGTTGTGACATATTGTAAAGAAGACATGTCACTCTGTGTGATATCAATTGCAGGTGACACAATGTTACCCAGAGAGTAAATATCCTGACAGAAAAGGTAGTCATACCATTGTCAACTGCTGCCAGAGCCCTTTCTAAATTTGCCCGGTCATTTTCACGCAGTCTCTCAGCATCTTCCTACTATGAAACACTCCACACTTCATTGTATGTAGCATACAGAACGTGCTTTTGACGTGCTTTTCAAGGACCTAACAAAAGGTCCTGTAGTCCCATGTGATAAATACAGGCCCCAGCTAGGCCCGTAGGACACAAGGGTTCGCTCTCCTGCAAATGGAATCTATAAGGAAGTTGGCACGGAAACTGCAAAGTACAAAGACAAAGTTTATTAACCCTTAAGGGTGGTCCTACAATCCATACAACACCCTTCAGTATTGCATAGAGTAGCACACAGAACTTGCGTACACGGTCCCCTTTTATACACAACAGAGGGGCTCATAAGTGGGTGGATACAACATGAAGCAAGAAATGTTGCCTTTTATGGACATTTTCAATACAGAATCAATATGTGGGCGGAGTAACTAATTTCCTGAGCCCGCGAAAACATGGTCAAGCAAGGAATAACTGATAACAGATGTGGTCAAGTCTGGGCATGCGCCAGACGGACAAAGGAGCTATTTATAGACTGTTACTAGGCAGACTGCAAGAGCAACTAACACGAAGATAGGACTCTTCTCGTGCTGAGCACGTGGAGACATGACAATACAAAATGGAGTCCAGACTTTGGTCAACATAACGAGAGAAACTCGGTCATATAAGGGGAATTCATGTCTTTAGTAAATGCTTACTCACACCGCTATTTCAATTTTCAACAGACGACCCTTTCAGCATTTACTGAAGACATCCGGTTTGTTAGGATAATCATCGTATATATCAATTTTCATCATTTCTTCTATTTCTTTAGTCAGATGTTTCTGGTAAGTGACATTGGCAATAGCTTTCTTATCAGGAATGCAGAGTGACATACATAGGGAACAGAGTAAAGGACCACATTGAATACAAATGCAACAAGAAAACAGAATTGCTACAATGATACAGAGACCAGTTAAGACCTTCCACCCCCAAGCAGTGATCAATGCCCAAAACCATCCAGAAAAGGTCCAAGTGCCGTTTTCTGTATGGATTTCAGCTGCAATTTTATGCAACCTGTTGATAGCATTATAGACTGACGGCGTGTGGTCAGGGATGAACACACAACAACTACTTCCGATAATTTTACATGCTCCACCTCGGTCAGCTAACATAACATCTAACACCATACGATTCTGTAATGCAACAATTCTAGTAATTTGTAATTCTTCCGTAAGATTCCCAAGAGCAGCAGCGGTTTGATTTGTCACAGCCTCTACCACTCTTGTTAACCTTCGAACTTTCCTACTATTTAGGGCAGCTCCAACAAAGAAAAACAATCCTAAATTAAAATCAATATACTGCTGCAGACTAGTGTCAGTCTGATCCACGTCATCAATCGATAGAGTACGTTTATACCTATTTACAGTCACATTATTTAACAACTTCAAATCCTTATGATAAGATGCAGGTGCCAAGAATACAGGAGGCAATAGAAATGCCACATAACATACTCCAGACCAACCGGCTGGCAAACAGTAATAACCTTTATTTCCACATACGAAGTATGTATTATGGGATGCTAAGAAGGTACTGTTATTCAACCCGTCGATGTTTAAAATAGTGATGCAATCACTAACACC
This sequence comes from Triturus cristatus, assembly GCF_964204655.1. Lineage (NCBI taxonomy): Eukaryota > Metazoa > Chordata > Amphibia > Caudata > Salamandridae > Triturus > Triturus cristatus. The sequence continues at coordinate 770,444,349 of NC_140592.1, forward strand.
AACAGGAATATAACCCACACTCTGGACACACAGGTCCGCTTGAGCTTGTGCCACTTGAATCACAAACCGGTCTTTTCCCACAGTGTCTCTGGTGTTCGTGAAAATATAAGGAATCGATTCATTGTCTGGTCGATACTCTTCCCATTCCCAAATTGTCCCATTCGCTTGCGGATATCCATCTTTATCCTGATGACATTCCCTATTAAGTCTGAAGAGTAACCGTCCCACTGTAGGTTTCCGGGTGGCAAAAAGCAAAGTGTACCATGCTCTACAGGAGCCGTTATGAGAGAAAGGAAGAGGTATGAACGGAGTTCCTCCTTTCTTCTGGTGAGCTGGCATCATACCACATATCCAACAGTTCGTAGCATTGGTGGCAACATGGGTGTGATGCAACATCTGGATGAAAGTGTTATTCAAATAAGACTGACGATGCTTCAACTCTTGATACGGTAGTGTATAAAAGTAGTGCTCCTCAGGCACTGGAGTAGTCAACACAAGTAACTTTCGAGCAGGAGTCACATCCTCCACAAACCATGTGGTTATCCCAACAATAGCTACTGTAAACATAAAACCTGTTGCACAAAGGATTTTCTTTTTCTCCATGTCAGAATATAAAAAATCAATATCTTCCTGAAACTAAAAGGTTGTCAGAACTCTTCCCCTTAGGCAGCGGTTGATTTCTTCACCAACGGGCCAAGACGGGTGTCGCTACACTAATGCAGGGCTGATCCCCCCCGCTTGCCTCATTGGCTCTCCGTTTCACTAACCCAAGGGCCGTTCTGACAACGTGTCCTGATACTGAAGAATTCACTTCCTTGGCCTGAGATGATATCGCTTTCCTCCAGGAGTCGCGTGGTCCGGAAAGAGCTCCTCAGTATCGTTCGGTTCCCCAGCACGGCCTTTCTCTGCAGTCAGACGTTCTCGATGGTCGGTCAATACAGCAGGCTCCACCAATCCGGGCGGTACCTTGCGACAGTGCAGGGAATGAATCCAATTCTTTTGGTTGGAAACCCGCACAGCCGTCCTCGTTGCAAGTAGGACTTGCTCAGGACCAACCCATCTCGGCTCCAAGCTATTCGTCCTTTCAAAAATCTTCACCATGACATAGTCTCCAGGCCGGAGACTGTGACCTTCGCCGGTGGACCGATCAGGGAGCGCCTCCCGGACCTGTTGATGAATAGAAACCAAGTTATCCGTTAACTGTGCCAGATAATCATTCATCATTACACAAGGTACATCATACACAGCCTTAGGTCGTGGTGGACCCCAAATATTCATTGGGCGTCCAAAAACAATCTCGTACGGCGTAAGACCGGTTCGAGAATGTGGTATCGATCTAATTGACAATAATGCCAGCGGTAAAGCATCTGGCCAAGTCAAAGACGTCGAAGCTTGGATTTTAGCGATCTTGAGCTTCAGTGTACCATTATACTTCTCGACTAGTCCTGCAGACTGAGGGTGAAACACTGCGTGGAACTTCTGAGTGATGCCTAGACCCCTCAGAACATACTTTATAACATCCGCTATAAAGTGGGGTCCGTTATCACTCCACAGCAGTCTACAAACACCATATCGAGGGAAGAACTCCTTCAATAGCATCTTGGCGGTAGTCATTGCAGTATTATCTTTCGTAGGGTATGCCTCGATCCATTTACTAAAGGCACATACCACTACTAGAACATACTTCAAATTATTACAGCGCTCAAGCTGGATGTAATCCATCTGCAAAACCTCAAAGGGTGCAGTAGGTGTCGCAAATCCTCCTGCTGGAGTTCGAGTACCCTTTCCTGGGTTATACCTCAGGCAAATCATACAGGTCTGCACCACCCTCTTTGCCGTGCTAGCAATCTCTGGATGCTCCCAGACTTGGGTAAGCAATTTTACAATTGCGGAAGCTCCAACATGTGCTAGCCCATGTGCCATCTGAACCATAGGTTGTACAAAGGCTGTGGGTAGCTTCCATCTATCCATCTGCTTATTTCTCCAACAACCCTCATCATCCAATTCTCCATCATTGGACCATTGCTCCCGTTCTTTGTCAGAAGCGGTCCTCTGTATTTCCAGCACCTCTCTTTTCGCATCGTACCATCTTTCTACCTGCGACTTTACTACATACATGGCAGTAGCACCGGGCTGCATCGCAGTCTCCCGTGCCACCCGGTCTGCCAAAGCATTTCCTTCTCCGACTTTATCGACCACTTTCTTATGGGCACTACATTTAATGATAGCAATTTTCCTCGGATATGTCAATGCAGTTAAAAGGTTGTGAACTAACTCTCCATGCATTATTTGTACTCCATGCGACGTCAGAAACCCTCTCTCCTTCCAGAGTAGGCCGAAATCGTGCGCTACTCCGAAAGCATAGCGGCTATCTGTATAAACATTCACACACAATCATGTACTGAGCTCACATGCTCGTGTTAATGCTATCAGTTCCGCTGCTTGAGCTGATTTCTGTGGTATGCGTGCTGTCTCCACTATTGTTTGCAACGTGGTAATTGCATACACTGCCGAAGTCGTACCATCTGGTAGCTTCAGGCATGATCCGTCCACCCACAGTTCTCCATCTACATCTGGAAAGGGCGTATCCTGGAGATCAATACGACCCTTTGTTTGTTCCTCAGTCACAAGAATACAATCATGTGCTTTCCGTGCCTCAGACTGAGCTTCCGGGAACGGCAACAATGTAGCCGGGTTTAACGTTACACACTTCTTTAACGTAATATGAGGAGCCAAAAGCGTCAGCTCATATCCCGTTAAACGGGCACTGGTCAAATGCTGCGTCTTTGTCTGATTAAGCAAGGCATCAACAGCATGGGGGACTAATACCAGCAGCTTATGAGATAACACAATTCCCTCGCTTTGGCGTATTGACACAGCTGTCGCCGCCACCGAGCGAAAACAACCAGGCAATGCTCGGGCAACAGGATCAAGTACAGCTGAAAAATACGCACAAGGGCGCTGCTTGTCGCCATGCATCTGCACTAAAACTGATAAAGCACATCCATCTTTCTCATGCACATACAGCGAAAAGGGTTTTGTATAATCAGGAGTCCCTAACACTGGTGCTGAACAAAGGGCCTGTCGCAATTTCTGGAAGGCAGTGTCACACTCATTTGACCAAGGAAGCGGAATAGGTGTGTCTTTTGTCAAAAGGGCTAACAATGGCTTGGCTATGTGTGAAAACCCTAGTATCCATTGCCTACAAAAAGAAACAAGACCCAAAAATGCACGCACGTCCTTCTGTGTGGAAGGCACTGGCGTGTCCAAAATCACTTGAATACGATCTGGTGTGAGTGCACGCCCCGCCTTAGACAAAAGGTGACCCAGATAAGTCACCTTTGGTCTACAGAACTGCAATTTTCTCCTCGACACTTTGTGATTGTGAGATGCCAGAAAGGAAAGCAAGGATAACGTACTCTTCTCACACAACTCCGGAGTGTCAGCCGCCAACAAGATGTCATCGACATATTGAATGAGGGCGACACCCTCGGGCAGAACAAAGGAGTCCAATTGTCTTTTCAAAGCTTGACTGTAAATGCTAGGGCTTTCTGTGTAGCCCTGAGGAACTCTACAAAATCGATAAGACCTATTATTCAGAGTGAAACCAAAAAGGTAGCGGCTATCGGGATGAATAGGAATCGAAAAGAAAGCATTTTTCAAATCAATGACTGAAAACGTGGTCGCCGTAGGCGGGACCAAAGTAAGCAACGTCGTGATATCAGAAACCACTGGATACTGAGGTATCACGATCTTGTTTACTTCTCTCAAATCAATTATAAACCGATAAACTTTGGCATTCGTATCCTTTTTCAAAATGGGTAGAATCGGACTATTACAGACGTTGTAGGGAACTTCCTCCACTACTCCCACCTTAATCAAATCCTGCACAATCTGTATAAGAGCCTCTTCCCCCTCCTGGGAAATACGATACTGCGGGAGGCGTGGTAACACCGCCCCCTCCTTGACACTAATATGGACAGGCGGAATCACCATCTGTCCTACATCGGTATCCGAAACAGCCCACAAAGCACGGGGGAGAGTTGCTAACACGGTATCCTCTGCAACCACACACATCCGCTCAGACAGAGGGTGATTATCATTTAATATCACACGCACACCAGCGGGGGAGCAGCGGATCGTAGCTCTGAAGTGCTTGAGCATATCAAGACCCATAATGTTGTCCGGCGTGTTCGGGGCAAGCAAAAACGGACAGGGTGCAGAAAAAGAATCAACCTGAAATGTGAGGGGTCGAGAAAGAGGGCTTCGGGAGAGTGTACCGTCAAACCCTACCGATGTAACCATGAAGCCGGATGGGGGAGCCCTCGGAACCAATTGTTTAGACAGCGCACTACGAGTCGCTCCTGTATCTACCAGGAACTGATCAGTAGAACCCAAAACCTCCGCTGATACATAAGGACCCTTCTGATCAACCGGCACCTCAACTGATTCTAACCCCCATCCAACGCATTCCTATGCATGCTGTGAATCATGGTACCCAGAGCGATCAGTCCCTGACACTTGATACTGGTTCTGTCGATCAAAGACATTAGGTCTATTCCGTTGCTGCCCGGTAGGTTCAAAACGAGCGTGATCATTAGAATTCCCTCTAAAAGTCGAAAAACCCCCTCTACCTCTTGGGCCACCCTGATTATGTCCCTGACGCAAAGCATACAGCGCCGGGCAATCTCTGGCCCAGTGTCCCGATTGTTTACAATACGCACATTGATTCCTGTTCAAATCAGACCGGCCCAAAGGAGGACCATAAGATCCTCCCCTACCTCTATTTATACCCCGACGAGGCGGACCATACACTTGCGCTAACATTACCTTCGTTTTTAAATCTTTCGACTTCTTCTCCTCCTGCCCCTTCGCTTCTTGCTCCTGACGCTCATAATACTGAGCTATAGTCAGGAGGGCTGTCGGGGTCGCGGTGGACCAAGAACTTTCACTCGCTTTTAGGCGGGCCGCTATTGCCGGTAATAAATTCGCCACATATTTATCAGCAAAAAGGTGTCGACCCGTATCATCCGTAAGTGACTGACCACTAAAATCATGAAACGTCTCCTCAAAGCGCGTAAAGAAATCTGCAACTGATTCATCAACTTTCTGTTTACACGAAGCTAACATATTCCAGTCAATCTTTTTAGGGGGAATGATTGTTTGCAATTTAGTCAGAATAGCAGCAGGGAGATCTAAAATAATCTGAGGTGGTTTCTGCGCGGGCTTCCTCTCCCTATCCTCATCCTCAAGCTCAGACCACCGAGCCTTAAAAGCGGCGACATCGTCCACCTTCCGCACGGATCGCCACATATCCGGTGGTAAAATAAGCCCAAAGAACAGATCTATATCCGCTAAGGTCATAGTGCAAGAATTCAAAGCCCCCTCGAATTCTTCGTAAAAAGCCGCTGGATTCTTGCGGGGATCAGGCAATGCATTTTTTAATGCCATAACATCAGCCCTATGCCAAGGAGTATAAACCCAATTGTACACAATATATCCCTTAGCATCAGCGGAGGTAATGTCCGCACTAGTTCCCGCTCCCTTAGGGGGAACATACAAAGGTGCTGCCTCTCGCATCGGTTTAGCATGCACTAGTTCGCTCTTATCTGAGTGGGAGGTAGACGATTGGTCATCACCGACACGTGAATCCGACTGCTTTTCCTCCTCTGCTTTGAGGCGCGCTCTCTCTTTAAGGTCACTCGCTGCGTCCCGCAATGCAAACAGCCGTCGAGCCGCATCAGGCGCCTTAGAGGGAGAAAAAACACCGTTACGCAATGCTTTAGCATCCAATATTACATCATCAGGCTCAAAAACGTTGGAATATTTCCGAAAGACAGTAATCACTTCATCAGAAAAGTGGCCCAGAAAATACAACTTCTCTCTATCCTGCCACTTCTCCCAAGAATTCAACAACTCAGCAAGGGATAACTTGCCCTTGAGTGCACGAAAAGAAACTTGCCGAAGCTCACCCATTCGGTCAACCGATAACATGGACCGCGTGTCTACCTTATCCGAAACCGATCCAGAATCCTGTGACCTCGGGGCAGACGCGCCAACATAAGGGGACGGAGAGCGATCTAATAAATAAAAATCATCGTCAAGATTAGTAAGGACAGAATAAAGTGACTGACGGACAGCATATTGACCCGAGACTTGCAGCCTACGCTCTTTCTCTTGTCTCTCCGTCTGCTCTCTTTCCTCCCGACGCTTCGCTTCCTGTGCTCGCACATGATCATTCTTCCGTTGCTCTTTATCAAACAGCGCTTTCTCACGTTTCTCTCGCTCACGCACTTCCTTCACCCATAATCGCACACATTCAAACATGTCTTGCCGAGCACGCCGTTTACACATACACTGTTCCACATACTCAATCTTACGCATATCAAATGATCCATACAAAGGCCATCGTAACTCAGGATCCTTCTTGGTGTATTTCCTCCATACAGTGCTGTACATTATAGAGGAAAGACCATGCTTCACATACATATCCCTATTAGGAGTCCCCTCTGGGGGAGCTGGAGCAGATTCCTCGAGGTTTAACCGGTTTCCAAAACAGCAGCACCACTTACGGAGTGCGCTAAAAGCAGGCATGCTCAAGAATAATGCAAAATATGCAGTATTATCAAAAATGGCACTTAAACGTTGTGCCGTTCAAAGTTACACAGCTCCGGAGAAATATCTCCACATTACCTGCCTATATGTGTTGCAACGCATATATTCTCACAATAACCAATACAAGATATGACCGGTCATCACAAATCAAACTCAAATAGCCAAACCCGGCTTCAAAAACTCGGAGCAAGTACCGTATAGCGGTTCTTACCAATCAAGAGTGTCCAGATTCCAACTGCCAAGCTCCAAAATTCGCCCAAACGGCTGTCACGGCAGGACCGACAGAAGAGGTCTCAGTCGAGGACCGGCGCCACCCAGATGGTCAGCTCGGAAGGGAAGGAAGAAAACCTCGGGATGCCAGGACTAAAGTGCCTCTGGCAGTGATCACATCCCCGGCCAAATTCCTCACCTTCGTCACCACCAGTCCTTCGAGCATCCGAGTCGCCGATGAGCCCCACGTGACGGGCGCCAATTGATAAATACAGGCCCCAGCTAGGCCCGTAGGACACAAGGGTTCGCTCTCCTTCAAATGGAATCTATAAGGAAGTTGGCACGGAAACTGCAAAGTACAAAGACAAAGTTTATTAACCCTTAAGGGTGGTCCTACAATCCATACAACACCCTTCAGTATTGCATAGAGTAGCACACAGAACTTGCGTACACGGTCCCCTTTTATACACAACAGAGGGGCTCATAAGTGGGTGGATACAACATGAAGCAAGAAATGTTGCCTTTTATGGACATTTTCAATACAGAATCAATATGTGGGCGGAGTAACTAATTTCCTGAGCCCGCGAAAACATGGTCAAGCAAGGAATAACTGATAACAGATGTGGTCAAGTCTGGGCATGCGCCAGACGGACAAAGGAGCTATTTATAGACTGTTACTAGGCAGACTGCAAGAGCAACTAACACGAAGATAGGACTCTTCTCGTGCTGAGCACGTGGAGACATGACAATACAAAATGGAGTCCAGACTTTGGTCAACATAACGAGAGAAACTCGGTCATATAAGGGGAATTCATGTCTTTAGTAAATGCTTACTCACACCGCTATTTCAATTTTCAACACATGTCATCAGAAATAAGGGACAAGTGTTGTTTCACCTGAGATATTGTTGAGCATTTTAGTCAATCTAGGCATAACTTCCCACCCCCAAGTGTTATGTCTGCACGTGGCATAGGTTGGGCCTAAAGATTCTAAATCCTTTGGTGTTGTCAAGAAAATGTGCCTGGCATTCATTAGTGTCTAACAGCCACACTAACCATCCCTCCTGATTGGACAGTGAAGAATTGAATGTTCCATTGCGAAGTATATTGTCCAATGTTTCCCCTGTGTAATTTGTGAACCATTGCCAAAATTGCAAATCATACAAATGTGGGAATGTTTGGTGTGTTTAAATCTTTAATCTTGGCCAGGCCAAGGCAGCATATTTGCAACACAGTTTTGTTCAGGCAAATCATTTGGTATGGTATACAGCATACCACAGCATGCTCTAAATAAAGTCTCGTTACCCTGAACCTGCCAATCTCTAATTCCACATATAGATTTTAAAGCAACATTGTCCTTCCAAAAGTAAAACCTTTGTACAGACAGCTGGGAAATGAAAGATGCAGAATACATCAGCTTGGTGTCAGTGAGTATAGATTTATTAACCTGTGAAGGAGTTAGTTTATAATAATAGGACTCTGGGTCAGCTGGATTGTGACCATAAACATTTTCAAACTTCTGTGCAAATGCTTTTGAGCTACCCAGTGGTGGTGTAGGACAATGTTCCCATTGTGGTTGATTAAATACTGAATGTGGAGTACTTGCTTTGTGCAGAAAATGGTGACCATAATGGTAAAAACAGAACATTTCATCATAATTGGAGCTACCATCATAACTTTCTTCAGAATAAAAAAACAGTAGGATCCTGTACATTGTCTAGCATTTCATGCACTGTATCAATGTCCCAATCATCAGAGATAGTATTAGGAGTGATGACATACAAAGACATTTTAAATACAGATGGAATCTGAAGAGTTTCAGACGATCCAAATATATCATATTGTTGAAAGGTGAAAGTATGGTGTGGTATGGCAGAGGTGCCTTACCATGTAATACTAGCACATTACACAAAGATGGACCTTTGGTACTCTCTCATACGCCTTCTCTCAGTCCTGATAGAGTGACAAAGAGCAGACAGGCTACTTACAGGAACATGTGTTAATTTTTTCACATCATCAACATGGATGATAAGTAATTGATGCAACTTGAAAGCACTGCATCACCAACTTATAAAAATAGCTCTTATTTTTACATAGTTTTAGACACCAAAACAAAATATATACATACAGGATAACCAGAGTTACCAATTTTAAGGCATTAAATTAATCAGTGCTTTGCAGTTTAGAAAAACATTAATGTTGCTGTCAATTGGAAAAACACATATATGCAATTGGTTACTTAGCGAGTGACTTCAACTGAACCCACTCTAGGTTAAGGTCTCTTGAGTCCCTAGACCAGATAACAACAGCTAGCACAATTTTACCTGGCTCAGGGGAGGGGGGACAGAGGTGCACTTTAGCTGTCAAACAGAGCTGTCAATCAGACTTGCGGTCTTTAGATGACTACCTTAGTAAAAAGGTACTTGTAGGTCGTGTTGAACAAAAACCTTTGGAACTTCAGAAAGGAGCTGGCCCTGGACCAGGAGTTTCCAGGCAGATCGACTCTACCTGGCTCGGCGGACTCAGTGCATAGGTGCTCTTGGCTATCCATGGTGCTGAACGGTAGTGCGGACCGGCATGCCAAGAGAGGGTGAAAACAAATGCAGGATTTCTACGATTAATCCACAGGGGTGGTTGGTCAGTCGTGCAGTTGGATCTCTGCCCTTGGAAAGATTCAACTGGGTAACACTGGAATACCACTGGAGTAAAGCAAGTAGTTTTCGGATTGACCACCAGCAAGCCTTGGTACCTGGAAACACTGCAGTTGAGGAAATCTTCCAGATGACCAGAGGAACGGTGTAGAATGCTGAGACTTGCTTAGAGTTGATACTGTGGTTCCCAGAAGCCACCTACCCAGTGACTTTGAATGGCCATGCCAGATGGCTCGTGGACAGTACTGCAAGGTCGTGGATTTAGCAGTTTATGTCTGCTGACTACAGGGGACTAGTTCCTCTAGCGCAAGGGAGTTCTTGTGAAGTCTGGAGTTTGCAAAGGGGTTTACCTTCTTTTTGGAACTGGCCTCTTGCCTTTGTCAAGTCGCAATCCAGCAGGTGCAGAGCTTAGCGCCTTTCTTCGTGAAGTCCTGCCTTGTCATGGAATGGGTCTCTTCTTGATATCATGTCAAATATAAAGTTCTGGTGTCTGGGGTGCCCCTTAAATACTAAAATTAGGGGGTGTTAATGGGTGTGAGGACTAGTAGCCAATGGGGACCTAGTCGTCCGGCTAATCCGCCCCAGGAGTGACCATATTCAGTGGGAGTATGTCACTACAACTACTCAGAACCTGCTTTTTAGCCTAAATTCAAGATGGCCAAAACCATCCTTGACTGTAAGCCTCAGCTGCAACACCCTAGTAGTGTGGTCAGCCTTGTGGAGATGCATGCCTCCTGCATAGCTAAATTTTCACCTGCCTGTGAGAAACAGTGCCTAGGGCAGAGGGAGGCTTTGTCCTCGAATGGGAGACAAGTTTCTTCGCCCCATGGCGTCATTGAAGCCTTTGAGGCTCACCGCCGTGATGGTCCATTCACGAGCCATCCTGAGTGGGTGGCGGTGTCACCTCCTGCACATACATATCTTTGTCTCTGGCCTCTGGGAGCGGCACACACTTTCCAGCATGAGGTCAGACTTCTGTGTTGGTGGTAAGCCCTCAGGAAAGACAGCCAAGGCTCAAGAACACTGGGCTAACTTGGTGGGCACTGTCTAAAGTGCCACCTATGAACATGTTACACCAGTGGGGACCACATCGCCCAGAAGGCGTAGCAATCATTTCCTGCCAGGATGTGGCTTGCAAGTCCCTGATTGGCCCCTTCACCTCATTTAAGGGCCCTCATCCTACCCGTAGTGTGGGACATGCACGGGCATGTCCCAGCTTGTCCGGGCAAAGCCTGGGCGAAGGGTGGGCCCGACCAAGCCCATCAAAGCCAAGATAAAGCAGGGCAGGGCCAGACTCCTTGATTTTCGCCTATTGTTAAGAGTCTAATTATAGTGAACCCTGAAGCCTCAAGTTACTGTAATCTCCCTTTTTGTTTGTTTCATTTGCGCCAGCTTGCTGGTTTAAGAGCTAGGTCTTTTACCCTACTGTTCCCTCTGCTCATGTTTAGCAAAAACATGGGGCAAAGGAGGGGTCCATCTAGCCTCTCAGGTGTCTCAATTCTGCCAAACTAATCTAAACAAACAAAACATATGGCGACAAACTATGTGTCTAGCAACATTGACTCCCTCATAGAGGAAGTGGGAAGTATGCTGAAAACCTGCACCCCCAGTAAACCCAGAGCATCCAAAGGGGGGAAGGTGGCAGATATATTTAGGAGGAAGCCTAAGGCACCTGCAGCTCATATCAATCAAGGCCCTTTCAAAACACCTTCCCTCCCCAGGGAGCCATCCATCGTTACAAATCTGCTACCTAGTACAAAACCTGCAGAGGGCGGGATCGAACAAGTTATTCCCAATGTGGACTGATCCAGCAGGTTTGAGGTCCTTCGATCAGTTTCTCCTGTGGATGACCAACTCAAGACTTCTGCAAACCCTCTTCTCAGCATTACTCTTGCACCTCGATATAACCCTCCAACTATGGGAGAAGCGCTCATTCTTATTTAAATGCTGAGGTATGAGGTTGAAGACCTTAAACTAGTAATTATTGATGCAGAGAGTACTCTTGTTAAAGCCTTGGAGGCACATATATATTTTTCTAATGTGCCACTTATTGGAGCTGCAGGACTTTCTACCACTTCTTCTAGCCCTGGTGACTCTAATGACTATAATGATTATTGGAAGGAACCATTTAAAGGGATGAGAAATGCTGCCAGATATTTTGAATATCTGTGCTCCTTAGAAATTAGTAAAATTGGCCTCTACCACGTTCATTGCAGTATCCCCCAAACTATCCGCATGGCGCCCTGCCTGTCTGCAGGGGGGACGAATCTGACTTCCACTAAGCCCCTGTGCTCTGTCCAAAGGCCCAGCGCCTTTTCTGCTAGCTCTATGCATAATCAGCATATGCTGTGTTATGATGCCCCATACAAGGAGGACTTGAGTATTTCACAACCCCAGGAGGGTCATTCTGTTTTCATGGGAAAAGTTCCTAAAGTTTGACCAGGCTCCAGCGAAGACAGTGTTTCATTGAAGAATATGATCCTGCATCAGATCAGAGACGTTAGACACCATTTTTCGATTATTTATTACGATATTGTATACATGGGGTATTTTACTTTGCAGGAAGGTCAGTGGGATTTTATTGAGTTAAAGCTTGTATCACAGGGATTGGTACATAGTTTAATTGCCTTACACCAGTGCACTTCCCCTCCCGTCGGGTCTGAAATTTGCTTTAAGCTGAGATCTCAGGCAAAAAGGCTGGGTGGAAAGAAAGCCCTGGTAGCACTAGCTCAAGGTCCAGTGAGGAACAGACAAGAGGACCCCTCCCCGCACACACCCCCAACAGCGGTCTGACCGAGGTTGATTGACTTCGCAATTCTGTCACCCCTCAAGTGGATGCAAATATTTTTGTAGTCTCTGACCTACTTTATTTCATTGGGATCCGTGGAAATACTCTTGATCCAATTAATGAGGCAATTTCCCTGCCATACTCTGCCATTGCCAAGGTCAATGTTATGATCCCTGCAACATATTCTGTTGGAATGGTTGCCAACCTAGCTTAAACCACTGCGCACAACAACATTCAACCAAAATACATCTGGTCAGCTGGAACATAGCGGGTATTAAATCAAAACTGATTGATCCAGAGTGGGGAGGTTTCATTGACACATTTCAAATTTGTCTCTTTCAAAAGACCTGGGCAGTTGTATGGTACATATGGACGGGTTTACAACTTATAGGATTGAAGCCATCGCCTCTTCAGTGGGGAGGTCCTTGGGAGGGCTTATTATATGGGCCAAAACATCTCTCGACTGCTCCACAAAGGTTATTAATATCCAATGTCTAGATCTTCTTAAACTGACACCAAAGCTAGGGACCCCTTACCTGTTGATTGATATCTAAAATAGATCATGTCCTGTTAATAAATCCTTCCAAACTCTAAAATCTTTACCTACACTCTTAGAAGTCCATGGCATTGGCCACCATCTGGTCATTGCAGGGGATTTTAATACTTTGTTCAAGCCTTACCCTCTCTTATTAGAGCGGACTAAGGTGGAAGATGAGTTTTGGGGGATTCCAGCTCATTCTAGCCTTAGGAAAAACGTCCAGGTGAGCCTGGTTGCCCTTCAGATTGTAGATATATTTGTAACATATGACAGAAGAGCTTGTAATGGCCTTTCAATTTCAGATCTAGGGGTCAAGAGGGGGGCTATAAAAGTGATATTAATTATGTGCTGCTAGATGCCAAGGCCTGGTATGAGATGGGAGATATGGAGGCTATTAACCACCCAAGAAAGCAACTATTATCCTCTTTTCTCTCTCTCAGTCTGATGGGGTCTCAATTAAGGGATTTGGCTTGTGATGTTAACAACCATTGAAACGGCTTTGACCTACAGTAGGCATATGTGAAATGGGTGGAGATTTATGATACTTATAACATCCAAAAAGAGATTTCCGGCAAAAGTAGTGCAGCATTGGCAGCACTTATTGATTAGGAATGTACCCCTGCACAGATTTTGGCCATCCATAGCAACCTGTTTTCTAGTTTGAAAACTTTCTTTGTGAAAGACGTCAAAACTCACAATAAATCCTCTAAACTACATGAATTGTTTGATGCTCACCATTGTAGAGTGGCAAAATCTGGTTTGATGAGAGCCCTAAAAAGTAATATAAGGCCTGATATCATCAATGCAAGAAGGAATTATACTAAGGTTTTTAAATCTAGCAAGTCAAGGTGAGAAGCTAGGATGTGGGAGGACCTACTAGATGCAGCAAGAGGGAAGGACAGCAGACTGTTCTGGCATCTAGTGACATACAAGGGACATGGGGAGTGCGCCTGCCCCGAATGCCATGTCTCTGCGGGGAATGAATGAATTTTACAGCCCTTTTTGCTGAGTTTGAACTTGTCAATAGTAACCCTAAGCCCCCTTCTTTAATTATGAGATCAGGAAGCTGGCTTGTGGTCTTCACTCTATAAGAAACCTTTGATGCCCTCCATGGACAAAAAATTGGAAAAGCCCCTGGTCCTCGCAAAATTCCTGCATATATGTTTAGATCCAAACCTCTTACTTGGGACCTCTGCATTAATTCACTGTCTAATGTGATAGCTGCTGGTGCCCCCATACCTTATTCTTAGAAAGGGGCTGAAATTATACCCATTTTTAAAAAGGGAGCCAGACAAGACCCAGAGAATTATCGCCTTATGAGTCTCATAGATAACATCCCAAAAATGTACAGTAAGCAAATTTTGACTGAGCTATGGACTGGATAGGGACACACAAGGTCCTGTTGCATTCCCAGGCTGTGTTTAAGACTAACATAAGTATGGTGGATCAGGTCCTTCGATTTTTGACTATCAAGTGGAAAATAGTTGATCAAGGAATTGGATTCAGGGAACCTTCCAAGGGTCAGATGGGGTCCTGGCAGAGAAACAAGTTCTGAAATACAGAATAGGCATGTTGTCCACCAGAGATGTGTTTTGACACCCACCTTATTCCTGTTGTTTAGTAATGGATGCATTTCTTATCTCCTGGACTGCCAGAATGACTCCCCAAAAATGGCTGGGTCTAAGGTGCCATGCCTTGTCTCTGCAGATGACGCTCTGTTGGGGAAGTTTAGGTTATTCTGCAAAAATCATAGCATAGAGGTAAACAATAGCAAAACTAAATTTATGGTTATTTAGCCATCACAGGAAAATCAGGGGGAACCTGGTTTTAGAGGGTGTTACTATAGAAAGGGTGGCCGAATTTGACTACTTGGGTGTGAGATTAGATGATTCCCATCAGTGGTCTGCCCAGATTAATAAAAGTGTATTGACTCTCCAACATATAACTGGGTCCATACTAAGGTTTGTCAATGGGGCAGCATCATACCCAACTTCCCAGTATTATAGATTTATGAGGCCCAAGTCTGTGGGGCAGCACTTTATGGGGCTTACTTGTGGGGTCGTTGTAATCTTGATCCGCTAGACAGAGGTGAAAATTCCTTTATTAAATCTCTGTTGGGGCTACCGAAACGTGCCCTTTTATTACCTCTGAGGCTTGGTTTAAATCTTAGACAACTTTCTGACATAGCCTGTCTAAAGCCTATTATACATTGGATTAGGCTTTGGACAACATGGAGATAGTAGACAATCGATTGGCGTCTTCCATCCCTTGGGTCTCTCATGTAAAAGCTTGGCTGATTAAGATTGGCTTGCATTAATACTGGCTTAACCCTCTTTCTATAACCAAGAGTGCTCAAGAAACTTTAAATTTAGCTACTGACAGACTGGAAATAGATTTTCAGCTGTAGTCTCGGGCAGTCTGACCGATTCGTATTTGTCCATCAAATGTGCTTCCAGTTTGAAGAATTCATGGACTATGCGAGTGCTCTATTGAAAAGATTTCTGTTTATTAAATTTAGGTTAGGGATCTTGCCAATAGCTGCATTCACTTGTAGATAGAGCAAAAGTAACAGCACTCCTAACAATTTATGCCCTCTGGGGTGTCCAACTGGTGAGAATATAGAGCACGTTTTATTTTTTTGCAGTGCCTATACAAAACAGCGTAGTTGCTGGATTGCTTCCCTTTGTCGGCTCCTCAAGCATGAAAATCAGCATTCTGTTTCTACTTTCAATCTGGCACATTAGACTAAAGTCTATGGGAACAAATACCACACTGTGAAGGTGACCCTTTAGGAATCAGCACCTACTGGGACATATTTTAATTCTCCTTTTATGCACTGTGCACTCTAAGTATATTTTAACAGTTAGTGTGTTGAGGAAACCCCCCAATTTAGATCGTAATGCTAGTTGTCCAGATGGCATAAGGGACCTTTTGTAGAGCTTATACATAGGTTTTTGTCTGAGGTTTTTGCTCATATGGGAGTAACCTAGCTTGAATGTACTTCTTGTGTTTTTTATTTCAAGTATGTTTTATATGATTCAAATTGCTTGTTAATATATGAGACTTTGTATGTCATTTGTATTTTTAACTTGCTTAGAGAGTAATGGTGGTCCATACAATGGCATAATGAGTATTTTCCAGATTGTATTGCTCTTGTTTTAAATTGTTTGACCATCTGTTTCTCAATCAGTGTTTAAGCATCCCTCTGTGTTTTTTATTTGCCTGCTTGATGTATTATTATCTTAACCTATTTTATTTTATGTACATTACCGTGAACTATTCACTTTTATTATTGTGTCTCTCTTTATTGTGAGATGTGTTAATGTGCAGTCTTGTGGTTCTTCTGAGCCGAAATAAAGATGAAGTGACTGCAAGTAGGTTTTATGATGGTGGAATTCTCCATTCTACCCTTAACTGAGGAACAGGGTATTGGGGTTTTGTCCCTATGGCAGTCCATGCAAAACTGTCAGTATAGATGATGTAATAATACTGATCTAGAGGCATGACTTAATTAGACAGAGGATGTTCATGTTCATATTGCAGATATGTTTGTGTTTGTAGTGTAGAGTCAAATATGTAATCTACATCTTTTGCTGTAAGTGAGTTGGCCCATTGTGAATGTAAAGTTTTCGCGTTAGGAACGCTGGCTTTTGTGACAGCCTCTAAGGCTGGAACCAGGGTCACGAAAATTATGTGTTTCCACTGAGCCAATGATCTTGCTCTCACTACAGCAGTCTGTACTGACATCAGAATCTATTTAGTCGGTGCAAAATGCATTTGTGCATTTGTATATAAATGCAACTTATATGCAATTGGTACAGTGTCTCCGTCATTGAATGTGATATAGGTGTATCCTGATGCACCCGCAATTATACGGGTCCCCAGGTTTGTGGTGTTCACACGTGTGTAAATGTTTAAAAGCTAATGAGTCAGCTTGTACTGAACGTAGGATTTGTGTATGTTCAGTTGTCCAATGTGTACTTGAAAAGACTAGACAAATCAAGTAGTAGAATTGTTTTACCCACTCTGTGCAGTCTGGTATGTATGTTCTGCCAAAATTTAGGAAACCCAATATCAATTGGAGTTTCTTCAATGTCTTTGGTGGTTGTAGAAGAGCACACTTCCCCAAGAAATGTGTTGCAAGGTTTCTGCCTTCACTTGACAACCCATATCCCAGAAACAAGACACTGAGGTAGGCTATTTTTGATTTCTTGAAATTTAATTTGTAGCCCATATGAGCAAATCCCAAACCTATGCGATTCACTCTAGCCACGTGAGTTGAAAGGGCATCATCCATTAGGTATATGTCATCAACATAAGACAATGCCTGGTCATCAAAATCTTGTAAAAGTTATGTAACCTGGACTGAAAACAAACTGTGGCTGTTCTTACACTCTTGGGGTAATTGACAAAACTGCTTTAGAGAACCTAAAGCAGTAAATGCTGTCAAGTACCTGTTTTCAGGCACTATATTTGAGATATCTAATGTAGTTTTACATCTTTCTGGCACTATAGTGTTCATTAGTTCCACAATGTGCATGTTTTGTATAGCAATGAGCTTGTAGGGTTGTTTTAGTATCTGTAATCTAAGACTGGATGATAGGAATGGTCTGGTTTCATCTCTGGACACAAAGGATTATCATAGGGGAGGTGCAACTTTCTGTTACAACTTGGTATTCAAGTTGGTTAAGTAGCTCTCTAACTTGTTTTTTAGCCTCACTTTTAATGGGGTATTGTCTTTGTGGTTGTGGGGTTAACCTCAGAGGTATGATGTGAGAAGGGGAACCATCATCCCACCCCACATGGTTGCAGTATACCGCTGGAGCTTGCGCTAAGGCCCACTCCTTGAGATATGAATGCTTAATGGCATCTGGGATGAGGTTGGAAAAAGCAGGTAAATTTACTGTTTCTCCTCTGGGGTAATCCATAACAAGCTCTTGTGGCCAATCCTTTTCAGGCAAGAGAATGTCATAGCCGATTGACAAGTTCTCCCCAAAGATAACATTTATTGGATGTTGTATATCCCTCTCCATTTGGAGTCGCATTTCATATAGTTGGCACGGGACACTCACTCTCCTAACTGGTGTTTCCACCTGGATATAGTCACTTGTTGCTACTGCAACCAGACACTCCATAAGATTCTGGTAAATTGTTGTGTCTTCTGCTGCACTGTCCAGCATGGTCAGAGCCCACTACCTACTCAGAAGCAGTAACCACAATATCCGTGGGATGCTTGACTTCAATGCCAGCAACCTTCTTTTTTAATTAAGGCTTGACAAACCAAAACAGTCCAAGCTAAATTTGTGAGTTGTGGGCATATAGCTAATGCTGCTGCTTCCCCTTTAATGTTACTTAACATTATGATGTATACTGCAGCAAAGCTGCCTATCAGTTTTATCGCCAAATCCAGGACAGGGGCTGCCCCATACTTATTTTGGGTATGTTTAAGAACTTCTAGCAAAACAGCTAATGAGGGTGTACTATGTGTTCTGGTATATACTGCAGCAAAGACTGTACCGAAAGTAGTGCAGTCTTCCACTGAGGGAACCATCCCCATTGGCAAGCATATTGTGAGAATTCTATGTTTTTCCTGAGGTCCTGTATCGGGAAACACTGCTGATTTGTTTTTTGTGCAATCGAGAATGGAATCTCCTCCTGCCTGACGGGAACCTAACCCATGACTGCATTGATGGTCACGGGACTAATTCCAGGTGTAGCCAGTAATGAATGTGCAAAATGAGCAGCCCTTGCAGTGTTTATTCTCATTGTTCTCATGACAAACTGTGTCAAAAATATATATGTTGTAACCAGTTCTGTGTATAGTATGGTAGGTCTGGTATTGTCAGATTTGCTATTTCAGGTTAGGGTGTGTAACTGGCTAAGACAGACCATGTTGCTCCCTCCTTGCCAGGGGGAAGTAGTCTAACATTGTTTCTTGTATGTGGCGGGCGTCTTCAAACCAATTTTTGTGTTCTTGGTATGTTAATGGTATTTCTAGTACTTCATAAGCTGTGTAGTTGTTAGGAACTGCAGATTCAGTGTAGGTATGAAAAAGTCATGATTGTGCATCTGCTGCTGGGAAGGTAACACATGAATAGAATACTTGTATACTGAACGGGACACTCACTCTCCTAACTGGTGTTTCCACCTGGATATAGTCACTTGTTGCTACTGCAACCAGACACTCCATAAGATTCTGGTAAATTGTTGTGTCTTCTGCTGCACTGTCCAGCATGGTCAGAGCCCACTACCTACTCAGAAGCAGTAACCACAATATCCTTGGGATGCTTGACTTCAATGCCAGCAACCTTCTTTTTTAATTAAGGCTTGACAAACCTAAACAGTCCAAGCTAAATTTGTGAGTTGTGGGCATATAGCTAATGCTGCTGCTTCCCCTTTAATGTTACTTAACATTATGATGTATACTGCAGCAAAGCTGCCTATCAGTTTTATCGCCAAATCCAGGACAGGGGCTGCCCCATACTTATTTTGGGTATGTTTAAGAACTTCTAGCAAAACAGCTAATGAGGGTGTACTATGTGTTCTGGTATATACTGCAGCAAAGACTGTACCCAAAGTAGTGCAGTCTTCCACTGAGGGAACCATCCCCATTGGCAAGCATATTGTGAGAATTCTATGTTTTTCCTGAGGTCCTGTATCGGGAAACACTGCTGATTTGTTTTTTGTGCAATCGAGAATGGAATCTCCTCCTGCCTGACGGGAACCTAACCCATGACTGCATTGATGGTCACAGGACTAATTCCAGGTGTAGCCAGTAATGAATGTGCAAAATGAGCAGCCCTTGCAGGGTTTATTCTCATTGTTCTCATGACAAACTGTGTCAAAAATATATATGTTGTAACCAGTTCTGTGTATAGTATGGTAGGTCTGGTACTGTCAGATTTGCTATTTCAGGTTAGGGTGTGTAACTGGCTAAGACAGACCATGTTGCTCCCTCCTTGCCAGGGGGACGTAGTCTAACATTGTTTCTTGTATGTGGCGGGCGTCTTCAAACCAATTTTTGTGTTCTTGGTATGTTAATGGTATTTTTAGTACTTCATAAGCTGTGTAGTTGTTAGGAACTGCAGATTCAGTGTAGGTATGAAAAAGTCATGATTGTGCATCTGCTGCTGGGAATGTAACACATGAATAGAATACTTGTATACTGAATGCTTAGAGGGCCTCAACCACAAAGGTAACGTCTCCACCCGCAAGGGGCAGTCCACTTTGTTGCACCTCTGTGTAACTGCATTTCTGCAGTTTACTGGTATTTCAGTTGCTGCATAGTAGTCAGCCATATGAATGGGTGGAATTCAGAGAGGGTACCTAAATAGGGGATCCTTTGAAAGGTTCAAGCTTGAACAACCTACAACCATTACATAGGGTTTACCTACTCAGCTGAGGAGCATTTTCCCTAACACCACAGATATCTCTGGTTAAGAGGTAAGTAGGGGTCTTTGGGTATACAAAAGAAAACTAAAGATTTGGAACCTTTTCGTTTGATTACTCATGCATACCCAAAGAGATACACAAGAAATTGTGATTCTTGAGTAAAATATGTGTGCTAGAATAATCAATAGAATGAAACAGAATAATGTTATTAGCATAACAAGAATGGTGAAAAAGATAAACAGTTCAACCATTTTGCTGTTACAGAATATATGCTTGTATATAAGTACTGAAATATAATGTACTCCTACCTAGCACTACCTAACCTAGTGTGCCTAGGATGGGCAAATCTGCCAAATTCCTGTGGGGTGATCTAATTCCCCCATTACCTGTGGGTAAGTGTCATCTGGGTGCCCATCTTGGTGGACAGTGGGGCAAAATTCCTCGCAAGAGGTAAACAGGAATCAGCTGGGCTGGAATTCTGGCATGGGGTGACATCTCAGTGCCAGCAAAATGCTCCTCTAACCAAATAAGGAAGTGATGCCGTTTATATAATAAACATCACTCATGTTGCCATGAGAAAGTCCTAGTCAGGTCACTATTGTTGATTCTATTGTCATAGCTCTGTTGCCGGGCAGACAATAACAAGCAACAATATTTTGCATAGTGAACTTAGCCCTTGTACTGAATGTTAAAGGTATTTGATAATAAGCCTACGAAGTGGAAATTAATGCAAAGCCATTCAAGTGACTATTAACCTGCACATGCATGCAATAAAATGTGTGTCAAATGTCAATGCTCAGTGTTCAAGCAAAGATGTCAAGTTTAAATGCGAACATGTAAAATAGTGGCGTTCTTGCTTGAGCCCAATGTGACCACATGACAAAGATACATATGAGATTGTGGATGATCAATCTACCAGTGCACAACCACACACAAGTGGCGTACGTAACACTGAGTCTGAAAGTCAGACAAGCATGCCCATTCACATTAAGGCAGAAGAATAAGTAGCGATATCCCCAACTTCTGCTGCATCTACTGATCTCACAACACAAACCTTCTGCTGCTGGAAGAATGAGTGGATAAAGATCATTGTATCAGCCAGTAAGAACTATTGGAAGGCCTTGCACTCCTGAAGCAGTACAATCAGAAAATGCTTCTATAATACATTTTTGTAGCTCAGCAGTTTCACTTTGTGGAGACATAGCTGAGGAAGGAAGGCACAGAGAAGGCAACAGCATCAGACAGTCATTCAGCTCCCCAGAGTTGTAAAAGCCGCAATGCCACATCTACCATACAGCACTTTCCACAGCTAAGCTATTCTATCCTGTGCCAATGGAGATCGCCGGCCTCACCGTCCCAGGAGGCTTGGTTAGTGGCCATGATCCACACGGCCTCCCACGAACGAGTCATTTACAACCTCCAGGATCAATCTGACCTCTTCCTCCAAGTGTGGGCGCCTTTCCTATGCACAGAGAGCAGCAGTGAGGGATGCCCCATGACAGAGAGTCCGCCTGGACATCAACATGACAACAATAAGGCGTCACAGCGCCTTACTCCACTCTACTTCACTCTACCCTCCCCCCACACATGCGCCTCCTCCCTTCCCACCACTCCCCTGCCTATCCTACTCCCCCCCTGCTCATTGACTTCTGAACTCCAGCTTGGTTAGTTTGCTGAATCACCGCCCAGTCCCCTACTTCCAACACCTATGGTATGGGATCATGGAATTGAGGAAGAGGATTTTTAATTTATACTACTGGCAAAAAGCACTGACCAAATAAAAAAGCTTGAAGACAGAACTTTGATTCTTACAGGCATGAGTATTTGATGAACTGGTAGCGCAACAGATAAGTAGAATCAGGCATGCAGAAAGACAGGAGGCAGGGAACCTTTTTAAAGAAATACAGTGTTTACTGCTTTTTAACTGCCACACAAGGGAGACAGCTTAAAGCACATGAACTCTCATAGTGCGCCTCATTAAAAAGAAAAAAAAGAGTGCCTGTAAAGGGAGCACTTGTGGAAGAATACAAGCAGCAAGTCAGAGAGGTAGTAAACAGGCTAAGCTCCACAAAAAGGACAAAGACATGCTGGACGGTTTAAAACAAACAAAGCCAATGAATAGAAAGCAAGCAAATTTAAGTTACAAAACACAAAGCTAATTATAAGCATTAAGCGGAATGCTTCCTACGTAACTTTTCAGCAAGCCCCCAATATGTCTTTGCAATCAGATTGCTGCGCTGTCTGGTCGGCTTCGACCTAAAAATATAGAGATTTTTCCACTATCTTTTAACAAATTTCCTCAATATGTTATAATGTTTTTGAAATGTACAAACATAAACCCCAAAATGTTAATGTTAGAACTATTACCCAGAATATCTAGAGGCTTGCTGTTCCTGGCATTCTTGGCATGGTTTCTGTAGTACATGCTCAATGTTCTCTATGCTGATGGAATGTTTATTCACCTATGTTCTCTATTGCCTGGTGAATTCTAGGTTCTCTTCCAAGGCAGTTGCTGTTGGCTTCTGTCGTGGAGAGTCCGCTCTTGTGTTTGCTCCTTACTTAATAAATCACTCGGCAAGAAGATGCCTGCCTACTGCTGTCTATTTACAACAATTTTGGCGACGACTACTGGTTAACAACCCACGCTGCATATCCAAGGGACACAGCAGTCTCATCACAAGAGCGGAAGATCTTCACCCTCCACACCTACGTCTGTCTTTCGAAATCTACTTCTGGGTCTTCCGATTTATGCCCTCATCGGCCCAAGGCACGAATTTGCTGCATATTGTCTGCGCAAAGCAGCTGGTTTGTCAATCCTGACCTTAAGGTTCGTTAAACAGGATTTAGTCACCGGAAGTAAGATTTAGTGGTGTGTGAGGCTGAGCCAAGTCCTGGGGATCTCCAGCTACAAGTCGCCACTCACCGTTGCTTCCTGCTTGGTCTCCTGTTCCGTCTGGCGTTGAGATGGCAGTTGATGCGGGAGGAGCTCCGTCGCTCTCGATGGTTGCAGTCTGAATGGTGACGTCGTAGAACCCTCCCACCGCGTAGCGGAACCTTCGGCATTCAGAATCTGATGTCGGGTGAGATGTGCTCAAGCGTCTCCACGCTCTGACGTCCACACGTCCTGTACGTGGTGGCCATCTTTGTTTATCAACACTGTTGCCTTGACTACGGCCACAGCTTATCGTCTGTGTGCGATCTTTGTTCGTACAACGTGCTGGTAACAGCGGCGATACACACGCCTTTGTGTATTGTTAAAAGACACACAGGTACTGTTATTTCTCCTGTTTGTGTGTATTCTTCTCTTGTACTTTAATCTACTTCACCTTATGCGCGCAAATTTCCTTTGAGTTAAAATGACCAATGAAAATCCGTCGATAGTTCTCCCTCCAAGTTTCCTAGCTAGTCCTGGTCAACCCAGCATCTCTTGGGATGATTGGTTCCCAATGTTTGAGAACTATCTAGACGCTTTGGATGCACAAGAATATTCCGCGAAAAGGAAGAAAGCGCTGTTACTAGGTTCTTTGGGCAAGGAAGGTCAACGCATTTTTCGCTATTTACCACAAGCCTTACAGGAAAATGGCCAACCTGTCCCGGATGAGTACAAGGAAGCAATTTGTCGCTTAGAAGTCAGGTATGCCAAAGAAGACAATTTGGTCATGAATAGGTATAGGTTTTCTACCAAGGGTCAAAAGATGGGCGAATCAATTGATAACTTTGTGGAAAGACTAAGGGAAATGTCTGTGAAATGTAAGTTTGGCAATATGACTGATGAGCTCATTAGAGATCAACTTATAGTGCAATGTAACAATAAGAAAGTCCAAGAGCGTCTTTGGGCGGCTAAAAATCCTAACTTACAAACCGCTATTGAGTTAGCAAAAATAGTAGAAGAGTCACAAGGTTATATGAAAGAATTGGAGAAGAAGCCTTCTAGTGATGGTAATGAAATTTCGACTCAAGAGTACTCAGAACAAACTCTTGCTTCTGGTGAACTGACTGATGTTGCTGCAGTGAAGAACAAAAATGTTTTTAAAAAGAACTTTACTCTCAAACCTCCAAGCGCACAAAAGTTGTCTTCAGCTCGCATGTGTAACAGATGTGGTAGTTCTGTTCATTCTTCTGACTCAAAATTTTGTTTTGCAGCTAAACAAGAGTGTAGGAGAGTGGAATCTGACTAATGGTTGCCCCCAACTTTTTGCCTGGTATTTAAGTGGTTTTTGACTAGTCTGGCTGGGATCCTGCTACCCAGGACCCCAGCCTATCTGCTTTCTCCCTAAAACTGTTGTGAGTACTCTAGGTACAAACATAATTGGATGCTGGGCATGCCCTACCAGTCCCTTGTAGATGGTACCCTAGGTACCCAGGGCATGGGTCCCCCAGTAGGCCTACTAGGGCTGCAGCACTTATTGTGCCACCCTGGGACAGCCACCCAAACTGACACCACCAGGCCACTACTGTAGCCTGGGTAAGGTGGTGGTAGCACCCCTTACAGGGATGTAGGTACCCTATGTCCCATACCATACAACACATATACTCTCATAGGTCACCCCTATGGCAGGCCCTGGTAATCCTACAGGGCTGGGTGCTGAGGTATGTGTGAGGGGGGACCCCTACGTGAGTAGGACCTCTCTGCAACCTTCGTAAAAACGTTACTGGGTTGTTTGTAGTGTAGCCATACCATATACTCTTAACCGCATTATAAGTTATTGCGTCATCGCTGTAACTTAGGAGTGGCTACACAGAACCATATCGTGTTTGGTGTCAAACATGAAGGAATCATACCCCCAGTCCAGCCATGGGCATGGGGGCACGATTCCCCCTTGCTAGGAGGGTGATATGGGAAAAGCGGTAGAATTTGGAAACCAATTTAAAAGTGCACATATACCACAAAATGGCTACTGTTCGCCACCTACACGACTCTGGCTGGCTGTTGCTGGGGAAAACCCCAGCCTCGCCATCTGGACAATAGGGCTCCTGTGGCAGGGAGGTGCCAGCACCTCCCCAGACAGGATATGTGGATTGGAACAGGGTGGGTGCACCAAATGTCCTTTCAGAGTTGCACGTAGGCAGCTGCAGAGCCCCAATTCTGCATACACCGCCTGGAACCGGTTCAGGGGCATCCTGCCCCTCTCCCAGGCGGGAAACACACAAAGGGGAGTGGGTGTAGCCACCCTTTCCCGCCTCTACTCTGATTGGTAGGCTCTATTTTGGACCATCCCCTAATCTTGGGGATATATGGGAATAACTTTGCCCTAGAGCCTTAGATTCGTACAGGACTTCACAGAACTGACCTTCGACGAGCTGCTGCCCAGCTGACTGAAGAAATCTCCCTTGGGATAAAGGAGTTATCCCCCTGCTTGGCAGGCACCTAAAAGACTACAAGATACCCGGTTGGAACTTCGTTGCTCTCACGACCTTCGACGCCTTCCAGCAACCTCGAGGTGGGTCTCCAGTGCATCCCAGCGTCCTGTGAGTGTGCCCAGCAAGTCTGAGCACCCTGGACCACGTGGGTGTCGAGATCCCTGCATACCCCGAGACACCGGCCACCTCTTGTCCAGCACACGACCCCGACCAGTGGGGAAGTTGTGCTTTGGCCCATTCTTGAGCCAACCTTCAAGCAGCATTTGTGCCGACCCTCAGCTCCCTGGCCCGCTCCGGTGGCCCGTGGGAGCCCTTTTACGCACTCCATTTTGCTGCCTTCTGCGGTCCCTTGTCCCTCGACTTGTGGGCCCTGACGGAGGACAATCTTCTTTTCTAAGAGTTCCCCTGGTTGCTCCAGGCCTGCTCTACGCTCCCTGCAAAGGAGAGCACCCTCAGACCACGTGGGTCTGCACCAGCAGCTGCTTTGTTCCTCTTGCGTGGGTTGCGGTTGCCAATGCTTAGTGGATCCAATCGGGACACTAACACCGCAGCGACCCTCAGCCAACGTGGGACAGTCGCCCTCCAGAAGCTGGCCTTCCTTGAAGCCTCCCGGAGCCCGTGACTGCAGAGCCCAGCTGTACCTTCCACGCCTGAAGCACCCGACATCCACGAGCTCCTTCCTGTGAGCTCCCTGGTCACTGTGCTGTGACCCAGACTCTGTCCCCTCTGCTTTCAGGTTCATCTTTGTCTTTTCTTCAACTTTAATCTTCACGACTTCAACGACACTTCCAGCTAGCAGCAGTTTGGACTCCTTTTCCATAGAAAATCAGCCCGCGACCCGACACCAGAATCGACCTATGCACCCGGCTTCCCTGGGGCAGGTAACAGTGGTACTTCGGTACTTCCGTGGTGGTGGGCTCTCCAAAGCCTTAAGTCTCAAGCCTTAACTTTGTACTGTTGTTAGAAGTGTCCTTAAACCTTAATTATTCAACCGCGACATTCTCCATAGGCTAACATTGCGATCCCGACAGCAACTTCTCGCACTGCACACGCCTCCCGTGGGTCCCCTTCCTCTTAACTGTGGGTGGATTCTTAAGGGGCCAGCGATCCTGAATGCCCTAGGCATTGCCTGTAGAATTGTCGTGGTTCTTATACCACTATTTTAGTATATGGTTTGGTCCCCCCCTAGGGTCCATTGATTTCTGTGCTATTTATTGTGTTTAGAAATGCTTGTTTGAATTGTAACTTTGCCACTAGCCACATAAAGTGACTGTGGGATTCTGTCTAGAATAAATACATATATTTTATATATATACCTGTGTGGGCTACTCTTTCATTTGGTTATTCAAGAGGTTATTATGGTAAAACAATAAGCTTAACACTCCTTCAAGACTTAGCCTGAAGGCTGCTCTCCACAGCTACCACTAGGATAGCTTTCTTTAAAGGTTGTCTTAAACCTACCATCAATAGGAGTCGAATTGGACTGGTGCAAGGTGTCCCTATAACTAGGAACAGCATATGCCAGGCCAACTTCTCACATTGGTGTGCAGCGGTTGGATTCAAGCTTGCCATTGTTTTACCAGATAACAAATTGAATTTCTAAAGTGAAAGCCACAAGGTACCAAAGGTACATATAAATTCAAGCTAGAATACAATAAGTTCTACTGAACTTGGAGTTGTGTGTAGAGGGTCTAGCACACCTTGACTACAACTCAAGAGAGGGTTCAGTAGGCCACACTTAGTGTAGGTAGATACATCACTACACTAAACATGTCTTCAGGTAGCACTAAGGCTATGGAAGGACCCCAGAGGGTCCCTATAGATAAGTATGATAATTTCACCTTTGCAGAGCTCAGGGAAATGTGCACCCTTAGGAGACTGAAGACAGAAAGAGGTGCCAACACAAAACGTCTCAAGGAGATCCTGCTCATAGCAGACTTTATGGAGTCCATAGGATCCAGAGGGACGGACAGAGTGGGTGGGCACCCCTCAGAAGAGGACACTCCCATAGTGGAATCTGAAGAGGAACAGGAAGAGGATGAAAATCCTGACCTGGAAGAAACAGACCACTCACAGCATGGAGGTGATGGCCCAAGAGGCACTCCCTCCACCCTTAAAAGGAGAGTGGTGGATCCAAGAAGGAACAGATCCCCCTCAGTGGGATCCAACCATTCTAGGAGATCCAAAGGGTCCTCTGCCTCTTCTCAGAGAAGAGAAACCTCTCATGAGAGGAAATGCAGACTGATCAAATTTGAGCAGGCTAAGCTTGAGCTTAAAAGAGAACAGTTAGCATTGGACAGGGAAACCCTGGAGCTTCAGAAAGCTTCAAAGAAATGGGGTCTAGAGATCCCTGGTGGCAGTGATGAAACCCCTAGAGTTAGAGAGAGAGTCCCTGACAATAGGAACCTCCACAAGATTGTGCCCCCCTATCAGAATGGGGATGATATCCACAAATGGATATCTGCTCTTGAAAGGGCCTGTAGAGTACAGAGGGTCCCTGTAGAGCAGTGGGCAGCAATCCTGTGGCTCTCCTTTTCAAATAAAGGTAGAGACAAGCTCCTCTCTGTAAGAGAAGAGGATGCTGATGATTATTATATCCTGAAAGCTGCTTTAATAGATGGGTTTGGCTTAACCACTGATCAATACAGACTTAAGTTCAGAGACACCCAGAAAGCACAGAATCAGGATTGGGTAGACTTTGTGGATTGTGCAACCAAGGCACTGGAAGGTTGGTTAAATGGCAGTAAAGTTAATGATTATCAAGGATTGTATAATCTCATTATGAGGGAGCAGATTCTTAATAATTGTCAGAACCAACTTTTACACCAGCACCTGGTGGACTCTGATCTGACCTCTCCCCAAGAATTGGGAAAGAAGGCAGACAAATGGGTCAGAACCAGGATTAGGCCTAAGAACCAAGTTGGTGACCAGAAGAAGGATTCCACTAAACCCAAAGAGAAAGGTGGGGATGATAAACAAGAAAAGTCCTCTGAAGGGCCCCAACAACCCAGTGCTGGGGGTGGGTCCCAAAATACTTCCTCTAATAACAAGAAACCATATTGCCATGTGTGTAAGAAACCTGGCCACTGGAAAACTGACTCCAGCTGTCCAAAGAATGGCAATAAAGAGAATGTTCCTCCAAAACCAGCTCCAACACCCCCTGTTACTACTAGTAGTAATCCCCCAGGTGGTGGGAGTGCACCCAAAAACTTAGTTGGGTTCTCTTTGGGGACACCAGTGGACTCTGGCCTAGCCAGGTCCCCTGCATTAGCAACTATGGTCTGTGATGGTGGCATGGGGTTTGCCAACTTTACCATGAGCCCCAGTATTCTGAGCAGGTACAGACAAGAACCAATAATCAATGGTCAGAAGGCTGTGGCCTATAAGGACACAGGGGCCAGTGTCACCATGGTGACCAAGAGGCTAGTGCCCCTAGATCAGCTTTTACCTGGGTTTAGCTACCAGGTGACCAATATAGATGGAATCAGGACAGATCATCCCATGGCAGTGATAAATCTCAGCTGGGGAGGGGTCACTGGCCCCAAGAGAGTGGCAGTGTCCCCAAACTTGCCTGTAGATTGTCTACTGGGGAATGATCTAGAAATCTCAGCCTGGGCTGAGGTTGACCACAAGGCCCATTTGAAAATGGTAGGAATCCCTGAGAGAGTGGATGAGACCCTGAGGGCCTCACCTCCACCCCAGGAGAAAATAGAAAGAGTGAAGCCTGAAACTATGGATCACTCTACCCAAACAGAGAGCATAGGGGAAGAGGAACAGTCCTCCCCCCACCAGACTACAGGTAAGGGTCAAGTTTCTCAGGGAACTGATCCTGCCCCTTGTGAAGTAACTACCCCAGAAGTGGACAGGCCTGACCTGCCCACCTCTCTGATGGCAGGGGATCCTTCCAAGGTGGTACCCAGTCTGGAGCAGGTATCCTGCCCCTCTCTACCCTGCCTCAGTCAGCCCAGGGCTGCAGAGGTCAGGGAGGTCAGTGGACCCTTATTGGGCCCCTGCCCAGAGGAACCCCCTCATCAACAGATTAGGGACACCCAGCAGAGTAGTTTCAGCCAGGTGAATATTCCTCTACAAACTGAGGGATCCCCCTTACCCCTAGGTATAGGCACCCCTCAAATGGATGTTGTTGAGCACAGGGAAACCTGGGGCCTAGCTGCCCCAAACCTTCCAGTGCCTTCCACTATTCCAGCCAAAGGGATCCAACCCCCAGCTGTAGGCAGCCAGAGGTTGACCCTTAGGGCCAGATATGACACAGTCATGGGCAGAAAGGCTTCCATAGTGGCCAGTGATCTGAGGAGGTTGAGACCAACCCAAGTAGGGTCTCACTTCCAGACTCAGACACCCCACCAGCCCACCTCTGACCCAAAAACCAATACAGGTAATTTTCCTAGACTTTGGAGAAACTCCAGAACCCCTTGGGGTAGGATTTCCCAAGTGGACCATGACACAGGGAGCAACCATGTTAGTACAGGTTCTTCCTTATATGGCCACTCAGGAAATAAAGGCTTATCTGGACAAGGTTAGCCTTATCTCCTTTCGTTTGGGGGGGGGTTATGTAGGAGAGTGGAATCTGACTAATGGTTGCCCCCAACTTTTTGCCTGGTATTTAAGTGGTTTTTGACTAGTCTGGCTGGGATCCTGCTACCCAGGACCCCAGCCTATCTGCTTTCTCCCTAAAACTGTTGTGAGTACTCTAGGTACAAACATAATTGGATGCTGGGCATGCCCTACCAGTCCCTTGTAGATGGTACCCTAGGTACCCAGGGCATGGGTCCCCCAGTAGGCCTACCAGGGCTGCAGCACTTATTGTGCCACCCTGGGACAGCCACCCAAACTGACACCACCAGGCCACTACTGTAGCCTGGGTAAGGTGGTGGTAGCACCCCTTACAGGGATGTAGGTACCCTATGTCCCATACCATACAACACATATACTCTCATAGGTCACCCCTATGGCAGGCCCTGGTAATCCTACAGGGCTGGGTGCTGAGGTATGTGTGAGGGGGGACCCCTACGTGAGTAGGACCTCTCTGCAACCTTCGTAAAAACGTTACTGGGTTGTTTGTAGTGTAGCCATACCATATACTCTTAACCGCATTATAAGTTATTGCGTCATCGCTGTAACTTAGGAGTGGCTACACAGAACCATATCGTGTTTGGTGTCAAACATGAAGGAATCATACCCCCAGTCCAGCCATGGGCATGGGGGCACGATTCCCTCTTGCTAGGAGGGTGATATGGGAAAAGCGGTAGAATTTGGAAACCAATTTAAAAGTGCACATATACCACAAAATGGCTACTGTTCGCCACCTACACGACTCTGGCTGGCTGTTGCTGGGGAAAACCCCAGCCTCGCCATCTGGACAATAGGGCTCCTGTGGCAGGGAGGTGCCAGCACCTCCCCAGACAGGATATGTGGATTGGAACAGGGTGGGTGCACCAAATGTCCTTTCAGAGTTGCACGTAGGCAGCTGCAGAGCCCCAATTCTGCATACACCGCCTGGAACCGGTTCAGGGGCATCCTGCCCCTCGCCCAGGCGGGAAACACACAAAGGGGAGTGGGTGTAGCCACCCTTTCCCGCCTCTACTCTGATTGGTAGGCTCTATTTTGGACCATCCCCTAATCTTGGGGATATATGGGAATAACTTTGCCCTAGAGCCTTAGATTCGTACAGGACTTCACAGAACTGAC
The DNA here is from genome assembly GCF_964204655.1 of Triturus cristatus. NCBI lineage: Eukaryota > Metazoa > Chordata > Amphibia > Caudata > Salamandridae > Triturus > Triturus cristatus. Next base: position 770,475,609 of record NC_140592.1, read on the forward strand.
CTTCGACGAGCTGCTGCCCAGCTGACTGAAGAAATCTCCCTTGGGATAAAGGAGTTATCCCCCTGCTTGGCAGGCACCTAAAAGACTACAAGATACCCGGTTGGAACTTCGTTGCTCTCACGACCTTCGACGCCTTCCAGCAACCTCGAGGTGGGTCTCCAGTGCATCCCAGCGTCCTGTGAGTGTGCCCAGCAAGTCTGAGTACCCTGGACCACGTGGGTGTCGAGATCCCCGCATACCTCGAGACACCGGCCACCTCTTGTCCAGCACACGACCCCGACCAGTGGGGAAGTTGTGCTTTGGCCCATTCTTGAGCCAACCTTCAAGCAGCATTTGTGCCGACCCTCAGCTCCCTGGCCCGCTCCGGTGGCCCGTGGGAGCCCTTTTACGCACTCCATTTTGCTGCCTTCCGCGGTCCCTTGTCCCTCGACTTGTGGGCCCTGACGGAGGACAATCTTCTTTTCTAAGAGTTCCCCTGGTTGCTCCAGTCCTGCTCTACGCTCCCTGCAAAGGAGAGCACCCTCAGACCACGTGGGTCTGCACCAGCAGCTGCTTTGTTCCTCTTGCGTGGGTTGCGGTTGCCAATGCTTAGTGGATCCAATCGGGACACTAACACCGCAGCGACCCTCAGCCGACGTGGGACAGTCGCCCTCCAGAAGCTGGCCTTCCTTGAAGCCTCCCGGAGCCCGTGACTGCAGAGCCCAGCTGTACCTTCCACGCCTGAAGCACCCGACATCCACGAGCTCCTTCCTGTGAGCTCCCTGGTCACTGTGCTGTGACCCAGACTCTGTCCCCTCTGCTTTCAGGTTCATCTTTGTCTTTTCTTCAACTTTAATCTTCACGACTAGAACGACACTTCCAGCTAGCAGCAGTTTGGACTCCTTTTCCATAGAAAATCAGCCCGCGACCCGACACCAGAATCGACCTATGCACCCGGCTTCCCTGGGGCAGGTAACAGTGGTACTTCGGTACTTCCGTGGTGGTGGGCTCTCCAAAGCCTTAAGTCTCAAGCCTTAACTTTGTACTGTTGTTAGAAGTGTCCTTAAACCTTAATTATTCAACCGCGACATTCTCCATAGGCTAACATTGCGATCCCGACAGCAACTTCTCGCACTGCACACGCCTCCCGTGGGTCCCCTTCCTCTTAACTGTGGGTGGATTCTTAAGGGGCCAGCGATCCTGAATGCCCTAGGCATTGCCTGTAGAATTGTCGTGGTTCTTATACCACTATTTTAGTATATGGTTTGGTCCCCCCCTGGGGTCCATTGATTTCTGTGCTATTTATTGTGTTTAGAAATGCTTGTTTGAATTGTAACTTTGCCACTAGCCACATAAAGTGACTGTGGGATTCTGTCTAGAATAAATACATATATTTTATATATATACCTGTGTGGGCTACTCTTTCATTTGGTTATTCAAGAGGTTATTATGGTAAAACAATAAGCTTAACACTCCTTCAAGACTTAGCCTGAAGGCTGCTCTCCACAGCTACCACTAGGATAGCTTTCTTTAAAGGTTGTCTTAAACCTACCATCAATAGGAGTCGAATTGGACTGGTGCAAGGTGTCCCTATAACTAGGAACAGCATATGCCAGGCCAACTTCTCACAAAGAGTGTCTAAAGTGTGGTCGCATGGGCCATTATGCGAGAGTCTGTCGCGGCAAACCTCGCTCTTCTGTCACTACTGTCGAAGACTCTATCTTGTTTGATGAGGAGGGTCATAAAATTTTGGTCATTGATGATGACCCTGCAGGGAAAGTTGATGATAGGCGCAAAGTTAGGCCTAAGGCGCTTTTCACCATTGATAGTAAAGAGGTGTCCTTAATGGTGGACACAGGTTCAAGGTACACAATTATTCCTTATGAACTTTTCAAGGACAAATGGGGTTCCAGGTGCCTTTTACCCAAGGACATCTCCCCGGGTGGTTATCAAGGCGAGACCATTGACATTGTTGGGTATTTCACAGCGAACATTGTTTTTTCGTATAGGAACATACACGGCAAGGTTTATGTGTCAAAGGTGGGTCCAGCGATACTCGGGTGGGTCCATCAGTATGATTTAGGGATAATTGTCAACCCCGGTGCTTCCCCACAAGTAATGGTAGTTGAGGACAGTGGTTTACAAGATATTCTAGAGAAGGCCAACTCGGTATTCAGGGAGGGTTTGGGCCAGCTCAGGGGATATTCTCATCGTATTGTTTTGAAGGAGAATTCTGTTCCAGTACAACATAAAGCCAGGCGCATTCCAATAGTTGTCAGGCAAGAGGTTAAAAAGATGATTGATGACATGCTTGTTTCTGGGGTTATTGAACCGGTGGAAGCTTCACCATGGGTTTCTCCCATTGTCGTTACAAAAAAATCGGATGGCAAGCTCCGCTTCTGTGTTGATTTGAGGTCTTTGAATGATTGTGTGATTGCGGACACTTTTCCCCTCCCTAATATTTCAGAACTGGTCACTACTCTGCATGGTGCTAGGGTGTTTTCTAAGTTGGATCTTAGAAGTGCTTATCACCAAATTAATCTTCACAAGGATTCTAAACACTTGACAGCTTTCATCACACCTTTTGGCACGTTCCAATTCACACGCTTGCCCTTTGGCCTCATTTCGGCTGCCAGTGTGTTTCAAAGGATGGTGACTGATCTCTTTGAAGGTGTGGGCAATACCGTTTTTTTTCAAGACGATATCTTGATCTATGGTAACTCTGAGGAGCAACATAATGTCACCCTCAGGATTGTTTTGGATAGACTTTCGTCAGCTGGGCTGACGTTGCACAGAGACAAGTGTAAGTTTTTGACTGAACAGATAGATTATCTAGGTTACACTATTAGTGCAAGTGGTGTACGTCCAAAACAAGACCTATGTCGTGCTATTCACTCTGCTCCTCGGCCTAAAGACAAAGATCAGTGGTGTTCCTTTATGGGACTTATTGAATACTACTCTAAGTTTGTAAAAAAAAATCCTGACAAGACTGTGTCTATGAGGTCACTTTTAAAGAGGGGTGTTAGTTTTGTATGGTCTTCTCAGTTGCAAGAGTCTTTTGAGGCCATCAAAAGAGAGATATGTGATGCAAAAGTGCTTACTCCTTTTGACATTAAAAAGAGTTCGGTGGTGACGGTGGATGCCAGTGCTACTGGTTTGGGAGCTATGCGATCTCAAATTTCTGATCGGTCTGAGTGTACGGTTGCTTTTGCCTCTAGAACCTTGACTGATGCGGAAAAAAATTACTCAGTGATTGAGAGAGAGGCGCTAGCTGCTGCTTGGGCGGTGGAATATTTTAGAACTTATTTGTGGGGTTTGAAGTTTGTGCTGAAAACTGACCATAAACCTCTCATAAAAGTTCTCTCTCCTGGGGGCACGGGCAAGGGTTCTGCTAGACTGGCTAGGCTTGCCTCTAAGCTCCAAGAATTCCAATACACTGTTCAACACATCCAGGGCTGGAAAAACACCCAAGCTGATTGTCTTTCAAGGTTGTCTTTAGATTGGAGGAAAGTTATTGATTCCTCGACTTCCAGTACCTCTAATGATATTGCAGTAGCTTCGGTGGAAGATGCTGTGTTTGTTGGTGAAGGGGCTTTCCAAGCTTGTGATTGGGAGCGAGAAATGGTTGTGGATACAACGTTGCAAGAGGTCATCAAACTTATTTCGCTTGGCTCTAGAAGGGAGAGTGCGGTGTCAGTTTCTGTGCGTCCTTTTCTCAAGGTATTAGATGATCTCTCGCTTGTTGGTGACAATCTTATTGCAAAAGGGGAAAAATTCATACCTCCTTGTGGCCTAAGAAGTAAACTTTTGGCCTTGGCACATGAAGGGCATTTGGGTCAAACTCTCACTCAACGTCGTCTTAAAGATCATTTCTGGTGGCCTGGAATGGATTCTCAGGTCGTGGATTGGGTGGAGAACTGTCCTACATGTAGAGAGGGGGAAAAGAGACTCAAGATTTGTCCTGGTACTTCGCAGGGGCATCTGCCTAATCCAGGTTCACCTTGGCACACTATTTGTTTAGATTTTATCGGTCCCATGGGTGAACTACATGAGAGAGATAGATTTGCCATAGTGGTGGTTGATGTGTACTCAAAATGGTTAGTTGTAGAATTTACCAACGATATTACTACTGACACCACTATCAGATTTTTGGGAAATGTGTTCAAGGATGAGGGTCTTCCTTCTATAATCATTACTGATAATGGTACCCAACTCATCTCTTCTGATATGCAATCCTTTCTCATGGGGTGTGGAATATCTCATCATCGCACATCCTTATACAACCCACAGGGCAATGGAATCTGTGAAAGGGCCAATAGGGTGGTGAAGGGCATCATACAAATGGCTTTTACTGATGGTTCTATTGTAAGGAAAATGGTGAATGAAATGTTGTGGGCGTATCGCACTACACCCCTAATTGATGGTTAGCTGTCTCCTTTTCAAATCATGAGGGGGCGAGCTCCTGGTTCTAAATTGATTCCTGCTTGGATGAAGAGGGTGGTCTCTGGGCAAAAGAATCTTTCTGCACTGCTGCCTACTTCTCCTGTGCGTCCTTTTTGTGTGGGGGATTTGGTCAAGGTCAAGAGGGGCAGGATAATCAAAGGGTTATCGAAATTCAAGGGACCTTTTACGGTAAAGAAGGTTTTGGACCATTGTGTTATTCTTAATAATGGGGAGTGTTGGAATTTCAGGCGGGTAGCCCTCTATAGAAGAGGTGCATCTCTGGAAAGTGTTGGAGAATCTCCTTCTTCGGAAGAAGAAAGCAGTGGGTATCTTTTGGCTTCACTGCCTTTGGAGTCTAACTCTGTTGCTGCTGCACCTCAGGTTGTTGGGGGTGCTGGGGATTCGTGTACATCTGGATGTATTTCTAATCCTATTTCCTTACCCATGCCTTTGGTCTCTAATCGTACTCCACGATTTAGAAGGGCTCCAGCTTACTTGCAAGATTTTGTACGTTGATGTGTTTTTTTTTTTTGTTTGTTTTTTTGCTCTGTTTTGTTTGTTTTCTTTAGAAAGGAAGAAGATGTGTAGTACATGCTCAATGTTCTCTATGCTGATGGAATGTTTATTCACCTATGTTCTCTATTGCCTGGTGAATTCTAGGTTCTCTTCCAAGGCAGTTGCTGTTGGCTTCTGTCGTGGAGAGTCCGCTCTTGTGTTTGCTCCTTACTTAATAAATCACTCTGCAAGAAGATGCCTGCCTACTGCTGTCTATTTACAACAGTTTCCCATGGCATTTTGCCTCCTGACCTCCTGTTTTCCTGGCTTTACGATCCTGGGCACTTAGCTACTGCTAACTAGTGCTAAAGTGCATATGCTCTGTACTTTAAACATGGTAACATTGACTTATCCACAGTTGGCATATTTAATTTGCTTGTAAGTCCCTAGTAAAGCACACTATATGTGCCCAGGGCCTGTGAATTAAATGCTACTAGTGGTACTGCAGCACTGATTATGCCACCCACTCAGTAACCCTTTAAACATGGCTCAGGCTTGCCATTGCAGAGCCTGTGTGTGCAGTTTTAAACTGCCATTTCGACCAGGTATTTTAACCTACTTGCTAGGCCGAATCCTTCATTTTTATTACATATAAGTCACGCCTAAGGCAGGCCTTAGGTAGCCCCATGGCTAGAGTGCAGTGTATTTAAAAGGTGGGACATGCACTTCTCAGTTTTACATGTCCTGGTAGACAAAAACTGATACATTTGTTTTTCACTATTGCAAGGCCTATCTCACCTATAGGTTAGGATCGGGATTGCTTCAAAACATCTTTTAAGTGCAATGTCCATTTGGAAGCGTATAGAAATTTGTAGTTTGGAGTCTCTGGACTCACAATTTAAAAACAAATTTTTAAATAAAGTTGTTAAAATTGCAGTTCAGAAAATGGCACTTTTAGAAAGGTAGCATTTTCTCACACTAAGTATTCTGCACCTATGCCTGTTTCTGAAAACACTTCTGGGTTAGGGTGACAGCTGAGCTTTGTGCATTCATTCTAGACAGTCACACAGAGGGAGCTGGGGTGTGACATTTGCATCCTGATGGCCCATGACCCAGCTGATGGGCATTCCTAAGGTAGATTGGGAGGGAGGAGCTGACACTTGCACCTGAATGAGGTTGTGCCTGTCCCCACGCAAAGAGCTGCATACCCCCTTTAGTGTGTCTAGCCCAAGACAGGAAAAGCAGGGACCATGTGATCCCCAAAGGCCTCTTCGATGTCTCACCAACTTCAAGGGTACATTTGGGTAAAAGTATTGGACTCCTGACACCATCAAAACAGAACTTTACTCACCATCAAAACAGAACTCTACTGGAATCAAGGACATTCTGCCTATAAGAAGAGCTGCTGTTCTGCAGGAGGGACTGCCACTTTGGTAATGATCTGCTGTGTTGGCCTGCTGCCTGCTGATTGCTGTACTACATGAGGGACTTCCACTTTGCAACCTGCAGTGCTGTGTTGGTCTGCTGCCTGCTGCTCCTTGCCAGACAGTGAGAGGGACTTGACCTGCTCTCTACAACATTGAACCCAAGATTCTCCAAAGGCTTGCTGGCTTGCCTCCTGTTCTCTGAAGTCTCAGAGTCAAATAAGACTTCTCGTAACTCTGCTGGTGATGCTGGACACTAACATCTGTGAGTCCTACACTTGCCTGAGGTGCCCCCTCCAGTCCTAGGCCTCAGAAGTCAGTTTTCCTGCACTACAGCCCTTTAAATCAAGCTTTTGGGCTCATCACAACCACGATTGAGCCCGTTTGCACTGGAACTGCAATGCTCGCTCAAAGGCTATTGCGAATGGGCGCAAATTCATCTCTACACACAGCAGGATCGCTCCTTGCGACAGCGAAACCCCAGTCCATCTGTCCGTTACACCTGGTAGCTCTTCGCACCCTGCAGACCATTGCCAGCGAAGCTCACTGTGCTCCCGGCAAACTCTTTCCCCGAGAATGGGACTCTTGACTCAACTTGAGAGGGTAAAAACTTCTAACAGTAGAATTCGAGATATGGACTTTTGGAACTGTATCCGACCTGAGACCCATCGCAGCCGGCTTGACTTTTCAGATTTGGCCCGGTCTAGTGCTACCTCAAGTAACCTTTAACACTATTGACTTCTAAGCACTGTTTTTCGATTTAATGTTTAAAAATCCATATCTCGAATTCTACTGTTTGGAGTTTTGTCGCTCTGGTCTTGTTTTAATCCGATAAATATTCTCTATTTTTCTAAACTGGTGTGTAGTCTTTTTGTGGTGTTTTCACTGTGTTAATATGTTGCATAAATACTTTACACATTGCCTCTTAAGTCAGGCCTGACTGCTCTGTGCCATGCAACCAGAGGGTGAGCAAAGGTCAATTTAGGTTGTATATGTGACTTACCTCGACAAGAGTGGTGGTCCCAACTTGGACAGAGTGTATACCTCTGCCAACTAGAGTCTCCATTTCTAACACTGACAATATCAATTATATAAGGTTTTTCTATGCAATGTAGTCTTTAAAATCAATTATGTAACTTTATCTTAATGTCCACATTTCCACAAGCCATATCAGACAGAATCCTATTTTCTTCTCATCACCAACTCCCTTCTAATATATATCCAAAACTTTGGTGGACACCTTACCTTCAGGTTTTACACCAATGAACTTTGCATACTAAGAACATAATAGAGTCAGACTTATACTAACGGTCCTACAGCACCAGTAGCTAAAAGGCTGTGTAGCCAAATGAGAGTGCTGCCTACTATGAGAAATTCAGATTTAAGAAACTTAAAATGAAATGAAGAACAAAAACATTGTTGGGGTGCTGATTGTATGTTTTTGTTCGAACAACTGTGCACACCAGGGAATAAATATAGTGAGACAATTACTATCTACACCACCAGGAGTGGTCTGTCTCTATGGGAACTAGCAGGAGAACTAAGAGTAACAGCCACTTCAACTGTAGTGCCAAAATTGAGAAAAAAAAATCAAATGTAAAGAACATTATATGAAAAAATTAGAGGAGCCGATTGCATTGTTCATCGGGGAACCAGTGGCTTGCAGTTAGTACAGGGCTACCAATGCATAGCACATTGACACTGTGAAGTAAGGACGATACAGCATTTGCAAGATGATTCCTTTAATACTGAGGAGCATCAAGAAAGTACATCCATCTCTCTCCAACCCCGATACTGGTTTCCTAGTGGAACCAGAATCACCTTCCAACCCAAACATTCCAATACCACGAGGATGCACAGAAACTCGTTACCGAGCAACACAACACTTCCCCCTTTCTTATACAATATAAGAATTAAATAATATATACAACAAAGAATATTTTAACAACATGCTGAGATCGGAAACCAACCTCACTCATTATTAACCACATAATCTCTAAGCCAGAGAGGAGCCTTCCTTGAACGTGGGGCTCTCTGATTATAAGCAGGAGGATCAGAAAACTGAATGTTCTCTCCAGAGCTAGGACCAGCCAACTCTGGAACCTCTGAGACCACCCCATCCCCCTCCTGAACACCAACAGGCTGCTGCACATTAGTGCCATCAGCCAAACTAGAGGAAGGAGCGGACGCCTCTTCAAACTCATCTTCCAACCAGTCTGACTTGTAAGGAACATCCCCCAAGTTCTTACAAAGTTTACCAGGGTGATCCATAGCAACCCTTTTCAATTCGAAACCTCGCCATTTTTAAGTCTTACAGCATTGTGGAGCACTTCTACCACTTCTTCGGCATCAAACAAAGCGCTCTCTCCCTTGCATACAAACCCAGGTTTTTTTACTCTAACCCAATCTCCCACTTCAATCACAACTGGTTTGGTGGCGTGCTTGATATTATAATAGTCACTGTTTTTTTATGAACACGTTGCATCCTATTCCATACCTCATCCTTCGACCAGTTTACCACTCCTGAAGGAAATAACCAACTAGGGTTAAATTTGGAACGAGGATTACGTCCCCGCATAATAACAAATGGAGATAACCCGGTTGCTTCGGTGGCCGTCACTTGGTAAGCCCAGACAGTCTTTCCAACCTGTGAAATCCAATCCTGTGCGTTACTGGAAGCAATTTGAATTATCCCTTTCAATACCCGGTTGAATCTCTCAACCATACCATTCCCACTAGGGTTACACAACGAAGTAGTCCTGTGATTTATCCCAAATTTTGCAAAATACTCCTTAGCCATATTGGACACAAATTGAACACCATTATCACTAATTAATGATGATGGAATACCCTCCGCAGAAAACACTTCATCCAAGAATTCAAGAACCGCAGAAGTATCAGCTTTATCCACTATTTTTACAACTGGCCAGCGGGAAAAAAGATCCATAAGCACCAAAACATACTTCTGAGACTCACCGCACTGATCTTTAATGGGTCCCAAAATATCAATAGCGACCGTATCCCACGGCTCCTTTGCAACGATAGCCTCAGACATAGGTGGTCTAAAGGTCTTTAAAGATTTGTCCGAATTACCACATGTAGTACAATTTCTGACTACTCTTTCTGTTTCAATATCCAAACCAGGCCACCAGAACAATTTTTTAATCACAGCCTTGGTTCTGGAAATACCCGAATGACCCTCATGGCACAATTCCACAATAGAAGGACGCAAACTCCCAGGAGGAACAACCCTTTCACCTCTTAACAAAAATCCATCACAAAAAGATAGCTCCGATCTGACTTCCCAAAAAGGCTTCAACATGTTGGAAATACTGTCTTTACGTGGCCAACCATTCAAAGAAAAGGACACAACTTTGGATAATGTCTCATCCTTACGGAATTCAGAATCCCATTCATCTCTATCAATGGCGGAGTGGCCTTGGCTGTGAATTAATGCCACTTGGAAATCATTCCATTCCTCATCTTCACATTTTTCCAAAATAACCGGCATTCTGGACAAAAAATCAGCTACCAAATTATCTCTGCCAGGGGTATAGACCATTCTATACGTAAAGTTCTGCATTCGCATAGAAATCCTAGACAATCTAGAAGAGACATTAGGTGACTCTTCTGATGACAAAATTTTAACTAAAGGTTTGTGGTCAGACCTAAGAGTGCACACCTTCCCCCAAATGAATGATTTAAAATGATCGAGACCCCATGCACATGCCAAAGCCTCCCTCTCAATTATCGGGTACTTCTCTTCACATGGGGAAAGGGACCTAGACGCAAACGCTATGATGTTTTCCTTGCCATTACCTGCATACTGGGATAAAACTGCACCCAATCCCTTATTGCTTGCATCCGTAGTTACAAAACTTTCTGCAGAAGGGTCAAAACTACTGAGGCAAGCCGCGTTTGCAATTGAAGTCTTAATATCCTTAAAATCCCTATCACCTTCAGTAGACCAAGTGAAATTCAAATTTTTCTTCAGAAGTTGTCGAATATTGAAACACTTGTCGGCAAAATTCGGAACATACTTAGCATAAAATTCAGCCATACCTAAAAAGGATCTTACATCATCTTTACTGCAAGGGGTTGCTGCTTCTTCAATAGCCGACACTAGAGACGCCTTTGGCCTAACACCGTTACAATCAATAACGTGTCCCAAATAAGTTACACTTTCACACGCAAATTTACACTTAGAGAATTCAATAGTAAGGCCTTTACTTTCCAAGATTTTCAAAACGTTAGTGAGCCTAGCATCATGTTCTTCCTTGGTTTCCCCATAAATTAAGATATCATCTTGGAAAAAGGTTACACCAACCTCCTTTTTCAATAAATGGAACATTAGCCGTTGGAAAACCGCACCCGCAGACGCAAGACCAAAAGGCATGCGGGTAAACTGAAAACAACCAAAAGGGGTTATGAAGGACGTGAGGTGTTTTGAATCATGAGACAAGGACATTTGGTGATAAGCAGAAGATAGGTCCACCGTCGAAAACCATTTTGCACCCTTAAGACAATTTACCATCTCATTAATCTTAGGTAATGGGAACCTATCAATAACAATGTTATTGTTGAGAAGGCGAAGGTCGACACAGAGACGAATTTTACCATTGGCACGTTTAACAATCACAACTGGAGAAATCCACTCTGATGCCTCTATTGGTTCTATAACCTTCGCTGCCACTAGCTTCTCTAACTCCTTGGATACTTCCTCTTTAACCAGTAAAGGGACGTTGCGACAACGGTGAACCTTTGGGGCAGCGTTTTCTTTAAGGCGAATACAATGTTCAAAACCCCGTAAATTCCCTAGTTTTCCACTGAAAACAGAAGGAAACTGTTTAATCATTTTTTTACCTAATGAAGAACCCTCATCAAGAATCAATACTTGTTCCTTGCTGTTAGGATCAAGTATAATATGCAAAAGTTTCTGATCTAACCATCCCAAAACGGGAGGACCGTTTTTAGACACATACAATTTAGCACAACAACATCTATTTTTAAACTCAAAAACAAACCACCTGAAACCAACAAGGTCAATTTTCTCCCCACCATATCCCTCAGGGTGGATATCAGGCTCGAACAATTGTTCCCCTACCTAACTAATAAATTTACTACTCCACAACTTTTCCTCAATTATAGTGTAAGGTGACCCTGAGTCAGCTATAATATCAATCTTCACACCTCCAATTGACATATTGCAAATGGGTTTGTTGGTACATGCGATGTCATTAATGTTTAGCATCAAATTACTTCTAAAACTGTTAGACAATTCCGCGCTCACAATCATATCACCAGGATCAGGGTTTGGTTCATCCACACTCTCACCGTCCGTAACACATTTAACTTTATAATTGCTTCTTTTACATACCTTTTCAAAATGGCCAACCAACCCACAACTAGTACAGTTCTGCTTAATAGCAGGACAATTCTTACTATGAGCCAGGTGGTCCAAACTCCCACACCTATAGCATTTAGCACGCTCTCTAAAGGCCGGTCTATCTTTAAATTTATGTTGACTCCTGTTAAAATCATTAGGGACGCTTGTCTTGCTCACAAGCGCAACATTTTGGGTATCTTTTTTTAAGGCTACCGCACATCGACCAGAAATTTCAGCCTTTCTCACAATAGCCAATATATCATCTAGTGGGGCATCACCATTTACCCATAATCTATCTTGAATTGCAGAGTTGGCGGTATGCATAACGACTTGATCTCTAATCAAATCATCGTGCAAAACTCCAAATTTACAATCGAGAGCCAACCTTTTTAAATCAGACACATAGTTATCAATGTCTTACGAATTTGACTGTTTCCTCTGGAAAAATTGGTACCTAGTAACTCCTATACATACTTTGGGTTTAAAATAATTGTCCAGCTGTAACAATGCGATTTCAAATACATTAAAATCCCCAGCGGTAACGCTACTAGTTAATTGGTGAAAGGTTTTGATTCCCATAGCCCCTAGAGCATGCAATAGCAGTCTTTTCTTTTGTTCCGCTGACATTTTTTTTGCTTCATCCACAGCCTCAATGTAATTAATGAAATATGCCTTCCACTCGGACCACTTGAGGGAAGGCTCATTTCCTGTGGCCCAAAATGGTTGAGGAGAAGAAATGCTAAAATTATCATTGTTTGGCTGAGATGAACTTGCGCCCTCTGTGGACATGATGGCACTTGGTAAAGATCCTGTAGTAATGGATAACCACGAAGATCAGTCACTGGATAACCACGAAAGTTACAGTCACCAGCACGATACAATTCCCCCAAAACAAAAGAAACCAACTTTGGGGTACCTCAGAACAATGTACACGCAGAGATGTAAGTAATTCCCACTTTTAGGATGAATGATGCAAACGTTGCAATCTGCCTCCGTTCAGCGCGTAAAATCCATTGCTTCCTCGGCTCCGATCTTTGGTAACCAAGCAACGAATGACAACAAAATGGCCGACAGGGGAGGTCACGCAGCGTGATGACGTTACACGATGCACGTGATGGGAATACGTGGCTTGACGCGTGATGACCCTGCGTGATGACGTTTGTGATGCAGGCGAAATCACTTCCAAGAAACGAAGCCGAACGAAGAGGACGTCACAACTCTGCCCGAGATCCAAGATCGCGCTTGCTTCCAAGGTTTCCAGGTCCTTCGAAAGATGCGATCTCTCAACGGTAACAGGTATTCATTCACGATTCATCTTATAGAAAGCATTAAAGTACTTTGCTCAAGCACTTTCGCTCTTCCGATCGTCAATCGATCCCTCCTTGAAGACTTCGCCCGTAGTCTCGTATACCTCGTAACTCGATCCCTTCTTGAAGACTTCGCTCCGAGTGTCGAGATTCGTAAATGAAATCTCAAAATGATCCAAAACCAAAATTAATTTCCAAACGTGGGCTCGATGCTCCTCAGCTCCTCAGTCGCCAATTGAAGTAAGGACGATACCGCATTTGCAAGAAGATTCCTTTAATACTGAGGAGCATCAAGAAAGTACATCCATCTCTCTCCAACCCCGATACTGGTTTCCTAGTGGAACCAGAATCACCTTCCAACCCAAACATTCCAATACCACGAGGATGCACAGAAACTCGTTACCGAGCAACACAACACGCTGTCCCACACAACAAGCAAACTTGACATGTTGTAACATTTACCAGCAAAAACAGACATCAAAATGGGCATACCCTCTGGTGTTCGCACTGCGCAAGCACAGTCAGGTAGTTATTTACTGAACAGTGGATGTATGCTTGATCCCTCATGAACTACACTCCCATGATGACTGCTGGCAAACTATTTGTAACAGGCTTGTGGTGACAGATACGCAGGACCAGGCTAATCAGTTATCAGGAGGGCTTTATTGCACACAGTAGGCTGGACAGTCTTGGCTTCAGAAGTTATACAGAAAAGATTGGGGAGTCCGACTTGTCTGGACGGCAAACAAAGCTCAGTTTACGCTGTGCGGGCGTCCTCTTATGTAGTTTGTCCGGCCAGGATTCTCAGTCCGGTTTGACCCAAAAAGAAAAGAAAATCAATAATTAGGAGTGTCGCCTTGCAACGTAGGAAGAAGGGCCGGGAGTGAGGGACACCGTGTTTTGGTTCTGACGACTCGCGTTTTCTGGGAGACGTGCCTAAGTGCTCAGGGAGGGGTACTGCTAAAGGGGGTGATGGTTATTTACAGAGGGCTAGCAGGGCTCGCGGTGTCACAGCAAATGGGGGCTCCTCTTTCCCAACCAACCCGCGACTTTTCCCCGTACCTGCTCCAGCCACGCTCCACCCCTGGGAACGTGGCAGGGCGCTTCGCGGAGACGTTGGCCTCCTGGCTTGTTGAGGTCCGCTCCCGGGGTTCTCTCGTCAAGGGTTGCTCTCTCTCCTTCCTTCCACTTGTCTCGGTCCGTCTTCCTCCTCCACTCCGGTTCTCTCTCCGCCTCCCGGGAAACGCCGTCCGCTGTCTTCCTGGTTTCTCTCTCCTTTGAACTTCCGTCGCTTGTGACGTCATCCAGGGGAGGGGTTTCGGTCCATGGGAACTCCGCATTAAAGGCACCATGTCCTTTTTCTTGCCTCCAGTCTTGTGGAATGTACGGAGTCCACTCATCCGTTCGGGGGTGTTCCTCTGGTGGCTGTAAGACAATAGAAGGGGGTAGAGAAGCGTCGGATGACCAGCAGTTCCATGAAGTCTTTACTGCCTCGGGTATGTCCCGTGCCCCGTCACACTATTCCATACACATAACACGTCAAACCTCTGCACCAGACTCAGGTCTACATGAAATCTCTGCAACATGCTGCAATAACAATTCCAGACAGTCCACCAATGAACAAGGCTGTAGTAATGGAACATGCACGTTATACAAATACCACTAACATAACATGATGTCATTTGAGATATATATTTGCTTATTTTGCACACATAGTTATATCCTTCACCATAAGCAAGACCTGAACAAGAGCGGTGTGCCTGAAATCCATCTGGACCCGAATGGTGGTGTCAGAGGAATCAAGGAAGGCTCAGGTCATTCAGGAGGCATCACCTGGCAATTAACCCAGGAACTCCACTATTACGGAGTGGCTGTACAAACAGTGGATCATTTGGCACTTGCAGGGAAAATCATGGTGGACCTGAAGTACAATGAGCGATAACTGTAGGAAAAGGTAGAGGAAAGGCAAAAATAAGAAAGAGCAGTCTGTCTGAACCCAACATGTCTGAAATTATTAATGTCAACAGGAGGCACCAAGAGTTAAAACAAGGACTGACAAATCTCAGTCCCAAAAGCAGTGGTGCAGATGACCAGGAATCAGTGGCAATTACTGCAGGTCAATAAACAAAGATACGCTGCTGAATCTGCAAATCTATGGAAACTAGAACTCTGCCAAAGCACATAGGGGCCGATTCACAAAACTAACTTAAGCCAAAATCCTAAACTTACTACTTTCGGTATTCACAGAAGTTATTTAGTAGTAGTAAAGTTAGGATTTTGTCACCAACTTAGTCTGTTCTCTCGAGTCCCAGATGTGTCCAGAGGAAGAGTGAAGAGCCCAGGAGAGAAATAAGCTGAAAAGACTACATCCACTCACTTGTCACCATGGGTGTATGCTGTGCTCCTCTGCTCCCTTTATTGTGGCTTGCCTGGACAACTGCATGAAGTCCTCCTCTTACTTTAGGGTGCTGTCATCTGCGGCCACGGTGTCCAGATTTTGGAGCTTCCGAAGCATGATGTTATTTCTCTTACTAGCATACAGGGAGCATAACCCCAACAATACCTGCACTCTCTGTCTCCACACTGGATGCTCATCCGGTGTTGTACATCTATGCTAGTCCTTGCTGATCATGGTGCACAGCTCCCTGGAGGCAGCAGATTGAGTGGTGACTGAGCCAATAAATCAGGTAGACGAAACTAGCACAAAGTTGCAGGTGTTTCGTTATTTTTTACTTTTCAACCTGTAATATTAAATCTTTTTGCCTTCAGAAGTTATGAAATGAGCACAGTGATTCTTACAGAGTTTTGTTGAATCATTGAGAACACCAAGGATTGGGTAAAGAGGACAAGAAATCTGCAAGTCGGCAGTTCTAGAGATATCATTATTGAGGGGCTTGACGTAATATAAGTTAAAGTGAATAGATACTGAAAATGAAGATATGGTTGGGGTGTGCTGAAGCAAGGTTGTTCCCAATGCCAAATTTAAAATCAAAGAATCATATAGATATATAGAATTCAGTTGACACCTTACTTGTTAAGTTTCATTATAATTATTGTGGCCTTGGTTTTCACTTTTTTACTGATGTGACAAACTGCCTACAAACAACTTCATTGCAACATAATCTAAATTAATAGAAACATATGATGGTTATTGACTTGTAACCATTCTCATTTGAAATTGTCTGACAACCATTGTGTGAGCCTGTGTTCATAGCTGGAAATCCATCCTTAACCAGATGGGCGTGATGTAGCGGAAACTGCATTTTATTTGTAGGGGTGCATCATAATCACATATGTAGAGCACACCCGCATATAATCCTTTGTCATATTAATGTGAAGTGTTAGAATTCGAAATCTAATCACGTTAAACATGAATGTATTTAGGCCATTGAATATTAACTTGAAGAATTAAAGTAGAATGTAAATGTAACTAGCAGAAACCATTGTTGTTGTCTATGTTATAATTTTAATAGGTATGATAAGAGCATACAAATGGCACAAGACAAGGCAATTGGAGGATTCCTTTAGGAGGAGAGAAAGAAGGATGGAATGACTGCAAGACAGGCACTATGAGAATCTTAAGTGGTTGGAGGAGTTCAGAAAGATTAGACTAGCAACTACATCTGTTTAGATCGGTCTACTCTACAGGGAATTAAAGGGTTTGTGATGACACAGGTCATCAGAGGGGGGACTGATGTAGCGGAAACTGCATTAAATTTGTAGGGGTGCATCATAATCACACATTTAGAGCCATCCACATACAATCCTTTGTTATATTAATGTGAAGTGTTAGAATTCGAAATGCAATAATGTGAAATGTAAATGTATTTAGGCCATTGAATATTAACTTGAAGAATTAACGTAGAAAGTAAAGGTAACTAGCAGAAACCATTAACATGAAGAACTCATGCTGTGCAACTGACAATTATTCATTTATTGAATGTATTTATGAATGTGTCCTGTTCCATGTAGGTAGGAATATTAACTTAATGTGCCTTAATTTCTTATGCAATTCGTTAAGCTCATATGCCATTTCTTATATTAGCTGAATTTTTACGCCTGAAATGTAATTTCCCTGGAAGCTCTCGCTTTAGAATTAACAGTTTGAATTTCGTGTGCGCTGTGGATTTCGTTCTTTCTCATGTTTTGTGTTGCAGGTGGAAGAAGCGCCCTGGTTAGCTAGAATAATGCCTTTGTTTTATTGGTCAGGCAAGGAGAGAAGGAGATAAATCGTAAGCTCAAGCTGATAAGAGAAACTGTTATGGTTTCACACTGGAGAAAGCCTGGGAATCAAGTTTGGCAACACAGATATCACGTGGAAAATTGTCTTTGAGATAATTTTCAGAGCGGATGGTGTGACCTGCAAGGCCTCTTGTGAAAAGTACCTGTAATAATGCGATGTTCGAGTAGGGAAAGTGCCCACTTCTTCTCCTCTACCCTCGGAGAGAGAGCATCTTAGAACGAGCTCTGTCTCGATAGCTATATGCTATTTGACCCATTGATGGTGGGGAGACTTCTTAGGAAGACTCACGTGGTGACACCATTTTTTATTCCTTTTCCTGGGAATGCTTAAGTAGGGATGTCATGTTAGTGCTAGTGTAGGGATAGAGTAATGCTTTATTTACATCAACACTTAATGGAGGAAAATTTGGACTATTGCTTTCTGATCCTCTGTATCCTACTTCTTGAGTTAATTGTTTTGTGCATGTTGCACCGCCTCAACTCCATTCGCAGATTTGGCTATGCTGATTCAGATTGGTAGACCTGGCATCCTTGGAGTGGTTTTCCCCTGTCTTTTTGCCTCTGCCTTCTGTATTTTTGCTGTGTGCTGGATTTCCTTTTTGCTGATCTAGATGCTTTGGGCACTTTGCCACTGCTGATCAGTGCCAAAGTGAAAGTGCTCCCTCTGTGAATTGTGAATATGGATTGGTGGTTCCATGATTGGCTTGCTTACTACCGAGTCCCTAGTACAGTGCACTGTGTGTGCCTAGGTCCTGTAAGTCTGATGCTGCTAGTGGACCTGCAGCACTGATTGTGCCACCCACACAAGCAGCCTTTCAAAGGAGTCTCAGACCTGCCACTGCAGTGTCTGCGCGCTGTCTCTACTGCCATGTTGACCTGGTAATATCTCAAAGGGCTTGATGTAGAGCTTGCCTCTTGTTATGAAGTCTCAGGGACATAAAGACTTCATTTCCTCTCTCCTCCTGCATCTGGAACTGCTGCTTCAGCTGCCACACAGGGAAATTGCAACCACGACATCGGCCAGTGATGCCTCGACCTGCAATGAAGCCATGGGCACTGCTTGTGAAGTGCACGACGCACCGTCCTGACTTGCACCACAGCCCTGACCCCTGCCGAGGCCGCACCTTATCGACTCCAAAGCTGTCACAGAGGCCGCTGCCAGCACTTGTGCCGAGTGCACTGCTCGTGACACTCATGACGCACCACCTGACTCGCACCTCAGCCCCGACGTCACCGACGCAGATGCTGGGTGACTTCCTGAATCCATCAACACCGCGCACCGTCGTAAGGAATCAACGACTCACCACCACCAATACACCACCTCCCTGGCAACAGTAAGGAACTGACATCTCACCTCCTCCACAACAGGAAGGAACCTCCGCCTCACTTCCCCTTGCATCAGAGTAAGCAATCAAGCCTCACCTCCCCTGGGGTCGTAAGGAACCGACGCATCACCTCCCCTGTGGTTGTAAGGAACCGACACTGCCTGGTGCAAATGAAGCATCACCTCCCCGATGCCATGTACAGTCTTTGCTTTCTTCGTTGGCTAATGTACCGTCCTTTGGGGATCTGTGTGATTCTGCGCCCACCGCCGCGCACCTCGCGGTCGGCACCATACTTTGGATTTTCATCTGTCACGACGACGTAATAGCTCCCGGTCGAGTTATTTGTTGCTACAAGCTTTATTTGGGTGACTAACCTATTTTGGGTGATATCTGAAGATATGTATTGTGGATTTTTGTTGTTTTGGTCTTGTTTGCTATAGATAAAGATTACTTATTTTTCTAAACTGGTGTGATGTCCATTTGTAGTGTTTTCACTGTATTACTGTCTGCGTGCACAAATGCTTTACACACTGCCTCTGAGATAAGCCTGTCTGCTCGTGCCAAGCTACCAAGGGGGTGAGCAGGGGTTGTCTAAGGGCGTAACTCCCTTATCCTGACTAGAAGCAAGGGCCCCTACTTGGACAAAGGTGCCAACCATTGCCAACTAGAGGCTCCCATTTCTAACACTGATGTGTTTCTACATCCTCATCTTGTGGTGTCTCTATGTCCAGTTATTTTTGGCTTTGTAATAAATTAACTAACCATACGTAGTTGTCTGTGGTTACTGTGTGTCCAGAGAAGTTCCTATTGAATTGATGAAGGGGACTTACTCACCGATGAAAACCGCCACTTACGCCCGCAGCCTCCCTGTATCCCAGGAGGGACTGACCACCTGAGGCCCGCGTTAACAGCTTGCAGCACCCGCTTCGCGGGTGCCGCTGCGCGGCGCTCAGGTGTGGGGTCGAGGCAGCAGGTCTACTCCCAGCATCCAGCACCAGGGAGGAAGAAACAACCGTGTAAGGCAATTGGGGGAGAGTGAAGCAGGGACCACAGAGACCAGGAGCCCCTGCGCCGCACAGGTGTGCACGGCCGCACCCCCAGCAAGCCACGCCCCCGGCCGTCCAAGCGCTGCAGAAAAGCGAATCCTCCCAGAACACAGTGGGACTTACTCACCGATGAAAACCGCCACTTACGCCCGCAGCCTCCCTGTATCCCAGGAGGGACTGACCGCCTGAGGCCCGCGTTAACAGCTTGCAGCACCCGCTTCGCGGGTGCCGCTGCGCGGCGCTCAGGTGTGGGGTCGAGGCAGCAGGTCTACTCCCAGCATCCAGCACCAGGGAGGAAGAAACAACCGTGTAAGGCAATTGGGGGAGAGTGAAGCAGGGACCACAGAGACCAGGAGCCCCTACGCCGCACAGGTGTGCACGGCCGCACCCCCAGCAAGCCACGCCCCCGGCCGTCCAAGCGCTGCAGAAAAGCGAATCCTCCCAGAACACAGTGGGACTTACTCACCGATGAAAACCGCCACTTACGCCCGCAGCCTCCCTGTATCCCAGGAGGGACTGACCGCCTGAGGCCCGCGTTAACAGCTTGCAGCACCCGCTTCGCGGGTGCCGCTGCGCGGCGCTCAGGTGTGGGGTCGAGGCAGCAGGTCTACTCCCAGCATCCAGCACCAGGGAGGAAGAAACAACCGTGTAAGGCAATTGGGGGAGAGTGAAGCAGGGACCACAGAGACCAGGAGCCCCTGCGCCGCACAGGTGTGCACGGCCGCACCCCCAGCAAGCCACGCCCCCGGCCGCAACACCCCCTACAAACAAAGCGCCGTAACGCTTAGCGGGACACGAGCGGGACGCCGAGCGAAGCCCGGGGAAAGGGCGGGCCCTCTGTGGCCCTCAGGGGCCAGAAGAGGCTGGGCAGGGCCAGCCCCCTAAAATTGCCCTCCCAATAATACACCGCTAATAGTCCCACGACAGTTAGCCGGACCACTGGCTATCCCCTCGACACAACCTATATCTGCCCGTTACCACCCAATATAGTACTCCCCGTAATGAGGAAAATTACCAAGAAAACAAGGATGCCTACCCTAAGATCGAGCACAAAAACTAAATCGGATCATCCATCCCCACTACCGACCTTTACTGCCATCGACAAAATGCTCAAACGGACTATAGGGGTGGTTTCCGATGCCATAGCTAACACCGAGAGAAGAATGTCCTTACCTCCTGTAACTATCATTCAAGATACTCAGGATTCATTGATTAACCTATCAGAAGCTTCCAAAGACTTGGCAGAGGAGATGGATACTAGCCGGCCCATAACCCCACCATCCTTTGTGGACCTTCCTTGTGCCCAGCCACCCGCCGAAATCAGCAGGGACAGACATGGTGCACAAACAAGCACTCAAATAAATACTCATGATAAAGATATATTCTCTGCGGAAATAACGCCGCACAGGGAAGCCCACAAACAAGGGAGGAAAAAAGGTCATGTCAAACCCAGTAATCACAACTTGATCACGCCCATAAACCCATCCACACCGGGAATACCATGCTGGATAACCAACATGGTGGCGGATCTTAAACTAGACCTGGAGCACTCCATCTCGGTGCTGCTAAAACCCCTCATAGCAAAAATAGATAGACTGACTTCATTGGTCAATAACAAGGGGATTAGCCCGAAAACCTATCCTGTGCTGGAACGGGATTTGACAAAACTAAAGGACCCTACACCAAGAAGTTTACCAAGAGATAAGGCCTCTCTAGCAATCAATGGGGGGGATAAGCTAAATAATATCAGTGTCACGCAGAAAGGAGCCCAGGAAAAACAAAAGGTCGCCTCTACCCCGCAAGCAGGCAAAAATAAAAACCAAATATCCACGAGCAATAATAAACCTCCATCCGTACTTTTACAAACGTTAGAAAAACATAAGGCCCCAACCCACAAGGTGGTTTCTAAGTCCCCACGGCTTGCCATCGTGACAACCACTGACGATAAGACCACTGCAACACGCTTCAGGACAATCAATCTTCCGCCTGAGGCTCTGCCCCTTGTAGTTGTCCTAACAGGAATTCCCCCTTTAAAGGAGGGTCAACGGGAATCACAGATCGAACTAAAAAATAAATGCATACAGTGGCTGCAAATACATAGACCCTTGCCCCCTAATATCCACGGGGAAATCCTTGCAGTGAGAAGGGGTGAGTGGATTGGCAAAGGTATTAAGACCATCGCAGGGGATATCATTACGGTCAACTTTAGAGACAGGGCGGCTGTTAACTTCATCTGCAATGCCCCCCCGAGTCATACTCATTCACAAATTCACCCGGTTCGCCTATCCTACTTTTACCCCTTCGCACCTCAAAGGCCCAGGCAGAATATTGGCCCTGACAGAACACCGCATCTGAGTTTCCAACCTGGCCCACCGCAATGGCAAAGGCCAAACCCTGTATTCCCAACTTATGACTCCTCCATTACACAGTACGCCCACTGGAACAGGTTTAGTACACTTGAAGGGGTGGACTGACTGAGATTGGGCCGATCATCTTCAAAAATCAAATATAGGAAGGAGCCAACTCTACCACCAACAGGGATAAAAGATGGAGGCGACCAGGGCCAAACTGACGCTCTGGATCCTGTGCACACCATAGGAGGCAGCAACACACCGTCGAATACTAACCGGGGAAAAGGGGAGGGGATAAATCCCACAATAGACAACTCCCTTTCTACTCATAGAAGAATCGCTACCCCCCACAGGCCGCAACTAAGCCGGGTCGCTGCACCCGCAACGGAAAATCAATTAAAGATTTTGCAAGGCGAGGGAAAAAGAACACCCAAGGTCATGACTCATGACAATCTACTAATAGCCACCTGGAACATCGCAGGGCTAGCGGCCAAGTTCGCATCTCAGGACTGGCGCAGCTATATAAGTAAATTCCATATTTTGTGCCTGCAAGAGACCTGGGCTACTGAACCGCACGCTTATAGCCTGGAAGGCTATAAAAGCTTTTTTGTCCCTGCAAAAAAAGCCACCTCGGGGAGAGCAAGTGGGGGGCTCGCGGTCTATGTCAATCTAGACATCAAGGGCACTTGGTCCAACACCAAATGGGCCACACCCAACCTCCAAGTACTAAGGTTCATCTCACCAAGTTTAACATTCCTGCTTATGAACTGGTACAATGCACCGGCTATGACGGACAAGGGAATAGCCATAAATGAATTAGAAAACTGTTTGAGCTCTTTATCCAAGACACCAAATATCACGGATTTAATACTAATGGGAGATTTTAATTGTCACCTTTGTGAGAAACTAATACCCTTCAACAACGACTGGTCAAGATGCACGATCATGAAAGGCCCTCACTTTACCCATTCAACTGAGGGCTGGGATTTAGAAAGACTCATGAAAAGGTACAACCTAATCCAAATCCTAGACCTTGTCACATTTAACGAGAAAGGAGAATTAACTCCAACATTCAAAGGAAGAGGTTGTTACTCTTACATTGATTTTGCACTAGTCTCTCCCAATCTAAAAAGAAGCATCAGTACAATCATCATAGAGGCCAGTAGTTTCAGTGACCACAATCCGGTGATCATTAAAATGGAAGGTTTTGTTTTTTCACTTCAAAAGAGACCTGCCATTACGGAAAGAGTAGTGGACCAGGGCAGAAGAATTAAATGGGCCAAAATTGATGCGGACAGTTTTCACAAAAAACTATTACTCGAAGCCCCAGCAGCAATTGATAAATGTCTTGACCCCTGTGTAACCGGAGCTGAGGTGGTGAAGGCATTTGAAGAAATCGCACAGGTTGTAAATAACTCCTTACACACCCCAGGAGCTAAGAACAAAATGCCCCTAAACCCCCGCTGGTTTGATTCAAATTGTACAAAGGCGCTGAAAAACCTGAAGGATAGCCTTCATGCCCAACCAAGGGACAAAACGAAGGTGGCACGGAACAGAGCTGAATACAAAAAAGCTCTGAAGGCTCGAAAGCAAAGCATACAAAACCAGGCCTGGGAAGACTTAAGGGACGCCGCAGAAAGAAAAGATTCTATTGCCTTCTGGAAAGTGATCAACGCCCCCTTCTTCCAGGACCAAGGGGCTCCTAAAATCATGAATACTATTCTGCCGGAACAATGGCAGAAACACTTCCAGGGCTTATACAACCATTCAAACAAGGAATCCCAGGAGGAGCTAGCGGAGGCCCACCAGCCCGTAAAGCTAAATTTTACCCTGAAGGAGGTCGAACTAGGAATAACCGGGCTCAGCAAAAATAAAGCTGCGGGCCCGGACGGAATTCCACCAGACCTATTCCTAAGTAGACCCGAACTATGGGTTCCGTTACTTATGAGGGTGCTAAACGAGGCAGGGGAGGTAGGCCTCCCCCAGTCCTGGTCAACGGCGACCATAGTCCCCATCTATAAAAAAGGCAACCGTGATGACCCCCAATGCTATCGACCTATTTCCCTCATCGACGTGTCAGCCAAGGTCCTGGGGCGAGTCATCCTATCGAGATTGCAAGATTGGGCAGAGGAGCAACAAATCCTCTCAGAAATCCAATACGGCTTCAGGAAAGGCAGATCTACCACCGATCAATGCCTAAATTTATACCTCCTGATTGCAAAATATACCATCGCCGGGAGGGGGTCAATACACATGGGGTTTATGGACCTTTCAGCGGCCTTTGATCGCGTAAACAGGAGAAAGCTCTGGGCTATGCTAAAGGAGCTAGGTGTGGACCAATCTCTAGTCGACACTCTACAAAACCTACACCGGAACACCTCTGCAAGTGTAAGGTACAGTCAGGAAGGCAAAAAGACCGATCCCTTTACCTGCAATAGTGGAGTTAGACAGGGATGCATCCTTGCGCCCTTCCTTTTTTCTATTTACATTAACGCATTGGAAAAGGATCTCCTTAAGCTCCAAGTTGACTCACCCCAAATTGGTCATCGAGCAGTGCCCGTACTACTCTACGCCGATGACGCGGTCCTGCTCTCTAGAACACCTTTGGGACTGCAAAAATTAATTGACGGGTTTGTCAAATTTATGGAGAAACTGGACCTGGCAACAAACCTGGAAAAGTCCTATATTATGTCATCTGGGAAACCCACAAAAGGAACTTTCACCTACAATATTGGGTCACACAAAATAGATCAGGTCAAGTCTTTTACGTATTTGGGGGTGTTATTTGATCAAGCCCTATCGTTCAAACCCCTAATTGAGAAGCATCCTACTAAACTGGCAGCTGCAGTTGGGGCAATCATGGGGTATGGGCAAAGATTAGGGAAATGGTCCCCCGAACAAATTCTGACCTTATACAGATCCATCTGTTGTGCGAAAGTAAGCTATGGGGCAGAAGTGTGGGGCTTTCTGGGCAAAAAAGCACAGCTGCTCCAGACTGAAGAAAACAAATTCTTACGAAGAATATTAAAAGTCCCACAGAGTGTTTCGGCCCACATTATACACGAAGAGGTAGGAGAACCCTTTTTAGAGGATAAAATTAAATCCAAACCCCTCCTGGCATGGGTGAAAGTATGGACCAACCCTGAGGCGGCCCTTACGAGACAAATTATCGAGGACTGCCTCAAAAGAGACAAAGGCCACGTAATCCCCTGGCTGAAATTTGTTAAGAAGTCGCTAACAGAGATTGGCTGCTCTCAATACTTCTCAGCCCCACACTCTCTGCCCCGGGAGAGTAAGACCCTGGTTAAAAAACTTTTTCTCACACATTTAAAGACATCAAGGGCAGAAAAAGAGAAGCACAAAATCACTAATCACTTGTACAACTACCTCACTGTGAAGCAAGGGATGGAACCTTATCTGAGGGTCATGTATAATGCGCAGGATCGCTACCTCATGACCCGCTTCAGATTTAACATGTTACACCATATCCTTGCAGTGCCATCTGGGTTCACCCACACAGTGGAGGAGAAGGGTACCTGCGGCTGCGATCTTAGATCTCCGCAGGATACCCTTCATTTTGTTTTACTGTGTCCTTTCTATACAATGCCAAGACGCAAGTTCCTGGTGGGAATCCTGAAAGAGCTAAAATTCAAACAGGCAAAATTGGCGCTGAGATTCTTACAGGAAGCGGAGGACGCTTACACCCTGTTTTGCACGATAAACTTTATTCGAATTGCAACAAGACTGAGGAACACCAGAGACATTGGCCCCTAAAAGTGATCTGAACATTTAAATCTCTACAAATCCCCTGGCCCTCTACCTGAGTACAGAAATTTTAATATTTATATCTTTTAAACTGAATATCACTTGCCGTGTTTTTAATTTGCGCATATTTTTATTGTATTTGTGCTTTTATGGTGTCTTTTTAAGAACCGAATAAAGATTATAAATTGAAATTGAATTGATTGGCATTGATAACAACTTTCTCCCCTCTACGCCTACATGCTGCTAAAAAGAACCATCGGATTGTGACTCTAGAACAGATCCAGAACTTAAGAGCCCGGCCCTTTCAGGTGTCAGCCATATTAAAATGGGTGATAAGTCCTTTCAGACAGCATTGTGAGAGGGGTGCGTTGAGGGCAGTGCTGTTTGGAGTAATCTGTTAGATACACATGACAGAAAATTTTAAGTCACAGATTTCTGTTTTTACAGACATTTATGTTTCAGATAGACTTTGGCTTGGTTCACCTGCCAAGCTAATATTTATAATTTGTATGTACAATGCAGGTAAATGCAGATGTGTGTCGATTTTATGCCTAGAGCGACATTCTGCATGCATTTTATTTTGCAATAGGAAATATATAAAGAGCACCAGGCTCAAAATCTGCAGTCCGTTCCTTTAAGACGTTAAATTAATATCTATTTTTAGGTTTCAGTCAGATGCTTTAAATCTTTCTGCAAGTGTACTTGCCCCAACAGTATTCTCCACAAAGACTTTGAGCTGAGCTGCAGAGGTGGGGAGGTGTTTGGTTTCCAGCAGCTTCCCCGCTTTGGAGCAACTTCTCTGTGGGCTTTGAATAGGGCTGTACAATCAATAAAGAGTGACCAGTAATGGACAACATCTGAGTCAGAAGAGATGTGGGTGACATTGCTTGAAACCGTGTGCACCACTCACCACAACGTCTCAATTTTAAGACGGTTTTATGTTCTTAGACATCCCCATGAAGTTTCAGTAGCCAAGTATCATATGGAATATATGACGTTACAACGCAAACAATTACAACGCATGCTTTTACATCTCAGTTTTCACAACGAAACAACCATTACATCGCATGATTTTACAACACATTCCATTACAACGCATTCCATTAAAACGCATACCATTACAATGCATAATATTGTTAGTGCAACAGTAGGGTAAGTGTTGGATAGTGTAGGGGTAAAAATTACTATCCCCCCTCCAGTGAGTGCAACAGTAGGGAAAGTGTTGGATAGCGTAGGGGTAAAAACTACTATTCCCACTCCAGTGTGTGCAACAGTAGGGAAAGTGTTGGATAGCCTAGGGGTAAAATGTACTATTCCCCCGCCAGTGAGTGCAACAGTAGGGAAAGTGTTGGATAGCGTGTGGGTAAAAATTACTTTTCCCAACTACCCTAAAACCTATACCCACTCCAAAACTTAAAATTCTCCATTACTAACCTTATAATGCGTTGTGATGGTATGCGTTGTAATGGCATGCGTTGTAATGGCATGCATTGTAATGGCATGTGATGTATAGGCACTTGCATTGTATATGTTGCATTGTAAAGGCATTGCGATGTAATGCCTGTGTTGTAATGGACGTTTCCCATCATATGTTCATGTACTGACAGGGTGGCCTTTGTTTTTAAGCCCTTTGTTGTCAGTCTCCGCCATCAAGTGAAGAAGGGGAGCACTGCAGTCTAACAAGTTGAACAGTGGAAAAACATTCCAGCGTTTCTATGATCGGTTAGAGTGCCAATGCACAACTCTGAAGAACATTCTCCCATTTTAGGTACTGAGAAATAAGACTGTATTAAGTTTGTATGTGACTGCAAAGTGAAGGCCATTCTCCTATTTTAGGTACTGAGAAATAAGAGTGTATTAAGTTTGAATGTGATTGGAAAGTGTAAGTCTACCCTACCTGCCCAAGCAAGAAAGCAACACAATCCAAATCAGGGATGTTACAATGGTTTTGTCAGGCTCCCCATTTGTAAGCCATTTTCTCTTGAGCAAATCAGCAATCTTGCTATCAAAGAGGCCCGCCATACATCCAGCCAAACTTACATTATGGTAAGCACAGTCATCAACATGTCAAGGATGACCACTTCACTGCCATGCAAGCTCACAGCATGCCAGGAATTTCCACAATTAGGCACGGGATGGCAACCATACACCTGAGTGCCTGCAAAAGGTCATTAGCTAATTGGATAAAAAGTGTGGGGGGTTCGAGGAGACAGCTGTGCTTTGCCCCGAAGTCTAACTTGAGTTTATCTGTCAATTGACCTTTTGGCGCATATTTCTCTGGTGTAGATGAGTCTAAATAGAGTTTATTACATTTTTGATGCTACACAAATCTATGTTCCTTCTCCTTATTTTTTCCTACTGAAATAGCCTATGGACGTTGTGTGATGAATGCATAGATAAATGACACCTTTCTTCTGTACTCTTGCAGAAGGAACGCCACCATATTCATAGGAAATCCTAAATCTACCCATGGTCCTACCCATGTTTCTTTGATGATGGCACTTCTACTGGGTCAAGGGCACTCTGAGCTTGCCCACCCCCGAAGGGGTGATGATGGCGTGTTCTGGTGTTCCAGTAAGTTGTCCATGGTGAGCCACCAGTTCAGTATTTACCTTCCCTAGAAGTACTGAAAGTATCCTATGTATGTTTAGCTATAGTAGTGTGAAGACTACAACAATGTTAACCTCACTAAATGTTCAGAAATCATGAAAGACCACTGAGGTATAACTCCTTGTCGTTTGTAGAAATCCAGAACGGATTTGACTAACGCATCTACTCTTTACTTGCATATCTGCAAACCAGAAACTACGGGATAAAAACTTGATCTTTACTGAAAAAAAAAACCAAAGGTTACAGGGACATTATAGTTAGGCTCAGATTTCACTTGTACGAAACCATAGAAATTCAGCAGTTATAGTTTCCTGAGCTAACTATAACTTACACTCCGCAATGCACTGCTTATGACCTCACATATTACATCACGCATGACATGGTCAGTGACATCACTGATGACATCTCAAATGGCATCACTGATTACATCATCCAGTGATTGTGAGTGTTCTCTAAATGTTTCTGAGTGTTAAAGATCTAGAGTAAGATACAACAAATGTTAGATTAGTAAACTTTGTGTACTGCTAATGAGTGATACTATTTGTAACACATATTATCTGGGTGGCTGTGTGACTGTGTGTATCCATGTGTGAGTAGGTGTCTGAGTGGCTCAATGAGTGTGTGAGTGATTGTATGGGTGAGTAAGTGGCTGTATTGGTGTATGAGCGGGTGTGTGAGTTGCTGTATGGGTGAGTGAGTGACTGTGTGTGTGAGTGAGTGGTTGTGTCAGCGGTGTATGGGTGAGTGAGTGGGCATGTCAGAGGCTATATTGGTGAAGGATGGGGTATGTGAGTGGCTGTATGGTGAGTGAGTGGGTATATAAGTGCTATACGGGTGAGTGAGTGGCTGTGCCATTGACTGTATGGGTGAGTGAGTAGGTGTGTGAGTAGCTGTATAGGTGGCTCACTCAGTGTGTGAGTGGGTGTATAAGTATCTGTATGGGTGTATAAGTGGGTGTATAAGTGTCTGTATGACTTGATGTGTGAGTGGCTGTATTGGTGAATCATTTTTTTTTTATAACCAACTTTTATTGATTTTAAAGGTCGTGCAAAAGTCCATACACAGCTTATTCGCCTACAACCATAAAGGCCGGCAGCGGGTGACTACTCATTGTCAGGAGCAAAGGCACATAGAGGAGCACAAGTAACATTACCTATAACCCATAAACCGGTCCCCATAGAGACAGTTACCCGCAGAGTCTCCCGCCTTAGCGGCGTCGAGCCCTCAGTAGGCCTCCCGCCCGGCAACCCTGCTTAGACAGTTAAATTATTGTGCCATTGGCCGGAATGAACTGGACTGGACCCACCGCACCCTCGCGGGTCCCCGTGCCCTTATCATACATATCTCAGGCCTCGACCTCCTCCAGCATAGAGGACAGGATCTCATGGCTAACAGTATATCACAGTTTTCACGGGCCAGCCGGGCAGGTAGCGTAGAGACAAAACTTCAATGGCGCCCCACTCGTGCAATGCAACAGTCATAGCTTAATATGGCTAATATCGTCCAGGATAGGCGCTGTGTAGGCCCAGTAACTTTCATCGATGACGTACAGGGCATTATGCAAATCGGCTTCCAGCAGGCCTTCCACTGCAAGAGAGCAACGAGGGATTGAGCACTCTACCCTCCATATCCAGCAGCCTTGCCAGGGCAGGTAAGCCGCCCCAGTCCCTGCATCAAAGATTGCCAAAGCGGTGACCAATCAACCAGGGGGGCAGAACAAGGGAAAAGGGAGGGGGTTAACCAGTGCAAAAGGCAACAATCTTGGCGGGGAGGAATGGGTGTGTGCTCCACTGTCATCGTCAGGTGGAGGCTACGGGTTTTGGTCTACTAAAAGCAGGGTCCTCTCTCTTCCAGGAGCGCGGTCACTAGGGACATATGTTATACACCCCCCACAGGTTTCCAGAGTCCCCCCGGGTCCGTGGGATCCAGCACATCATCAAAGAGCTTCAGGGCTCGAAGCCGTGGCGGCTGCAGACGAGCATGTTCTAGTCGCCCCAGGTAATCAACCAGAGGCTTCCAAGAAAACAAGGATGCCTACCCTAAGATCGAGCACAAAAACTAAATCGGATCATCCATCCCCACTACCGACCTTTACTGCCATCGACAAAATGCTCAAACGGACTATAGGGGCGGTTTCCGATGCCATAGCTAACACCGAGAGAAGAATGTCCTTACCTCCTGTAACTATCATTCAAGATACTCAGGATTCATTGATTAACCTATCAGAAGCTTCCAAAGACTTGGCAGAGGAGATGGATACTAGCCGGCCCATAACCCCACCATCCTTTGTGGACCTTCCTTGTGCCCAGCCACCCGCCGAAATCAGCAGGGACAGACATGGTGCACAAACAAGCACTCAAATAAATACTCATGATAAAGATATATTCTCTGCGGAAATAACGCCGCACAGGGAAGCCCACAAACAAGGGAGGAAAAAAGGTCATGTCAAACCCAGTAATCACAACTTGATCACGCCCATAAACCCATCCACACCGGGAATACCATGCTGGATAACCAACATGGTGGCGGATCTTAAACTAGACCTGGAGCACTCCATCTCGGTGCTGCTAAAACCCCTCATAGCAAAAATAGATAGACTGACTTCATTGGTCAATAACAAGGGGATTAGCCCGAAAACCTATCCTGTGCAGGAACGGGATTTGACAAAACTAAAGGACCCTACACCAAGAAGTTTACCAAGAGATAAGGCCTCTCTAGCAATCAATGGGGGGGATAAGCTAAATAATATCAGTGTCACGCAGAAAGGAGCCCAGGAAAAACAAAAGGTCGCCTCTACCCCGCAAGCAGGCAAAAATAAAAACCAAATATCCACGAGCAATAATAAACCTCCATCCGTACTTTTACAAACGTTAGAAAAACATAAGGCCCCAACCCACAAGGTGGTTTCTAAGTCCCCACGGCTTGCCATCGTGACAACCACTGACGATAAGACCACTGCAACACGCTTCAGGACAATCAATCTTCCGCCTGAGGCTCTGCCCCTTGTAGTTGTCCTAACAGGAATTCCCCCTTTAAAGGAGGGTCAACGGGAATCACAGATCGAACTAAAAAATAAATGCATACAGTGGCTGCAAATACATAGACCCTTGCCCCCTAATATCCACGGGGAAATCCTTGCAGTGAGAAGGGGTGAGTGGATTGGCAAAGGTATTAAGACCATCGCAGGGGATATCATTACGGTCAACTTTAGAGACAGGGCGGCTGTTAACTTCATCTGCAATGCCCCCCCGAGTCATACTCATTCACAAATTCACCCGGTTCGCCTATCCTACTTTTACCCCTTCGCACCTCAAAGGCCCAGGCAGAATATTGGCCCTGACAGAACACCGCATCTGAGTTTCCAACCTGGCCCACCGCAATGGCAAAGGCCAAACCCTGTATTCCCAACTTATGACTCCTCCATTACACAGTACGCCCACTGGAACAGGTTTAGTACACTTGAAGGGGTGGACTGACTGAGATTGGGCCGATCATCTTCAAAAATCAAATATAGGAAGGAGCCAACTCTACCACCAACAGGGATAAAAGATGGAGGCGACCAGGGCCAAACTGACGCTCTGGATCCTGTGCACACCATAGGAGGCAGCAACACACCGTCGAATACTAACCGGGGAAAAGGGGAGGGGATAAATCCCACAATAGACAACTCCCTTTCTACTCATAGAAGAATCGCTACCCCCCACAGGCCGCAACTAAGCCGGGTCGCTGCACCCGCAACGGAAAATCAATTAAAGATTTTGCAAGGCGAGGGAAAAAGAACACCCAAGGTCATGACTCATGACAATCTACTAATAGCCACCTGGAACATCGCAGGGCTAGCGGCCAAGTTCGCATCTCAGGACTGGCGCAGCTATATAAGTAAATTCCATATTTTGTGCCTGCAAGAGACCTGGGCTACTGAACCGCACGCTTATAGCCTTGAAGGCTATAAAAGCTTTTTTGTCCCTGCAAAAAAAGCCACCTCGGGGAGAGCAAGTGGGGGGCTCGCGGTCTATGTCAATCTAGACATCAAGGGCACTTGGTCCAACACCAAATGGGCCACACCCAACCTCCAAGTACTAAGGTTCATCTCACCAAGTTTAACATTCCTGCTTATGAACTGGTACAATGCACCGGCTATGACGGACAAGGGAATAGCCATAAATGAATTAGAAAACTGTTTGAGCTCCTTATCCAAGACACCAAATATCACGGATTTAATACTAATGGGAGATTTTAATTGTCACCTTTGTGAGAAACTAATACCCTTCAACAACGACTGGTCAAGATGCACGATCATGAAAGGCCCTCACTTTACCCATTCAACTGAGGGCTGGGATTTAGAAAGACTCATGAAAAGGTACAACCTAATCCAAATCCTAGACCTTGTCACATTTAACGAGAAAGGAGAATTAACTCCAACATTCAAAGGAAGAGGTTGTTACTCTTACATTGATTTTGCACTAGTCTCTCCCAATCTAAAAAGAAGCATCAGTACAATCATCATAGAGGCCAGTAGTTTCAGTGACCACAATCCGGTGATCATTAAAATGGAAGGTTTTGTTTTTTCACTTCAAAAGAGACCTGCCATTACGGAAAGAGTAGTGGACCAGGGCAGAAGAATTAAATGGGCCAAAATTGATGCGGACAGTTTTCACAAAAAACTATTACTCGAAGCCCCAGCAGCAATTGATAAATGTCTTGACCCCTGTGTAACCGGAGCTGAGGTGGTGAAGGCATTTGAAGAAATCGCACAGGTTGTAAATAACTCCTTACACACCCCAGGAGCTAAGAACAAAATGCCCCTAAACCCCCGCTGGTTTGATTCAAATTGTACAAAGGCGCTGAAAAACCTGAAGGATAGCCTTCATGCCCAACCAAGGGACAAAACGAAGGTGGCACGGAACAGAGCTGAATACAAAAAAGCTCTGAAGGCTCGAAAGCAAAGCATACAAAACCAGGCCTGGGAAGACTTAAGGGACGCCGCAGAAAGAAAAGATTCTATTGCCTTCTGGAAAGTGATCAACGCCCCCTTCTTCCAGGACCAAGGGGCTCCTAAAATCATGAATACTATTCTGCCGGAACAATGGCAGAAACACTTCCAGGGCTTATACAACCATTCAAACAAGGAATCCCAGGAGGAGCTAGCGGAGGCCCACCAGCCCGTAAAGCTAAATTTTACCCTGAAGGAGGTCGAACTAGGAATAACCGGGCTCAGCAAAAATAAAGCTGCGGGCCCGGACGGAATTCCACCAGACCTATTCCTAAGTAGACCCGAACTATGGGTTCCGTTACTTATGAGGGTGCTAAACGAGGCAGGGGAGGTAGGCCTCCCCCATTCCTGGTCAACGGCGACCATAGTCCCCATCTATAAAAAAGGCAACCGTGATGACCCCCAATGCTATCGACCTATTTCCCTCATCGACGTGTCAGCCAAGGTCCTGGGGCGAGTCATCCTATCGAGATTGCAAGATTGGGCAGAGGAGCAACAAATCCTCTCAGAAATCCAATACGGCTTCAGGAAAGGCAGATCTACCACCGATCAATGCCTAAATTTATACCTCCTGATTGCAAAATATACCATCGCCGGGAGGGGGTCAATACACATGGGGTTTATGGACCTTTCAGCGGCCTTTGATCGCGTAAACAGGAGAAAGCTCTGGGCTATGCTAAAGGAGCTAGGTGTGGACCAATCTCTAGTCGACACTCTACAAAACCTACACCGGAACACCTCTGCAAGTGTAAGGTACAGTCAGGAAGGCAAAAAGACCGATCCCTTTACCTGCAATAGTGGAGTTAGACAGGGATGCATCCTTGCGCCCTTCTTTTTTTCTATTTACATTAACGCATTGGAAAAGGATCTCCTTAAGCTCCAAGTTGACTCACCCCAAATTGGTCATCGAGCAGTGCCCGTACTACTCTACGCCGATGACGCGGTCCTGCTCTCTAGAACACCTTTGGGACTGCAAAAATTAATTGACGGGTTTGTCAAATTTATGGAGAAACTGGACCTGGCAACAAACCTGGAAAAGTCCTATATTATGTCATCTGGGAAACCCACAAAAGGAACTTTCACCTACAATATTGGGTCACACAAAATAGATCAGGTCAAGTCTTTTACGTATTTGGGGGTGTTATTTGATCACGCCCTATCGTTCAAACCCCTAATTGAGAAGCATCCTACTAAACTGGCAGCTGCAGTTGGGGCAATCATGGGGTATGGGCAAAGATTAGGGAAATGGTCCCCCGAACAAATTCTGACCTTATACAGATCCATCTGTTGTGCGAAAGTAAGCTATGGGGCAGAAGTGTGGGGCTTTCTGGGCAAAAAAGCACAGCTGCTCCAGACTGAAGAAAACAAATTCTTACGAAGAATATTAAAAGTCCCACAGAGTGTTTCGGCCCACATTATACACGAAGAGGTAGGAGAACCCTTTTTAGAGGATAAAATTAAATCCAAACCCCTCCTGGCATGGGTGAAAGTATGGACCAACCCTGAGGCGGCCCTTACGAGACAAATTATCGAGGACTGCCTCAAAAGAGACAAAGGCCACGTAATCCCCTGGCTGAAATTTGTTAAGAAGTCGCTAACAGAGATTGGCTGCTCTCAATACTTCTCAGCCCCACACTCTCTGCCCCGGGAGAGTAAGACCCTGGTTAAAAAACTTTTTCTCACACATTTAAAGACATCAAGGGCAGAAAAAGAGAAGCACAAAATCACTAATCATTTGTACAACTACCTCACTGTGAAGCAAGGGATGGAACCTTATCTGAGGGTCATGTATAATGCGCAGGATCGCTACCTCATGACCCGCTTCAGATTTAACATGTTACACCATATCCTTGCAGTGCCATCTGGGTTCACCCACACAGTGGAGGAGAAGGGTACCTGCGGCTGCGATCTTAGATCTCCGCAGGATACCCTTCATTTTGTTTTACTGTGTCCTTTCTATACAATGCCAAGACGCAAGTTCCTGGTGGGAATCCTGAAAGAGCTAAAATTCAAACAGGCAAAATTGGCGCTGAGATTCTTACAGGAAGCGGAGGACGCTTACACCCTGTTTTGCACGATAAACTTTATTCGAATTGCAACAAGACTGAGGAACACCAGAGACATTGGCCCCTAAAAGTGATCTGAACATTTAAATCTCTACAAATCCCCTGGCCCTCTACCTGAGTACAGAAATTTTAATATTTATATCTTTTAAACTGAATATCACTTGCCGTGTTTTTAATTTGCGCATATTTTTATTGTATTTGTGCTTTTATGGTGTCTTTTTAAGAACCGAATAAAGATTATAAATTGAAATTGAATTGATTGGCATTGATAACAACTTTCTCCCCTCTACGCCTACATGCTGCTAAAAAGAACCATCGGATTGTGACTCTAGAACAGATCCAGAACTTAAGAGCCCGGCCCTTTCAGGTGTCAGCCATATTAAAATGGGTGATAAGTCCTTTCAGACAGCATTGTGAGAGGGGTGCGTTGA
This sequence comes from Triturus cristatus, assembly GCF_964204655.1. Taxonomy (NCBI): domain Eukaryota; kingdom Metazoa; phylum Chordata; class Amphibia; order Caudata; family Salamandridae; genus Triturus; species Triturus cristatus. Next base: position 770,511,472 of record NC_140592.1, read on the forward strand.
GGGCAGTGCTGTTTGGAGTAATCTGTTAGATACACATGACAGAAAATTTTAAGTCACAGATTTCTGTTTTTACAGACATTTATGTTTTAGATAGACTTTGGCTTGGTTCACCTGCCAAGCTAATATTTATAATTTGTATGTACAATGCAGGTAAATGCAGATGTGTGTCGATTTTATGCCTAGAGCGACATTCTGCATGCATTTTATTTTGCAATAGGAAATATATAAAGAGCACCAGGCTCAAAATCTGCAGTCCGTTCCTTTAAGACGTTAAATTAATATCTATTTTTAGGTTTCAGTCAGATGCTTTAAATCTTTCTGCAAGTGTACTTGCCCCAACAGTATTCTCCACAAAGACTTTGAGCTGAGCTGCAGAGGTGGGGAGGTGTTTGGTTTCCAGCAGCTTCCCCGCTTTGGAGCAACTTCTCTGTGGGCTTTGAATAGGGCTGTACAATCAATAAAGAGTGACCAGTAATGGACAACATCTGAGTCAGAAGAGATGTGGGTGACATTGCTTGAAACCGTGTGCACCACTCACCACAACGTCTCAATTTTAAGACGGTTTTATGTTCTTAGACATCCCCATGAAGTTTCAGTAGCCAAGTATCATATGGAATATATGACGTTACAACGCAAACAATTACAACGCATGCTTTTACATCTCAGTTTTCACAACGAAACAACCATTACATCGCATGATTTTACAACACATTCCATTACAACGCATTCCATTAAAACGCATACCATTACAATGCATAATATTGTTAGTGCAACAGTAGGGTAAGTGTTGGATAGTGTAGGGGTAAAAATTACTATCCCCCCCTCCAGTGAGTGCAACAGTAGGGAAAGTGTTGGATAGCGTAGGGGTAAAAACTACTATTCCCACTCCAGTGTGTGCAACAGTAGGGAAAGTGTTGGATAGCCTAGGGGTAAAATGTACTATTCCCCCGCCAGTGAGTGCAACAGTAGGGAAAGTGTTGGATAGCGTGTGGGTAAAAATTACTTTTCCCAACTACCCTAAAACCTATACCCACTCCAAAACTTAAAATTCTCCATTACTAACCTTATAATGCGTTGTGATGGTATGCGTTGTAATGGCATGCGTTGTAATGGCATGCATTGTAATGGCATGTGATGTATAGGCACTTGCATTGTATATGTTGCATTGTAAAGGCATTGCGATGTAATGCCTGTGTTGTAATGGACGTTTCCCATCATATGTTCATGTACTGACAGGGTGGCCTTTGTTTTTAAGCCCTTTGTTGTCAGTCTCCGCCATCAAGTGAAGAAGGGGAGCACTGCAGTCTAACAAGTTGAACAGTGGAAAAACATTCCAGCGTTTCTATGATCGGTTAGAGTGCCAATGCACAACTCTGAAGAACATTCTCCCATTTTAGGTACTGAGAAATAAGACTGTATTAAGTTTGTATGTGACTGCAAAGTGAAGGCCATTCTCCTATTTTAGGTACTGAGAAATAAGAGTGTATTAAGTTTGAATGTGATTGGAAAGTGTAAGTCTACCCTACCTGCCCAAGCAAGAAAGCAACACAATCCAAATCAGGGATGTTACAATGGTTTTGTCAGGCTCCCCATTTGTAAGCCATTTTCTCTTGAGCAAATCAGCAATCTTGCTATCAAAGAGGCCCGCCATACATCCAGCCAAACTTACATTATGGTAAGCACAGTCATCAACATGTCAAGGATGACCACTTCACTGCCATGCAAGCTCACAGCATGCCAGGAATTTCCACAATTAGGCACGGGATGGCAACCATACACCTGAGTGCCTGCAAAAGGTCATTAGCTAATTGGATAAAAAGTGTGGGGGGTTCGAGGAGACAGCTGTGCTTTGCCCCGAAGTCTAACTTGAGTTTATCTGTCAATTGACCTTTTGGCGCATATTTCTCTGGTGTAGATGAGTCTAAATAGAGTTTATTACATTTTTGATGCTACACAAATCTATGTTCCTTCTCCTTATTTTTTCCTACTGAAATAGCCTATGGACGTTGTGTGATGAATGCATAGATAAATGACACCTTTCTTCTGTACTCTTGCAGAAGGAACGCCACCATATTCATAGGAAATCCTAAATCTACCCATGGTCCTACCCATGTTTCTTTGATGATGGCACTTCTACTGGGTCAAGGGCACTCTGAGCTTGCCCACCCCCGAAGGGGTGATGATGGCGTGTTCTGGTGTTCCAGTAAGTTGTCCATGGTGAGCCACCAGTTCAGTATTTACCTTCCCTAGAAGTACTGAAAGTATCCTATGTATGTTTAGCTATAGTAGTGTGAAGACTACAACAATGTTAACCTCACTAAATGTTCAGAAATCATGAAAGACCACTGAGGTATAACTCCTTGTCGTTTGTAGAAATCCAGAACGGATTTGACTAACGCATCTACTCTTTACTTGCATATCTGCAAACCAGAAACTACGGGATAAAAACTTGATCTTTACTGAAAAAAAAAAACAAATGTTACAGGGACATTATAGTTAGGCTCAGATTTCACTTGTACGAAACCATAGAAATTCAGCAGTTATAGTTTCCTGAGCTAACTATAACTTACACTCCGCAATGCACTGCTTATGACCTCACATATTACATCACGCATGACATGGTCAGTGACATCACTGATGACATCTCAAATGGCATCACTGATTACATCATCCAGTGATTGTGAGTGTTCTCTAAATGTTTCTGAGTGTTAAAGATCTAGAGTAAGATACAACAAATGTTAGATTAGTAAACTTTGTGTACTGCTAATGAGTGATACTATTTGTAACACATATTATCTGGGTGGCTGTGTGACTGTGTGTATCCATGTGTGAGTAGGTGTCTGAGTGGCTCAATGAGTGTGTGAGTGATTGTATGGGTGAGTAAGTGGCTGTATTGGTGTATGAGCGGGTGTGTGAGTTGCTGTATGGGTGAGTGAGTGACTGTGTGTGTGAGTGAGTGGTTGTGTCAGCGGTGTATGGGTGAGTGAGTGGGCATGTCAGAGGCTATATTGGTGAAGGATGGGGTATGTGAGTGGCTGTATGGTGAGTGAGTGGGTATATAAGTGCTATACGGGTGAGTGAGTGGCTGTGCCATTGACTGTATGGGTGAGTGAGTAGGTGTGTGAGTAGCTGTATAGGTGGCTCACTCAGTGTGTGAGTGGGTGTATAAGTATCTGTATGGGTGTATAAGTGGGTGTATAAGTGTCTGTATGACTTGATGTGTGAGTGGCTGTATTGGTGAATCATTTTTTTTTTATAACCAACTTTTATTGATTTTAAAGGTCGTGCAAAAGTCCATACACAGCTTATTCGCCTACAACCATAAAGGCCGGCAGCGGGTGACTACTCATTGTCAGGAGCAAAGGCACATAGAGGAGCACAAGTAACATTACCTATAACCCATAAACCGGTCCCCATAGAGACAGTTACCCGCAGAGTCTCCCGCCTTAGCGGCGTCGAGCCCTCAGTAGGCCTCCCGCCCGGCAACCCTGCTTAGACAGTTAAATTATTGTGCCATTGGCCGGAATGAACTGGACTGGACCCACCGCACCCTCGCGGGTCCCCGTGCCCTTATCATACATATCTCAGGCCTCGACCTCCTCCAGCATAGAGGACAGGATCTCATGGCTAACAGTATATCACAGTTTTCACGGGCCAGCCGGGCAGGTAGCGTAGAGACAAAACTTCAATGGCGCCCCACTCGTGCAATGCAACAGTCATAGCTTAATATGGCTAATATCGTCCAGGATAGGCGCTGTGTAGGCCCAGTAACTTTCATCGATGACGTACAGGGCATTATGCAAATCGGCTTCCAGCAGGCCTTCCACTGCAAGAGAGCAACGAGGGATTGAGCACTCTACCCTCCATATCCAGCAGCCTTGCCAGGGCAGGTAAGCCGCCCCAGTCCCTGCATCAAAGATTGCCAAAGCGGTGACCAATCAACCAGGGGGGCAGAACAAGGGAAAAGGGAGGGGGTTAACCAGTGCAAAAGGCAACAATCTTGGCGGGGAGGAATGGGTGTGTGCTCCACTGTCATCGTCAGGTGGAGGCTACGGGTTTTGGTCTACTAAAAGCAGGGTCCTCTCTCTTCCAGGAGCGCGGTCACTAGGGACATATGTTATACACCCCCCACAGGTTTCCAGAGCCCCCCCGGGTCCGTGGGATCCAGCACATCATCAAAGAGCTTCAGGGCTCGAAGCCGTGGCGGCTGCAGACGAGCATGTTCTAGTCGCCCCAGGTAATCAACCAGAGGCTTCCAAGAAAACAAGGATGCCTACCCTAAGATCGAGCACAAAAACTAAATCGGATCATCCATCCCCACTACCGACCTTTACTGCCATCGACAAAATGCTCAAACGGACTATAGGGGCGGTTTCCGATGCCATAGCTAACACCGAGAGAAGAATGTCCTTACCTCCTGTAACTATCATTCAAGATACTCAGGATTCATTGATTAACCTATCAGAAGCTTCCAAAGACTTGGCAGAGGAGATGGATACTAGCCGGCCCATAACCCCACCATCCTTTGTGGACCTTCCTTGTGCCCAGCCACCCGCCGAAATCAGCAGGGACAGACATGGTGCACAAACAAGCACTCAAATAAATACTCATGATAAAGATATATTCTCTGCGGAAATAACGCCGCACAGGGAAGCCCACAAACAAGGGAGGAAAAAAGGTCATGTCAAACCCAGTAATCACAACTTGATCACGCCCATAAACCCATCCACACCGGGAATACCATGCTGGATAACCAACATGGTGGCGGATCTTAAACTAGACCTGGAGCACTCCATCTCGGTGCTGCTAAAACCCCTCATAGCAAAAATAGATAGACTGACTTCATTGGTCAATAACAAGGGGATTAGCCCGAAAACCTATCCTGTGCAGGAACGGGATTTGACAAAACTAAAGGACCCTACACCAAGAAGTTTACCAAGAGATAAGGCCTCTCTAGCAATCAATGGGGGGGATAAGCTAAATAATATCAGTGTCACGCAGAAAGGAGCCCAGGAAAAACAAAAGGTCGCCTCTACCCCGCAAGCAGGCAAAAATAAAAACCAAATATCCACGAGCAATAATAAACCTCCATCCGTACTTTTACAAACGTTAGAAAAACATAAGGCCCCAACCCACAAGGTGATTTCTAAGTCCCCACGGCTTGCCATCGTGACAACCACTGACGATAAGACCACTGCAACACGCTTCAGGACAATCAATCTTCCGCCTGAGGCTCTGCCCCTTGTAGTTGTCCTAACAGGAATTCCCCCTTTAAAGGAGGGTCAACGGGAATCACAGATCGAACTAAAAAATAAATGCATACAGTGGCTGCAAATACATAGACCCTTGCCCCCTAATATCCACGGGGAAATCCTTGCAGTGAGAAGGGGTGAGTGGATTGGCAAAGGTATTAAGACCATCGCAGGGGATATCATTACGGTCAACTTTAGAGACAGGGCGGCTGTTAACTTCATCTGCAATGCCCCCCCGAGTCATACTCATTCACAAATTCACCCGGTTCGCCTATCCTACTTTTACCCCTTCGCACCTCAAAGGCCCAGGCAGAATATTGGCCCTGACAGAACACCGCATCTGAGTTTCCAACCTGGCCCACCGCAATGGCAAAGGCCAAACCCTGTATTCCCAACTTATGACTCCTCCATTACACAGTACGCCCACTGGAACAGGTTTAGTACACTTGAAGGGGTGGACTGACTGAGATTGGGCCGATCATCTTCAAAAATCAAATATAGGAAGGAGCCAACTCTACCACCAACAGGGATAAAAGATGGAGGCGACCAGGGCCAAACTGACGCTCTGGATCCTGTGCACACCATAGGAGGCAGCAACACACCGTCGAATACTAACCGGGGAAAAGGGGAGGGGATAAATCCCACAATAGACAACTCCCTTTCTACTCATAGAAGAATCGCTACCCCCCACAGGCCGCAACTAAGCCGGGTCGCTGCACCCGCAACGGAAAATCAATTAAAGATTTTGCAAGGCGAGGGAAAAAGAACACCCAAGGTCATGACTCATGACAATCTACTAATAGCCACCTGGAACATCGCAGGGCTAGCGGCCAAGTTCGCATCTCAGGACTGGCGCAGCTATATAAGTAAATTCCATATTTTGTGCCTGCAAGAGACCTGGGCTACTGAACCGCACGCTTATAGCCTTGAAGGCTATAAAAGCTTTTTTGTCCCTGCAAAAAAAGCCACCTCGGGGAGAGCAAGTGGGGGGCTCGCGGTCTATGTCAATCTAGACATCAAGGGCACTTGGTCCAACACCAAATGGGCCACACCCAACCTCCAAGTACTAAGGTTCATCTCACCAAGTTTAACATTCCTGCTTATGAACTGGTACAATGCACCGGCTATGACGGACAAGGGAATAGCCGTAAATGAATTAGAAAACTGTTTGAGCTCCTTATCCAAGACACCAAATATCACGGATTTAATACTAATGGGAGATTTTAATTGTCACCTTTGTGAGAAACTAATACCCTTCAACAACGACTGGTCAAGATGCACGATCATGAAAGGCCCTCACTTTACCCATTCAACTGAGGGCTGGGATTTAGAAAGACTCATGAAAAGGTACAACCTAATCCAAATCCTAGACCTTGTCACATTTAACGAGAAAGGAGAATTAACTCCAACATTCAAAGGAAGAGGTTGTTACTCTTACATTGATTTTGCACTAGTCTCTCCCAATCTAAAAAGAAGCATCAGTACAATCATCATAGAGGCCAGTAGTTTCAGTGACCACAATCCGGTGATCATTAAAATGGAAGGTTTTGTTTTTTCACTTCAAAAGAGACCTGCCATTACGGAAAGAGTAGTGGACCAGGGCAGAAGAATTAAATGGGCCAAAATTGATGCGGACAGTTTTCACAAAAAACTATTACTCGAAGCCCCAGCAGCAATTGATAAACGCTTGACCCGTGTGTAACCGAAGCTGAGGTGGTGAAGGCATTTGAAGAAATCGCACAGGTTGTAAATAACTCCTTACACACCCCAGGAGCTAAGAACAAAATGCCCCTAAACCCCCGCTGGTTTGATTCAAATTGTACAAAGGCGCTGAAAAACCTGAAGGATAGCCTTCATGCCCAACCAAGGGACAAAACGAAGGTGGCACGGAACAGAGCTGAATACAAAAAAGCTCTGAAGGCTCGAAAGCAAAGCATACAAAACCAGGCCTGGGAAGACTTAAGGGACGCCGCAGAAAGAAAAGATTCTATTGCCTTCTGGAAAGTGATCAACGCCCCCTTCTTCCAGGACCAAGGGGCTCCTAAAATCATGAATACTATTCTGCCGGAACAATGGCAGAAACACTTCCAGGGCTTATACAACCATTCAAACAAGGAATCCCAGGAGGAGCTAGCGGAGGCCCACCAGCCCGTAAAGCTAAATTTTACCCTGAAGGAGGTCGAACTAGGAATAACCGGGCTCAGCAAAAATAAAGCTGCGGGCCCGGACGGAATTCCACCAGACCTATTCCTAAGTAGACCCGAACTATGGGTTCCGTTACTTATGAGGGTGCTAAACGAGGCAGGGGAGGTAGGCCTCCCCCAGTCCTGGTCAACGGCGACCATAGTCCCCATCTATAAAAAAGGCAACCGTGATGACCCCCAATGCTATCGACCTATTTCCCTCATCGACGTGTCAGCCAAGGTCCTGGGGCGAGTCATCCTATCGAGATTGCAAGATTGGGCAGAGGAGCAACAAATCCTCTCAGAAATCCAATACGGCTTCAGGAAAGGCAGATCTACCACCGATCAATGCCTAAATTTATACCTCCTGATTGCAAAATATACCATCGCCGGGAGGGGGTCAATACACATGGGGTTTATGGACCTTTCAGCGGCCTTTGATCGCGTAAACAGGAGAAAGCTCTGGGCTATGCTAAAGGAGCTAGGTGTGGACCAATCTCTAGTCGACACTCTACAAAACCTACACCGGAACACCTCTGCAAGTGTAAGGTACAGTCAGGAAGGCAAAAAGACCGATCCCTTTACCTGCAATAGTGGAGTTAGACAGGGATGCATCCTTGCGCCCTTCTTTTTTTCTATTTACATTAACGCATTGGAAAAGGATCTCCTTAAGCTCCAAGTTGACTCACCCCAAATTGGTCATCGAGCAGTGCCCGTACTACTCTACGCCGATGACGCGGTCCTGCTCTCTAGAACACCTTTGGGACTGCAAAAATTAATTGACGGGTTTGTCAAATTTATGGAGAAACTGGACCTGGCAACAAACCTGGAAAAGTCCTATATTATGTCATCTGGGAAACCCACAAAAGGAACTTTCACCTACAATATTGGGTCACACAAAATAGATCAGGTCAAGTCTTTTACGTATTTGGGGGTGTTATTTGATCACGCCCTATCGTTCAAACCCCTAATTGAGAAGCATCCTACTAAACTGGCAGCTGCAGTTGGGGCAATCATGGGGTATGGGCAAAGATTAGGGAAATGGTCCCCCGAACAAATTCTGACCTTATACAGATCCATCTGTTGTGCGAAAGTAAGCTATGGGGCAGAAGTGTGGGGCTTTCTGGGCAAAAAAGCACAGCTGCTCCAGACTGAAGAAAACAAATTCTTACGAAGAATATTAAAAGTCCCACAGAGTGTTTCGGCCCACATTATACACGAAGAGGTAGGAGAACCCTTTTTAGAGGATAAAATTAAATCCAAACCCCTCCTGGCATGGGTGAAAGTATGGACCAACCCTGAGGCGGCCCTTACGAGACAAATTATCGAGGACTGCCTCAAAAGAGACAAAGGCCACGTAATCCCCTGGCTGAAATTTGTTAAGAAGTCGCTAACAGAGATTGGCTGCTCTCAATACTTCTCAGCCCCACACTCTCTGCCCCGGGAGAGTAAGACCCTGGTTAAAAAACTTTTTCTCACACATTTAAAGACATCAAGGGCAGAAAAAGAGAAGCACAAAATCACTAATCACTTGTACAACTACCTCACTGTGAAGCAAGGGATGGAACCTTATCTGAGGGTCATGTATAATGCGCAGGATCGCTACCTCATGACCCGCTTCAGATTTAACATGTTACACCATATCCTTGCAGTGCCATCTGGGTTCACCCACACAGTGGAGGAGAAGGGTACCTGCGGCTGCGATCTTAGATCTCCGCAGGATACCCTTCATTTTGTTTTACTGTGTCCTTTCTATACAATGCCAAGACGCAAGTTCCTGGTGGGAATCCTGAAAGAGCTAAAATTCAAACAGGCAAAATTGGCGCTGAGATTCTTACAGGAAGCGGAGGACGCTTACACCCTGTTTTGCACGATAAACTTTATTCGAATTGCAACAAGACTGAGGAACACCAGAGACATTGGCCCCTAAAAGTGATCTGAACATTTAAATCTCTACAAATCCCCTGGCCCTCTACCTGAGTACAGAAATTTTAATATTTATATCTTTTAAACTGAATATCACTTGCCGTGTTTTTAATTTGCGCATATTTTTATTGTATTTGTGCTTTTATGGTGTCTTTTTAAGAACCGAATAAAGATTATAAATTGAAATTGAATTGATTGGCATTGATAACAACTTTCTCCCCTCTACGCCTACATGCTGCTAAAAAGAACCATCGGATTGTGACTCTAGAACAGATCCAGAACTTAAGAGCCCAGCCCTTTCAGGTGTCAGCCATATTAAAATGGGTGATAAGTCCTTTCAGACAGCATTGTGAGAGGGGTGCGTTGAGGGCAGTGCTGTTTGGAGTAATCTGTTAGATACACATGACAGAAAATTTTAAGTCACAGATTTCTGTTTTTACAGACATTTATGTTTCAGATAGACTTTGGCTTGGTTCACCTGCCAAGCTAATATTTATAATTTGTATGTACAATGCAGGTAAATGCAGATGTGTGTCGATTTTATGCCTAGAGCGACATTCTGCATGCATTTTATTTTGCAATAGGAAATATATAAAGAGCACCAGGCTCAAAATCTGCAGTCCGTTCCTTTAAGACGTTAAATTAATATCTATTTTTAGGTTTCAGTCAGATGCTTTAAATCTTTCTGCAAGTGTACTTGCCCCAACAGTATTCTCCACAAAGACTTTGAGCTGAGCTGCAGAGGTGGGGAGGTGTTTGGTTTCCAGCAGCTTCCCCGCTTTGGAGCAACTTCTCTGTGGGCTTTGAATAGGGCTGTACAATCAATAAAGAGTGACCAGTAATGGACAACATCTGAGTCAGAAGAGATGTGGGTGACATTGCTTGAAACCGTGTGCACCACTCACCACAACGTCTCAATTTTAAGACGGTTTTATGTTCTTAGACATCCCCATGAAGTTTCAGTAGCCAAGTATCATATGGAATATATGACGTTACAACGCAAACAATTACAACGCATGCTTTTACATCTCAGTTTTCACAACGAAACAACCATTACATCGCATGATTTTACAACACATTCCATTACAACGCATTCCATTAAAACGCATACCATTACAATGCATAATATTGTTAGTGCAACAGTAGGGTAAGTGTTGGATAGTGTAGGGGTAAAAATTACTATCCCCCCCTCCAGTGAGTGCAACAGTAGGGAAAGTGTTGGATAGCGTAGGGGTAAAAACTACTATTCCCACTCCAGTGTGTGCAACAGTAGGGAAAGTGTTGGATAGCCTAGGGGTAAAATGTACTATTCCCCCGCCAGTGAGTGCAACAGTAGGGAAAGTGTTGGATAGCGTGTGGGTAAAAATTACTTTTCCCAACTACCCTAAAACCTATACCCACTCCAAAACTTAAAATTCTCCATTACTAACCTTATAATGCGTTGTGATGGTATGCGTTGTAATGGCATGCGTTGTAATGGCATGCATTGTAATGGCATGTGATGTATAGGCACTTGCATTGTATATGTTGCATTGTAAAGGCATTGCGATGTAATGCCTGTGTTGTAATGGACGTTTCCCATCATATGTTCATGTACTGACAGGGTGGCCTTTGTTTTTAAGCCCTTTGTTGTCAGTCTCCGCCATCAAGTGAAGAAGGGGAGCACTGCAGTCTAACAAGTTGAACAGTGGAAAAACATTCCAGCGTTTCTATGATCGGTTAGAGTGCCAATGCACAACTCTGAAGAACATTCTCCCATTTTAGGTACTGAGAAATAAGACTGTATTAAGTTTGTATGTGACTGCAAAGTGAAGGCCATTCTCCTATTTTAGGTACTGAGAAATAAGAGTGTATTAAGTTTGAATGTGATTGGAAAGTGTAAGTCTACCCTACCTGCCCAAGCAAGAAAGCAACACAATCCAAATCAGGGATGTTACAATGGTTTTGTCAGGCTCCCCATTTGTAAGCCATTTTCTCTTGAGCAAATCAGCAATCTTGCTATCAAAGAGGCCCGCCATACATCCAGCCAAACTTACATTATGGTAAGCACAGTCATCAACATGTCAAGGATGACCACTTCACTGCCATGCAAGCTCACAGCATGCCAGGAATTTCCACAATTAGGCACGGGATGGCAACCATACACCTGAGTGCCTGCAAAAGGTCATTAGCTAATTGGATAAAAAGTGTGGGGGGTTCGAGGAGACAGCTGTGCTTTGCCCCGAAGTCTAACTTGAGTTTATCTGTCAATTGACCTTTTGGCGCATATTTCTCTGGTGTAGATGAGTCTAAATAGAGTTTATTACATTTTTGATGCTACACAAATCTATGTTCCTTCTCCTTATTTTTTCCTACTGAAATAGCCTATGGACGTTGTGTGATGAATGCATAGATAAATGACACCTTTCTTCTGTACTCTTGCAGAAGGAACGCCACCATATTCATAGGAAATCCTAAATCTACCCATGGTCCTACCCATGTTTCTTTGATGATGGCACTTCTACTGGGTCAAGGGCACTCTGAGCTTGCCCACCCCCGAAGGGGTGATGATGGCGTGTTCTGGTGTTCCAGTAAGTTGTCCATGGTGAGCCACCAGTTCAGTATTTACCTTCCCTAGAAGTACTGAAAGTATCCTATGTATGTTTAGCTATAGTAGTGTGAAGACTACAACAATGTTAACCTCACTAAATGTTCAGAAATCATGAAAGACCACTGAGGTATAACTCCTTGTCGTTTGTAGAAATCCAGAACGGATTTGACTAACGCATCTACTCTTTACTTGCATATCTGCAAACCAGAAACTACGGGATAAAAACTTGATCTTTACTGAAAAAAAAACCAAAGGTTACAGGGACATTATAGTTAGGCTCAGATTTCACTTGTACGAAACCATAGAAATTCAGCAGTTATAGTTTCCTGAGCTAACTATAACTTACACTCCGCAATGCACTGCTTATGACCTCACATATTACATCACGCATGACATGGTCAGTGACATCACTGATGACATCTCAAATGGCATCACTGATTACATCATCCAGTGATTGTGAGTGTTCTCTAAATGTTTCTGAGTGTTAAAGATCTAGAGTAAGATACAACAAATGTTAGATTAGTAAACTTTGTGTACTGCTAATGAGTGATACTATTTGTAACACATATTATCTGGGTGGCTGTGTGACTGTGTGTATCCATGTGTGAGTAGGTGTCTGAGTGGCTCAATGAGTGTGTGAGTGATTGTATGGGTGAGTAAGTGGCTGTATTGGTGTATGAGCGGGTGTGTGAGTTGCTGTATGGGTGAGTGAGTGACTGTGTGTGTGAGTGAGTGGTTGTGTCAGCGGTGTATGGGTGAGTGAGTGGGCATGTCAGAGGCTATATTGGTGAAGGATGGGGTATGTGAGTGGCTGTATGGTGAGTGAGTGGGTATATAAGTGCTATACGGGTGAGTGAGTGGCTGTGCCATTGACTGTATGGGTGAGTGAGTAGGTGTGTGAGTAGCTGTATAGGTGGCTCACTCAGTGTGTGAGTGGGTGTATAAGTATCTGTATGGGTGTATAAGTGGGTGTATAAGTGTCTGTATGACTTGATGTGTGAGTGGCTGTATTGGTGAATCATTTTTTTTTTATAACCAACTTTTATTGATTTTAAAGGTCGTGCAAAAGTCCATACACAGCTTATTCGCCTACAACCATAAAGGCCGGCAGCGGGTGACTACTCATTGTCAGGAGCAAAGGCACATAGAGGAGCACAAGTAACATTACCTATAACCCATAAACCGGTCCCCATAGAGACAGTTACCCGCAGAGTCTCCCGCCTTAGCGGCGTCGAGCCCTCAGTAGGCCTCCCGCCCGGCAACCCTGCTTAGACAGTTAAATTATTGTGCCATTGGCCGGAATGAACTGGACTGGACCCACCGCACCCTCGCGGGTCCCCGTGCCCTTATCATACATATCTCAGGCCTCGACCTCCTCCAGCATAGAGGACAGGATCTCATGGCTAACAGTATATCACAGTTTTCACGGGCCAGCCGGGCAGGTAGCGTAGAGACAAAACTTCAATGGCGCCCCACTCGTGCAATGCAACAGTCATAGCTTAATATGGCTAATATCGTCCAGGATAGGCGCTGTGTAGGCCCAGTAACTTTCATCGATGACGTACAGGGCATTATGCAAATCGGCTTCCAGCAGGCCTTCCACTGCAAGAGAGCAACGAGGGATTGAGCACTCTACCCTCCATATCCAGCAGCCTTGCCAGGGCAGGTAAGCCGCCCCAGTCCCTGCATCAAAGATTGCCAAAGCGGTGACCAATCAACCAGGGGGGCAGAACAAGGGAAAAGGGAGGGGGTTAACCAGTGCAAAAGGCAACAATCTTGGCGGGGAGGAATGGGTGTGTGCTCCACTGTCATCGTCAGGTGGAGGCTACGGGTTTTGGTCTACTAAAAGCAGGGTCCTCTCTCTTCCAGGAGCGCGGTCACTAGGGACATATGTTATACACCCCCCACAGGTTTCCAGAGCCCCCCCGGGTCCGTGGGATCCAGCACATCATCAAAGAGCTTCAGGGCTCGAAGCCGTGGCGGCTGCAGACGAGCATGTTCTAGTCGCCCCAGGTAATCAACCAGAGGCTTCCAGAGCTTCCTATATTTGGCGTCTCGGAGCTGCAGACGTGCCGTGAGAGACTCCATCGCCACCACATGCCACAGACGGGTAAACCACACGTTTACGGAGGGCGACTCTGGTTTCTTCCAATAAAGGGCTACTGTTTGTTTTGCAGCGCCCAGCATGTGGAGACTAAGGTGCCGATCACGGCCCGTCATGGCTCTCAGGGTTGCTGGTCTAATGCCCAGAAGGACTGCCAGCGGATCCTCCGGAAGGGGGTACCCGAGCAACATTTTTATATGGCTGAGGACCTCTTTCCAAAAGATTTTCAGAAGCGGGCATGTCCACCAAATATGTGTGAAGTCTCCCTGCGCCTGGGTGCAACGCCAGCACAGGGGGGATGAGTTGGGAAACATTTTGTGAAGTCTGGCGGGGGTGTAGTACCATTGGGTCATCACTTTGTAAGCCGACTCCTGTTGGGGAATGCTGCGCAGGATTTTGGGGATGTCGCCCCAGAGCCGGGCCCATTGGGCAGGGGTAACACCTGAGCCAGTAGAGGTTTGCCATCTCAATTGATATGGGTGAGGGTCCGGCCGTCGCGAGTGCTGCAGCACCTTATATATGCGAGATATCAGCCCCTTGTAGTTGCCGAAGTTGCGTGCTAGCTGCTCGAACTGCGTGTAGGGTCGCGTGGCCGCCTGCGTCAGGGCTGAGCCCTGTATCCAGTGACGCAGTTGTATATACTGGAATTTGTCACCGTCTAGGAGCCCGAACTCCTGCTTGCACTGCGCAAAGGTTTTGAGAGAGTCACCGAGAAACAGGTCCCGTATCGTCCTGCATCCCGACTCTGTCCAGTTTGTGAAGTGGGGTGGTCGACATGCCGGCGGGAATTGTGGATTTCGCGCAATCGGGGTGTGTGGGGATGGAAAGGTGGTCAGGCTCCTACTCACTGCCACTTTATCCCAGATCTCCAGGACCGTTTTGGTAGGGACGGCCATGTAAGCGCTACGATGGCGGGCCTCTCGGGGAAGCCAAGCATGGTCCCACAGCGGGCAACAGGTGACTGCCCTATCCATGTGGAACCACACCTTCTCACTCTCCCACGCCCCCCACTCCAGGAGACAGCGGAGATGCGACGCCCAGTAGTAATCGAGAAGGTTAGGGCAGGCCAGGCCACCCCTATCCCGGGGTAGGCTCAAGATTCTATTCGAAAACCGCGGTTTCGTCCCCCCCAAACAAATGCGTTGAGCTCGCGTTGGAGCCCCTGGATTTGATGCTCCGGAATTGGAGTTGGCAGTGTTTGAAAGAGATAAAGGACCTTTGGCAATATCGACATTTTCACTGTGTTGAGTCGGCCAAGCCAAGAGAGTGGCAAGGCCTTCCACGCCCGTAGGTCGGCTAGGACAGAGAGTTTGTATTCCTGCCAGTTGGCCTGCGTCCAAGTGGCCAGGTCTGGAGTCAAATTAAGACCCAGGTATCGCACTGATGCGTCCGCCCACTGATATGGGGCCGAAGCTCGGATCGCCGGAAGCTCTCCGTCCGGGATCGAAATATTGAGGGCCCAGGACTTGGCATGGTTAATTTTGAGCCCGGAGGCACGTTCGTAGGTTCGGAGTAGCGAGTGTACCGCCGGCAGCGAGCGTAGGGGCTCAGAAAGGGTGAGAAGAAGGTCGTCTGCAAAGAGAGCGATCTTGTGCTGTACTCCGCGAAGAGGTATACCGCAGATATCAGGGGACCGCCGGATCATAATGGCCAGGGGCTCCACCACAAGGGCGAACAGCAGGGGTGACAGAGGACAGCCCTGCCGGGTGCCTCTACAGATGGGGAAAGGTTGCGTGAGTTGGCCGGTGACTCGTACCCTGGCGACCGGCGAAATATATGGGGCCATAATGCGCGCCACCATCTTAGGGCCCAGGCCCACTTTCCGCAGAACTGCTCGGAGAAAATTCCAGTCCACCCGGTCGAACGCTTTTTCAGCGTCAAGCGACAGTAGGCAGGCCGGGATCCTCCAGTGCTTAGCCTTCCCAACGATATGCGCAATACGACGCACATTATCCGCGCCCTGACGTTGATGGATGAACCCCACCTGGTCGGGCTCAATGAGATTAGGTAGGTGAGGGCTAAGTCGTTTAGCCAGGATTTTAGTGTAAAGTTTTAAATCGGTATTCAACAGGGTGATGGGCCGGTAAGAGGAGCACAGCGTATGATCCTTCCCGGGTTTCGGAATAAGGGTTATGTCAGCCATTGCCATGTCTGCCGAGGGCCCAACTGACTCCGCGAAGGAATTAAAGAGGCGCAGGAGGTACGGCTGCAATTGCGGCAAAAAGGCGCGATAGAACGACACCGGGAGCCCGTCCGGGCCAGGCGTTTTGCCAAGCGGAAGGTCGCGCAGGGCGCCAGCCAATTCTGCCGGAGTAATAGAGTCTTCCAGGAGCCCGGATTGATGCTCGCTCAACGGGTCCCAGTGACAAGAGTCTAAGGCCTCAGTAATCAGCTCCGCCGCAGGGGAGTCGCCAGTATAGAGGGCCGCATAGTAATCGCGGAACGTTTGGAGTTTCGCCGGCTCCGCAACGGCCCAGGACCCGTCCGCCTTTTGTAGTTTCGCGATATGTGCCTTAGCCGCCCGTGTCCGCAAGCGTCGCGCCAGAACAGTGCCTACCTTGTCGCCCCCCTCGTAATAGCGCTGCTTGAGTGCAAGCAGAGCGCGTTCAGCCTTGTTGACCCTGTGCGCGCGGAGATGCCCCCTAAGAACGGCCAAGCGGCGCTTGTGCGTCGCCAGCGGGCGCTCCTTGTCCATCTGCTCAAGCATCTGCAGTTCCCTCGTAAGTTTTGTCTCGTAAAGCTGGGCCTCTCGCGCTCGAGCGACAGCCAAGGCTGTGAGAGTACCCCGTATAGTGGCTTTGAAGGCGTCCCAGAGAAGGGGGAGAGGGGTCCCCGGCAAGTCATTGTCTTCGAAATATGCCAGGATGGCCGTCTGGATTTCCTCTCTGTCTACTGGATCACGAAGGACGTGATCCGGGAATCTCCAGCGGCGCGGCCGCAGTGGGTGGAGAGGACCCTCCCGTAGAAGCAGCTCAACATGGGCGTGATCAGAGACCGAGATGATGGAGTGGGACACCGAGACGGAGTCCTTGAGCAAAGAGTGCGATACGAAGAGGAGGTCAATGCGGGAGTAGGTGCGGTGTACATGGGAGTAAAAGGTGTAGTCTCGCAGCCCCGGGGAGTGATACCTCCTGACATCTACTAAGTTTAAGGCAGTTAGGGAGTGTTTCACTGCCGCAGACATGGCTCCCACCCCGTGGAAAGCGCCCCCACAGCGATCGAGCTCCGCGTCCCACACCCAATTGAAGTCCCCTCCGACTATGAGGTCGGTGTTCACTGGCTCAAGGTGTTCCCTGATTATCCTACGCAAGAAGAGATCCTGACCCTGATTGGTGGCATATAAATTACACAGCGTCAGAGCGCGGGTTCCCCGCCGGACCTCCACCCATAGAAACCGCCCCTCAACATCCCTATGCACTTTGGCGTCCCCCCGGGATATCCCTGCCCTGAACAGGATCGCCACTCCCGCTGTCTTCGAGGGAGCCGAGGACCAGAACTGAAGGGGGAAGCGCGGGTGCGCCATCCGGCCCACATCAGACTTGAGGAGGTGGGTCTCTTGGAGGAGGATTATATCGGGATTCTGTAGGAGCAGGTAGCGCCAGATTAGGCGTCTTTTGTTGGGAGAATTGAGCCCTTTCACATTAAGAGAGAGAATCTTCCAGGGAGATGTGGTATTCATTGTCATAAAATCCCTAGTAGGGGGCCTCCCGTATGATCATCCCACCCATGCGCAGGGCCCCCCCGCCAAGGGGAGTGTATAAAAGGGGGTACTGAGGGGAACAGGTAGGAACAAGTAAAACCATGGAAACATGTAATCGGCCAACAGGGCCGGTAGAGCCTATTCCAGTCAAGGGAGTAGCCAGGCACCACGGCACAGACTGTCCCGGAGAAATAGGAGTGGGGGTGTGCCATCGCTGAACCACTAAGCTATGGCGTCGAGAGTCCTTTCTGGGCCGCCGCCCAGGCCGGGGAGGCAGCGCACCGTAGAAGAGGCATCGGCTCGCCTCCAAGTGAGGCGTCCAGGGCGTCGAGTTATGGGGGAGAAATGCAGCCTATGACCGGCCGCACCTCCAGTCGTCTCAGTTGCAAAGCCACAATCGGGTTGGATGGTCCGCAATGGTAGCATTCATTTAAGGGCAGAGGCCTGTGAGCCGGTCGGTGAGGAGGGGCCCTCCAGGGATTTTATATGTTCAATAATGTCCTGCTTGTCCCGGGAGGCCCTGCTGCCCTCCGGTGACGATGGGTGTCGAGGGTGTCGCACTGTGGACCACTGCGGCTTCAACGGGACTCTGAGGTTGGCGGGGCGCCGCGAGGGGCTGGCCGGTGGAGTATCGGGAATCTGCAGTAATTGAGCCGCTTCCCGGTATGAGCGCAGCACCCGCTGCTTGGACTCCCACTGAAACATGAGGGCGAAGGGATGGGCCCATTGGTAGCGGATGTTGAGCTCCCTCAGTGTGTCCGTGATGGGTTTGAAGTCCCGTCGTCGCCGGAGAGTGGTGGAGGCCAAGTCTTGAAACAATTGAATGGTGTTAGACCCGGCCCTCGTAACATAGCTAAACCTGGCCCCTGCACCTCACACCAGCCCCCAAACCCACGGCCTAGCTGATCCTTCCCACCAGAACTCACACGCACACAACCCGGACTTCCCCGTCCGTGGCCTTCCTCCCTTCGGCCACACCGGGCCCGCGTGCCCACTTCATGCACCAAGATGGCCGCCCGGCCCCAGCGCGACCCTGGCCTAGAGGCGCCACTCCGGCTGGAGGACATCGCGCTCCCCTTGGGATGAGAGAGGGAGGAGCAGTTTCGATCACACCTCTGCGCTCCCTGGGACGGTGGGTTTCAATCGACCTGCCGGCCTCCCCGAGGGCTGGCCCCACGCCTGCTGGGTGTCTGGGACTCCTCCCGACCCAGCCCTGAAAGGATCAAAAGACAATGGCAGGAAACCCCAACCAGCGACCCCCCAGGTGACAAGACCCCTGCCTGCACAGACTCCGGACATCAAAGAGGAGTCGCCCTATAACAAGGGGTGCTCTGGGACTGTCCGGCAGATTCGCCTTGGAACACCTGAGCCCTGCTGAGTGACTCGCGGCTCCCTGAAGATCGTAAGAGCTCCGAACTTGTGCTTGAGCCCTGCTGAGTGACTCGCGGCTCCTCGAAGATCGGAAGACCACCGAACTTGTACCTGAGCCCTGCTGAGTGACTCGCGGCTCCCTGAAGATCGTAAGACCTCCGAACTTGTGCTTGAGCCCTGCTGAGTGACTCGCGGCTCCTCGAAGATCGTAAGACCACCGAACTTGTAACCGAGCCCTGCTGAGTGACTCGCGGCTCCCACCGACTCTCTTGGTCCCGCCGGACCCCACGACGACAAGCGTATCCCCCAGCTCGAGGATTGTGAGCTGTGCGCCGGGTACGCTCCTGCATTTGATCCATATCCCCAAAGACTGTCCCGCTACCTCCTAACCCCCTCCAAGACTCTGTGAGCCCCCGCTCTGCTTGTACATATTTGCCTGGCTGATCATAAAGATCCTACCACTTCGATCTGATAAAGATTTGCTCTTAAGAACTCCTCGTGTGGTGTCTCTCTGTCGTGTGGTGCCGAGTGTGCGATCCTAGATACGAGGTTCCTCCCCTGAGGAGTCTCCCGCCAGTGCCCGGCTACGATACCTCGAGGGTGGGTCTCAGGGCAGTCAGGGCCCCCTCCGGGCCCCTCTGAGGCGGCCTTCTAACATTGGTGGCAAGCGACGGGATTCGGGCCCATAATCTAGAGATCGTACCGTGAACGGCTGACGCACTACCGACAAAGATGGCAGAAGGAAACGCTGTGGTTCTCATAGAAAACGACGCCAGTACCGCGTTCCAGGTGGAACAGCTGGAAGAGTACACTCACAAGGAACTAAAACAATTCTGTAAGGAACTCAGAATCGCTACCACTGGTCTCAACACCAAGGAAGATATGCAAAAGGCACTGAAAGCTTGGGTGGATTCTGGAGCCTCCCGCCCAGAAGGAGCAGGGGAGCCCCACGACGAAGCGGGACCCTCCCAAGGAGAACGCAGCAGCAACCAGGTGCGAGGCGTCGTACCAGACGGGGGCCTATCCCCGGAGGAACTCGCAGACAGAGAAAAAAGTCGCCATCACGAGCTCGAATTAGCCAAACTCAAAATTGAGGGCGAGTTGAAACTAGCCGAGAAAAAGCTAGCAGTAGAACAGTTGCGAGTACAAGGAGAACTAGAAGAGAAGAAACTCCAACGAGAACACGAGAGAAGGAGACTTCAACTGGAACATGAACGCAGCCTGAAGGAAATAGAATTGAAAGCAAGAAGCGAGGAAACGCGGCCCCCGGAGAACCGGGAGGCGGCCGCCCCGACGGAGCAGAAGGTCCACATCCCCAAGGATGTGGTCAAAGAATATTACAAGAATGATGACATTCAGCAGTGGTTCCGGGCCTACGAGGTCGCCATGACCTCCCATCGGGTCCCGCAGAAGGATTGGGGGGCAGGGTTATGGGGACGATTCCTGAGCGAAGGAAGAGACACCCTGCTCGACCTACCCACCTCCATGCAAACCTCCTATGAACACATGAAAGCGGCCCTCCTCACAAGGTACGGCCTCACCCCGGAGATGTACCGCCAGCGGTTCCAGGACTGCAGGAAGATCCCGGGTACCACCTGGGTGGAATATGTGAATTTCTTCAGCCGCGCCTTCGATGGGTGGATCAAGGGCAGCAAGGTAACCACCATGGAAGAACTAACCGACCTTATGTTGTGGGAACACCTGGCGGCCAACTGCTTTGTGGAACTACGCCAGCATCTGCTCGACAGCAAGCTCACGGACCCAAGAAAGCTGGCTGTCGAGGCGGATCGCTGGACCAACACCCGGGTCTCCCGGGGCCCTGTAGGAGAGTACCCCCGAGCCAGTCAGGGACCACCCCGCCAGAGAGGGGGGGGAAACCAGGGAGGGCAGAGAGAGTCCCAAGCTAGTCCACCGAAGTCTCAACCTTCACCTTTCCCGGCACCCCCACCAGCTGTATCCGGCCCCCCCCTTAGACGGGGGCACCGGGTAACCATCACTTGTTTCCGTTGCCAGAAGCCCGGGCATTACGCCAACGACCCTGAATGCCCCATGGCCCCACGCACCACCCAGGCAGCACTCCCTGCTAGACAGATAGCCAATGTAGCCCTGGGGGAGGAGGTTGAGGAGGCCGAGGAGTGGGAACCCGCAGCTATGGCCCTAGTATCCTTAGGAGATAGGGAGATGGTCCCTGGGAGCCTCCTGCCCTCTAACACAAAGAAATATGGGCAGCTCGTAACGATCAATGGCCACCAAGTAGAAGCCCTCCGTGACACCGGGGCCAGCATCACCGGTGTCCTCAGCCATTTAGTACACGAAGACCAGGTCCTCCCCAACGTCTTTTGCCCTGTCATTTCAGCCGACAACACAGAAAGCCTATGTAAGGTAGCCCTGGTGCCCTTTGAGTGGGGAGGGGTGGTCGGTAAACTAAAGGTTGCAGTGAGAACCTCCCAGCCCGTCGACTGTCTCCTGGGGAACGACCTGGAAAGTTCCCCCTGGGGACAAGTTGAGCGCAAGACCCACCTAGGGATGATGGGCCTCCCTGAGTGGGTGTGCGCCACCATTCGATCCATGGCGGCTCGACTGACCCCCCTGAGGGAAGGCGACGACGCCCCGATCCCTGAAGATAGGATGGTCCCAGCCGAGGGTCCCCCCATTCCCCCACCAGAAGAGCCGATCGCCATTGACGAACCCCCGCCTTCCGACTCCACCCCAGTCACCGAGGTAGGCGACCTACCCGAATTAGCCCATTGGCGCCATGAGGGGGGCCCCTCCCGAAAAGAGTTCTGCCGAGAACAGGCTACCTGTCCCTCCCTGGTCGGGCCCCGGCAACAGGCAGAGGCCCAGGCCGCAGGCGACCAGACGGGGACGCACCGGGTGTATTGGGAGAATGACCTTCTGTACAGCGAACAGAAGTCGGTGGAGCTAGGGTCCGGCCGGGTGCTGGTGGTACCCCTACGCTTCCGAAACCTCCTCCTGGGCTTGGCCCACGATGTTCCCCTCGCAGGCCACTTGGGCCAGGACAAAACGTACAGTCGTCTCGTGACCCACTTCTACTGGCCCAGAATGAAAGCAGATGTAGGAGCCCACTGCAAGTCCTGTCCCACGTGCCAGGCCAGTGGGAAGAGCGGAGGGAAGAGCAAGGCTCCCCTCCAACCCTTCCCTGTCGTCAGTACCCCTTTTGAGCGGGTCGGGATCGACATTGTAGGGCCCCTGGACCCCCCAACTTCCCAAGGGCACCGGTTCATCCTCGTCCTGGTGGACCATGCCACCCGTTACCCTCAGGCCATCCCCCTGCGCACCGTCACGGCCCCCGTGGTGGGCCGGGCGTTGATGGGAATCTTCTCCCGCATGGGTTTCCCCCGCGAGGTCGTGAGCGATCGCGGTACCAACTTTATCTCCCGATACATGAAGTCCTTATGGCAACAATGCGGGGTGTCCTATAAGTTCACCACCCCGTACCACCCCCAAGGAAACGGCCTGGTAGAGCGGTTTAACCGGACTCTGAAGGGGATGATCGCGGGCCTGGAAGATCCCCTCCGGCGTAAGTGGGACATCCTGCTCCCCTGCCTCCTATTCGCATACCGCGAAGTTCCCCAGAAATCCTTGGGGTTCAGCCCCTTTGAGTTACTCTACGGGCACCCCGTCAGGGGGCCCCTCAGCCTGGTCAAGGAAGGCTGGGAGGCGGCGCCCCGAGGCCCCCCCGAGATGTGTTCCGTTACATCCTGACCCTCCGAAACCAGACTAGAAGGTTCCGAGAGATGGCCGAGGCCAACCTGGAGGCGAGTCAGGAGGAGATGAAGCGCTGGTACGACCAGAACGCCACTCTGGTCGAGTTTCAGCCGGGCCAGCAGGTATGGGTCATGGCCCCCGTGAAACCCTGCGCCCTCCAGGATAAATGGACTGGGCCCTTCAAGGTGGTTGAGCGGAAGAGCCAGGTCACGTACTTGGTGGACGTCCAGTCCCCCCGGGACCCCCTCCGGGTCCTCCACGTGAACCGCCTCAAGCCCCACTTTGTGCGAACGGAGCTGAGCCTCCTACTGGCCACTGATGATGGGTCCGAGGAGGAGTCAGATCCTCTCCCAGATCTCCTGTGCACCAAAGAGAAGGACGGCTCCGTAGAGGGATTGAACCTCTCCCCGTCTCTCACTCCCCAGCAACGTGAAGATTGCCGCCAGCTCCTAGGGCAGTTTTCGGACCTCTTCTCCCTGGTCCCTAAGGTCACCGACTGGTGTGTCCATGACGTGGATACTGGGGACAGTCCGCCAGTGAGACACCGGGCCTACCGAGTCCCTGATCGGGTCCGGTCCTGCATCCAAGCCGAAGTCTCGAAAATGTTGACCCTAGGCGTGATCGAACCCTCAGACAGCCCCTGGGCCAGCCCCGTGGTCCTGGTCCCAAAAGCAGCTGCCCCCGGGGTCGCACCAGAACTCCGCTTCTGCGTGGACTACCGGGGACTCAATGAAGTCACCCGAGCTGATGCCCACCCCATTCCTCGAGCCGACGAGCTCATTGACCGGCTCGGGGCTGCTCGGTTCCTCAGCACCTTCGATCTCACCTGCGGCTACTGGCAAATTGCGCTCACAGAAGGAGCCAAGGAGCGGTCCACCTTCTCCACCCCGGATGGGCACTATCGCTTTCGCGTGATGCCCTTCGGGATGAAAAATGCCCCGGCCACCTTTCAGCGACTGGTAAATAGAGTCCTGGCCGGGCTGGAAAAATTCAGTGCCGCATATCTCGATGATATCGCAGTTTTTAGCTCCGAGTGGAGTGAGCACCTCCAGCACCTTCGGAGGGTGCTGACCGCCCTGCGCCAGGCAGGTCTCACCGTGAAAGCCAGTAAGTGCCAGATTGGGCAAGGTTCGGTAACCTACCTGAGGCACCAGGTCGGAAGCGGGCGGGTCGCCCCTCTACAGCCCAAAATCGACGCCATCCTAGCCTGGGAACCCCCCACTACCCAAACGGAGGTCCGAGCCTTTCTGGGCCTCACGGGCTACTACCGGAGATTCATCCGGAATTACGGCAGCCTGGTCGGTCCCCTCACGGGACTCACGTCCAAAAAGCAGCCCAAGAAGGTGCAATGGTCCCCTGCCTGCCAAGAGGCGTTCGAGGCCCTGAAAGCGGCCATGTGTACTGCCCCCGTCCTCCAAGCCCCCGACTACTCCAAAGAGTTTGTGGTACAAACTGATGCTTCCGAGCATGGCATCGGGGCAGTCCTCTCCCAGGTAAATGACCAAGGCCTAGACCAGCCCGTAGCCTTCCTCAGCCGAAGACTATTGCCCAGGGAACAGAGATGGAGCACCATCGAGCGAGAGGCATTCGCCGTAGTCTGGGCCCTCAAGAAACTACGCCCTTACCTGTTCGGCACCCATTTCAAGGTCCAAACCGACCATCGCCCCTTGTGTTGGCTCATGCAGATGCGAGGGGAAAACCCCAAGCTACTGGGGTGGTCAATCTCCCTCCAGGGGATGGATTTCACCGTGGAGCATCGCCCTGGGGCTTACCACGCCAACGCCGATGGCCTCTCCCGGTTCTTCCGCCTCAGCGAAGAGAACCCCCAAGAAGATGGGGGCTTTCAGCTGGGGGGGACGCGTGTTAGACCTGGCCCTCGTAACATAGCTAGACGTGGCCCCTGCACCTCACACCAGCCCCCAAACCCACGGCCTAGCCGATCCTTCCCACCAGAACTCACACGCACACAACCCGGACTTCCCCGTCCGTGGCCTTCCTCCCTTCGGCCACACCGGGCCCGCGTGCCCACTTCATGCACCAAGATGGCCGCCCGGCCCCAGCGCGACCCTGGCCTAGAGGCGCCACTCCGGCTGGAGGACATCGCGCTCCCCTTGGGATGAGAGAGGGAGGAGCAGTTTCGATCACACCTCTGCGCTCCCTGGGACGGTGGGTTTCAATTGACCTGCCGGCCTCCCCGAGGGCTGGCCCCACGCCTGCTGGGTGTCTGGGACTCCTCCCGACCCAGCCCTGAAAGGATCAAAAGACAATGGCAGGAAACCCCAACCAGCGACCCCCCAGGTGACAAGACCCCTGCCTGCACAGACTCCGGACATCAAAGAGGAGTCGCCCTATAACAAGGGGTGCTCTGGGACTGTCCGGCAGATTCGCCTTGGAACACCTGAGCCCTGCTGAGTGACTCGCGGCTCCCTGAAGATCGTAAGACCTCCGAACTTGTGCTTGAGCCCTGCTGAGTGACTCGCGGCTCCGCGAAGATCGGAAGACCACCGAACTTGTACCTGAGCCCTGCTGAGTGACTCGCGGCTCCCTGAAGATCGTAAGACCTCCGAACTTGTGCTTGAGCCCTGCTGAGTGACTCGCGGCTCCTCGAAGATCGTAAGACCACCGAACTTGTAACCGAGCCCTGCTGAGTGACTCGCGGCTCCCACCGACTCTCTTGGTCCCGCCGGACGTCACGACGACAAGCGTATCCCCCAGCTCGAGGATTGTGAGCTGTGCGCCGGGTACGCTCCTGCATTTGATCCATATCCCCAAAGACTGTCCCGCTACCTCCTAACCCCCTCCAAGACTCTGTGAGCCCCCGCTCTGCTTGTACATATTTGCCTGGCTGATCATAAAGATCCTACCACTTCGATCTGATAAAGATTTGCTCTTAAGAACTCCTCGTGTGGTGTCTCTCTGTCGTGTGGTGCCGAGTGTGCGATCCTAGATACGAGGTTCCTCCCCTGAGGAGTCTCCCGCCAGTGCCCGGCTACGATACCTCGAGGGTGGGTCTCAGGGCAGTCAGGGCCCCCTCCGGGCCCCTCTGAGGCGGCCTTCTAACAAATGGGCTTTCCCCCGCAGAGGATTTCGGATTTGCCTCTGGCCGCCTTCAGAATGGCTTCCTTCTCAACAAAGAAATGGACCCGTGTCAAGATGTCAGGGATAAGTCCCGGCCTCCCCATCGGCCCCGAGACCCTATGTGCACGGTCCAGGGTGGGCGGCGAAGTGTCATCATCCCCTCGGATGTCATGGAGTAGGTCCGCCACGAAGGACATGATATCTGCCCCTTCTGCCCTAGGCGGCACCCCCCGGATGCGTATGTTGTTCCGGCGCCCCCTATTTTCCAAGTCCTCCTGTTTGATCTGGAGCTCAACATGCTGCTCTTCCAAGGTCGCCAATCTTTGCCATAAATGCTCTTGGTCTTCTGTACGCGCATCCAGGGTCTTTTCTAAGTCATCCACTCAGCCTCCCAACTCCCCCACATCCCTCCGAAGCTCCTTCACACACGCCTGGACTTCTGTGCGGAGGGACCCAATTTCTGACTTAAGTTCTTGCATGAACGCCGTCATGAAGGATTGCGTGACGGGGGCCGCCGAGACACCTGCCCCCGATGGCTCCGCGCTCAGCGATGCTGTGTTAGGCTTGCTCCACAAGTCCTTGACAGAGGCGTCTTTGGGGGTCGCCGGTGGCTCCTTCCCTGGCTTCGTGCGGGTCATGATGTGACCGCACCTGGGGTCAGCCTCTCAGCGCGTGGGAGCAGTAACCCTGAGCAACACCAAGCCCCGCAGTCGTATGATAGACGCCCAGCTCGGATCCTCCAGTCCCGGAGACAAGGGGGCGCAAGGGGGAGCGCAGTCGACGGGACCATGGCCCAGGGCGCCGAAGTTTAGAAGGCTCTCCAGGCACAGCACTACGAAGGTGAAATCAGGGAGGACGCCACAGCGCAAGGAAGGCAGAGGCAGCGGACAACTTAGGTCGTACGCCGCGAGGTATGTCGAGTCGCTTCCCTCCTGCAAGCCAAGCCTCGGGTCAGAACAGCTCAGCAATCTGTAGGACCGACAGAGCCCAGGCACAGGCCCACCAGATGCGGCCGTTAAGCTGCACCCCTCCACAGGATCCACCGCCAACTCCAGGTCCAAGCTCCCACGCCGTCCAGGACCCCCGCTGCGCGTCGAGGGCCGCAATGCAACTCGAGAGGCGACTCGTAGCTTGAGGAATGGCCGTCACGCCCGCAATACGGGCCACCAGCAAGCTCCTAGGCCAAGGCGTGGGAACGGACCTCACTCAGCCCAGCGCCAGTCTACCACCTCCTGGTCTGGGGATGCAAGCAGGGGGACACAGGCAACAGTTCGCTGGGGCCAGGCGCGCCCCGAGTGCGTCTCTCTCTCAATCGCCTCCCTCGTCCAGTCACCGCGTGGGTCAGGCCTCCCCCACTTAGTCCCTCGAGGTGGCAGCCGGCATCTCTCAGCCCCCGGCGCCGCCCGCGCCCGCCAGGCCACCGCTTATGATCCTCCTCACCGGGCCGTCCCACACACCCCGCGTCGTTCGCCGTCACCTTCGGGCCCCCGCCGCTGATCCGGTCCCCAACAGTCTCGCAGCTCTTCCGGGAGGTCCCGGCCTACCAGGTCTGGGCGTTGTAGGAGTCGCCCTTTGCACCTCTCGTGGCTTCCCGGTGGCTCTCCGCTTCCGCACTCCGTGATTGGCTGGCACCCCCAGGCACAGTCTCTTCGCTAGCCAGAGGCACGATACTCCGGCCCGGGCCCGGCAGGTCCAAACCAGGGTCCCCGGGCACACGGGGCACAGGCAGCAGGGCAAGCAGCGCCGCCACGCGACAACAGCTCCACGTGTGCAGCGAGGCGCAATGTGTGCCGCCGGGTGCTCCCAAACCAGCCTCAGCGATCCGCTCCAAGTCCGATGCCTCAGTGTGGCCTACCTCCGCTGCGGCACCGCCGGTCGTGCCGCCGGAGCTACGGGCCAGGGCCAGACGCGGACCACAAGATGGCGGCCGCGGCCGTCACCACCCACAAAGCCTGGTCTCTCCTGCTGTCGAGCCCGCGTGGTCAAGGGGCTGGCACGCCTCGGCGCTGTCGCCGCTCGGCCACCTGTCCGCGTTGCTTCTCCGGTGTCTCTCTTCCCGGGGCAGCTAGGCTCAGTCACACCGCAGCGCGGCGGGTCAGGGCATCCAAGATGGCGGTCGCGCTCTCTACCGCCGGTTCCTCGTCTCAAACGCCGCGGCGTCTCGCTACTTCTCGAGCCAGGGATCTCCAAGTCGCCAGGCAGCTGCCCGCACAAGGTGGCCAGCCGGTCCCCCCCAGCTAGGTCGTCTCCACAGCCGCTGCCCTGCTTTAAAGGCTGTTTTCATCGGCGGCGGCCCGGAGCCTCGGCAATGCGCGACTCACATCGTCAGCGGCGAGACCACGCCCCCGGTGAATCATTTTAACAATGAGGTCCTGAAGATGTTATGTGCAGCATACTGGTCCTAGGATGCTTGTTTTCATTCCAGGGAGGACCTGGCCTGGCAGTTCTGGCTGGACTGTTCCCATTGGGCACAGGGTCAAGACTGATTTGCATATGGCTGGCTCCGAACTGGAATGGCATGGTGAGAAATAAAACTATGGATTTAGGCCCAGATCTCTGTACTGGGGTGAATGTATGACATTGTTCTGCATTCTGTCCATCAATAGTTATTTTTGCATTTGTCAACCCGAGTGGGACAGGTATGCTCAGACGTGAGTCCTGTGCTCTCCATGCCACTGGAATCAAGCTATCTTGACTGAAGAGGGGTGAAACCCCGAAACCGGTCCTAGGATGCTTGTTTCCAGTCCAGGGAGGACCTGGCCTGGCAGTTCGGGCTGGACTGTTCCCATTGGGCACAGGGTCAAGACTGATTTGCATATGGCTGGGTTCAAACTGGAATGGCATGGTGGGCAAAAAACAATGGATCTAAGCCCAGATCTCTGTACTGCGGTGAATGCATGACATTGTTCTGCATTCTGTCCATCAATAGTTCTTTCAGCATTACAAGTTGAACAGAGACCCCATTGCAGTTACAGACTGGGGGCTTCAGGAATTGTGGAGCAAGTCATTGGCACATTGAAATCCAGATTGGCTAAATTGTGTGCTTCAACATCTCTGAAGTGGCCTGATGCTTTACATCTAGTGTTGATGAATCTATGTAGTACTCCAGATAGGAGGACAGGTTTGTCGCCCCATGAAATCATCATGGGAGGGCCATGAGACTGCCAGCTGTGCCTTCGAATGCACTTGTGAACATCACAGATGACATAATTCTTGTTTAATGTAAAGGACTGGCTGATGTGGTGCATTCTGTGTCTCACCAGGTTGGAGGGGCAACAGCCCCACCTCAACAAGAGCAGTGCCAGGACCTCAGTCCGGGTGACTGGGCTATGATGAAGAAGCAGGTATGGAAGACGTGGCCCCTACCAGGTGATTCTGGTCATCATGACAGCTGTGAAGTGTGGAGGTCTCTCTAACTGGGTACACACTGCCCATACTCACAGAGTCCTGTGTCCCCTTGATGATATAGCAGCACGAGTTCCTGATATGCCGGTGGTTACCGTGAGACAGAGAGAGCAGGTTAGTAAAGCTGTTGGGGATCAGAAAGCTACTGGGGCAACACTTGTTCAGCCTGAGGGGGTATGAGCGAGTCAACAGTTGAAGTCGGTACAGGAGGGTCTCATCCAGTAGGGTTAACTGACCTATATTCAGACCCTGTCGAAGAGCCTAGTGCAGTAGTAACACGAGTTGTACCTGGAGACTAGTGGCCAAGAATACAAGAGAGAGGGAGACATTGTCTGTCTGAACTGCACGTACCACACAATATCCCAGTAAACACTGAAGGATGTGTTTTGGCTTGAGGGACAGTGATGAAGAAAGAGCCAACCGTAGGGATATCCAAGAGACCTAGAGTACCTTGTCGGAGGTACTCTTCCCCTGAATGGACTTACCTAGCAGTCAATGACTGGGAGAGAGTATTTTTCACATTTTGCTATGAGAATTTGCATTCAATTGAGCCTCCTTAATAGTTCAACAATGTTGTACTTACATTTCAGACGAGAGTAAACATCTGAAGAAATACATTAGCAACATTAGTGACCTAAAGAAAGATTTGAAAGGGTTGACAGCAACAGGTACTTAGGAAGCAATAGGGAATAGATTTTCTGCTAGAGGCAGCTGGTTTGGAAACCTAGGTAGTGGAACTGTTGGAAGCTTTCTGAAACCCTTACTGGTAATTGCTCTTTGTGGATTATTCGTCTTTGTAATACTTAAAGTATACAAATGTGCTCAAGAGAAAAAGGGAGTGAAGAGAAAAAGAGCAGATACAGAACTGGAGGATAGGCAGAGCAAATACTATGATGACATGAAATTTCTGGAGGTTTCCAGAAGAAAGATGATGAAGACAACCAGATTGTATTTTGTCCATCTGATAAGACATCGATGTGATGGATTGATTCGCTATCAGAGGGGGGATTGGAGCAGCACAAAGTTGCCCACTCTTTACACGTCACAAATTTCAACATGCAATGTTAACAGATACATGACATGAATGTGTACTTAGCATGTTTCTTACTTGATTAAATTTGTAATGAAAATATTTTACTCTGCATTACTATTATAGAATGCCTTTATTGTAGAATTAAAGAATCTACTCACAAGTGTGTGTTTAACCATGTTAATTAAGATGTTTCAATGAAGTCTTGATGAAATAAAACCATCCTCGTTTAATAGATAATGTACTTACTATGAAGAAGAAACCCAACTTCCCTAACCAATGCTATAACGTATGAATAACACATAATGACGTGAACCTGTGATTAAAACCATCCTCATATATTTAGAATGTGATCTTACTAGAAATGAAAAAGTTCATGTAATGTGCCTACTAGTGTTACACATCAAGGGCTTTAAATGTAGTTCTTGGTCATACTTACATTCAATTCATTTAAATGGATCTACTGTATGCCATACCTGGTCTGAATTAAATAACATGTACTAGAAACTTATATTCATTTATGTTTAAACGTGCACACACGTATTACATGTGTACAATTGAAATAATGTTTAACTTGTCCTAACAGTACAGGCCTGTATTTCACCATGCTGCATTTCATAAAATACTGTTTTCCATTTTCTGCTAACACAACGTTTCTTGCAGATATTCACATGCATTGTTAGTTTCGAACAGACATACTACTGTACTAGAGATAGGGGAAAGAGCCTGAGAAAAAGACCTTGACGAAGGTACATGGAGAGCAAGAGCACTAACTGAATGGACTGTTTTGACAAATGTTTCAACCTACGTGTGTTCGAGAGAGATGTTGTTCCTATGTTCAGGGTGGAATAAAGCATCAATGTTGCAGTCTGTAACATGGGAATTTAACGAGGATAATGGACCCCTGATCGTGTGACCAAGGGGGCGTCACCTAGTGGACTTTTGCACATTATAATATACTGCTATCCCTGAATTTTTTCTGAGATGCTTTGCATATCCCTTCCTACCTTCGGCCCCTGCAAATATTTCTGGCAGATTCCTTGCAGACACTTTCCATAATTCCCCACTGTTTGGAGGGACTTTGAGTTTAGACCTAAATGCTTCCCCTTTTGTGATTCCTCATTAAGTGTGACTTAGGCTAACATCTATTCCTGACCCATAGAAAATCCTTGACTAAGCTTCTAAGATGCTATGCTTCCCTGTTTGATTGTTTTTGCCCTGTCCTGACTTTCTTCATGCAATTTCCCTGATTTCGAATTACCTTAGTACTCAACCATCCTCTGGACTTTGAAATTATAGATTACTAATGTATAGGTGAGAGAATCTTAGACTATTTTCTGAGCCTCAAATATTAATGCTACTATTCTGTGTTGCAGTCACAGAATTGCTATTTTGTCTCAATTTATTTAGGCAGCTGGTATTTCCAGTTGGACCAGTTGGTCTTACAAGTAGTGTATTTGAACTTGATTATTATTTTGTAATAAACCTTTTGTCCTTGGTTACCATTCCTGGTCCTCTCTGTGTTTGCCAATTGGGTTGCACTGTTAAATGAAATTTGATTGAATGTAAATGCAAACTCCTATA
Organism: Triturus cristatus; assembly: GCF_964204655.1. Classification (NCBI taxonomy): domain Eukaryota; kingdom Metazoa; phylum Chordata; class Amphibia; order Caudata; family Salamandridae; genus Triturus; species Triturus cristatus. Next base: position 770,543,424 of record NC_140592.1, read on the forward strand.
ACCTATCAGACAGATTTGAAAGCTCCATCGGAGGACCAATGGTAAGCAAGTGGGCCCAGAAAATGCTGTGTCACTGGTGTGTGTAAATGTATGTGTATTTGAGCATGTATACATCTGTCTGGAGCAGTTACTGTTGCTAGTGATTGACGTTAAGGGACAGAGGAGATGCCTCCAACCCAAGCTTAAATGCAGACTGCAGTAGCAATGTAAGCAATGTAATCACAGAGGGAAAAATTAATAAATGTTTTTGCGCACCTAACTAGCAATTTTGTGCACTCAACCAACAACATGTGAGAATAAATTCTACATCCTGATTCATAGATTCAGGATGGGTACTCTCATTTGACTCTCACACATGCGACATACATATGGGAGAGGAGATGTGAATATGATGGAATTTCTCAAAGAACATGCATCTTCGTAGATTGTCTTGATGAGGCATAGACTCGGTTGGGCGGAGTTCGATAGGGGAGTGGTTGCATCCTGGAAAAATAATGTTTGTTTCGAAGATGGAGGTTTCATCTTGAAAGAGCTTGTAGAATTCACAAACTAGTTTTGGCCAATGAGGGATTAGGAGGTTGAAATTACAGAATGTTTAGGTTTAACTTTGTTTTAATTGGCATTTGCTTCAAGAGGTATACAAACAATCCAACGAGGACATATATACTGTTATTACAGAATGTTTAACGGTTATGAAGCGAGTTCTTGAGTGATGCTCTTATAATTTAGATTGAGTAAACAGCTGCTTATTTATGGTTCTAACATCCTCATCTAGCATTCTACGGCTTGTAATTTGAAGTTAGACAAAATATGCCTATCTTCAATCTGTGCCTTTGCAAAGTTCATATCGAGAAAGGTTTTTTAAACAATATGGATATTTCTGAAATTACTGGTCTGCCAATTATTAACAGATTGGTATTTTTGTTGGTGACTTGGTGCCTTTGTTAGTTCGACTTTTCCCTTGATTTGATTCAGACACATATGCACCATAGGCTGACTCTTTCATTGTTGAGCCTAACGGCATTGCTTCGTAACAACATTTCATTTGAATCCTCATTTCAGTTGCCATGTTCAGGGTATGTTGTAATTTTGCCTTGTTTCTTTGTAAGTAAGTAATACATTTTATTGTTTTTAGTTATTTAAAATCGTAACAATTAAGCATATTTATGGAGGAGTCAGAATGAAAGAACACAGCCTCCTGACTACATCCCCGGGCCGGCAGAGCGTACAAAAAGCAGCAATACACAGCTTTTCTGCCAACAACCCTGAGGCCGGCAGCGTTATAGCAGGCATGGCTCTTTGCATTAGTCAGTGCCTTCTTACTTTTCAACAGGGCAGGACTGGCCGTAGCGGGCACCGGGCAATCCCCCCGGTGCGCTGCAGGGGTGGGGGCCGGTTTTGAGCTCCTGGGGGCCGTTTTTGTTACAGGGCCGGTTTTGCAGCGCATAGCTGTAAAATCGTCCCTGTAACAAAATCGGCCGAAAACCGGCCCTGGCAAAGAGCTCGGCTCGGGGAGGGGGGGCCGGCCGAGCACTTTGCCAGGGCCTGTTTGGGTTCCCAGTCCGGCCCTGCTTTTCAATGTATAAAATAAAAAGAGGAAAGCAAAAAGGAGAACATACCCGAACATAAACCCCCCTCACCCCTACCCCACCCTCTTCCGCACCAGTCTACCCAGCCTAATCAGCTCCCTAATCCACGATCATATTGGTGGAAGGTCCCCCTCAAGTTGTATTCATAGGTGCAGCTATGTAGGCGTCTTGTGGCAATAGTTTAAGGATTTGCAGATATTTAGGGCATGTGATTTCCCTCAGTTCTTTGGACAGCAGCTGCAGAAAGGGGGCCCAGAGTTCGGCATAGACCTCCCCCTTCTTAGCTACTACTAGGGACAGATGCTCCATAGCCAGAATGTGCCACAGGCGGTGCAACCAAGTCGTAAACTCTGGTATGGCAGTTGTTCCCCACTGAGCTAAAATGACTTGCCTTGCTGCTAGTACGGCTAGCGCCATTTGTCTGCGTCTCATGGAGCGTAGAGGGATGACCCGAGGATGTGACAGTCCAATAAGGGTGTATTCCGGTGACCGGGGTATAGAGGGATGGAATGCTTCATCAATGTTATTAAGGACCTCAGTCCAGTAGCGCTGCAGTTTGGGACTGTGCCATAGCAAGTGCGATAGGGTGCCAGACATCCCACACCCCCTCCAGCATAGCGCAGATTTGCTTTTATCCCAACTGTGTATTCGCATTGGGGTATAGTACCAATATGAAAGGACCTTAAATGCGGCTTCTGCCCCGGCAGTATTGTGTGCTGTGTGGTGTGCTCGGTAAAGTATATGATCCCATTCTTTGGCAGATAGTGGCCTTCCCAGCTCTGTTGCTCTGTGGGTCGCGCAGTAAGCATAGAGGACAGTTCGGAGATAAGGCGACGGTCATCTTTTTTGCAGACCAGTCATTTCTCAAATGTTGTGAGAGGACGGGATATTCTGTTATAATTGGGGGACATTGTGACCCAGTGATATACGGTATGCATATTCATCACTCTCTAAGAGATCATAGTCTCGCCTAAGCTGAGCAAACAGAATCAGGCCTTCTGTGTTGAAGAGAGATCCAACTCTCATGCATCCCTCTTCTCTCCATCTTTGGAACACTACTGAGGTCTGTCCTGGGGGAAATTCTGGGTTATCTACAATTGGAGTCATTGGTGAGGGAAAGGTCGTCCAGCCCTTTTTGATGGCCGCCATATCCCAAGCCTTCAATGTCGAGGAAGTAACTGGCGAGGAGAAGAGCCCCCAGGCCCTATGCTTGCGTGGTAACCAGAGCTCCCGCCAGATGTTGATTCTAGCCACTGTCTGGTCCATGAAGTTCCAGTGCTTACCAGACAAGGGTCTGTTTCATTCCATGATGTAGCGAAGGCACGAAGCCTGGTAATACCCGTTAACCAAAGGAAGGCCCACTCCCTCCTCTTTTTTCAGACGGACCATTTGGGCTAGCAAGAGGCGCAGTTTCTTTCCTCCCCATACAAATTTATTGATAAGGGTCTGCAATTGGACTAACGCCTTTGGTGGAGGTGCCATGGGGATCGTTTGAAATATGTAAAGGATGCCAGGGAGTACCATGATTTTGACAGCCGCGATTATCCCAAACCAATTGTATTCGTGTCCAAGCATTCAACGCTTTGGCCGTTTGTTCTAGTAAAGTTGCATTGTTTAGGACAACTGTCTGGGCAATGGTTGGCGTAAGGCGAATGCCAAGGTACGATATGTCTTGTTGGGTCCATTGGAACGAAAATTGTTGCTGCAGGCCGTCCACCATAGCTTGAGGGATCGATAGGTTCAGAATGTTTGATTTGCCCAGGTTGACTTCGAATCCTGAGGCCTCCCCAAATGTGTGTAGCTCCGAAAAAAGAGCCGGCAAGGTTGTTTGAGGGTTGGTAAGGGATAGAATCACATCGTCAGCGTACAGACTGATCTTGTGAGTGTCAGCCCCAAATTTCAGGCCTTCGATACGCGGGTCTGCTCTTAGGCATTGGGCCATCTGCTCAATGTAAAGCGCAAATAAAAGGGGGGACAGAGGGCAGCCTTGCTGTGTCCCCCGCGATATTGGGAAAGTAGCTGAGCTGGTGCCATTTACTCTCACAAAAGCCCTTGGCTCACTATAAATGCATTTGATCCACTTTATGTAGTTCTCCCCAAACCCAAAGCAGCGCAGGGTGTCAAACAGGTAAGTCCAGTTTACGCTGTGAAATGCCTTTTCGGCGTCAATGGATAAAAAAAAGGCCTGCCTACCCGATCTCTGTACACTGTCCATGAGGTGGAAGAGGCGTTCCGTGTTGTCTCCCCCTTGCCTGCTAGGGATAAAACCCGCTTGATCGGGGTCAATTAAGTCTGCCATTAGGGTATTTAAACGTGCCGCAAGAATACTAGCGAAGATTTTCGCGTCTATATTTAGTAGAGAGATGGGCCGGTAGGACCCACAGTCTCCAGGATCTTTGGACGGCTTCAAAATGACGGAAATAGTTGCCTCCGACATGGAATTTGTTACCACCCCTGTCTCCAGAAAGGAACAGTTTAGTTAAAAAGGGAGCTAGCTCAAAACAGAAGGATTTGTAAAATAGGGCTGAGAAACCGTCAGGTCCCGGCGACTTGCCGAGTTTCAGTCGGGATATGGCTGTGATCACTTCCTCCACACGAATGACAGAGTCAAGCAGTTCCCCCGTTGCTTTAGGGAGAGAAGGGATCGCCCAGCTTTCTAAATATAGGAGAGGGTTAGGTGCCGGTGGATCTTGCCCAGTGTATAGGGTGCAGTAGAATCGGAAGGCCTCTACTATTTGCACGTCTTCACTCTGTTCCCCCCCCCAGTCTGGTCTCTAATAGTCTGGATCATAGCCGCCTGTGTTTTATCCCGCAGCTTCTGGGCTAGGAGCTTGCCACACTTGTCACTGCTAAGATAGAATTTATGGCGGAGTCTAAGAAGTGCATGCTCAGCCCTGTCGAGGTCCAGATGATCTAGAAGACGCCTGTGTTTCTCCAACTACCTCCACACCCTTGGCGCCCCAGTTCTTTTATGGATGAACTCTAGCTTCTCCACTCCTCTCTCCAGTTCTCTGCGCTTCTCTTTCCGTAGTTTGTTTTCGGCTGTGGAGGAGTGCTTCACTAAGGGCTTGCTGCTTCTATTCAGGTCTGGCAGAGCCCGAACCTGTGCCTTCCAGGGGATGGGGCCTCCCCCAGGCGTGTGGTTGCGCTGGCCCATGGCGTCTGTCAGTGTCAGGCTCGTGCTATCCAAGCTTGTAGCTCTAACGTGAGGAGGGTTGCTGCCAGGGCCGCCTTCGTGTGAGCTGTCTGAGGATCCTGCAGGGAAACTGACTTCAGGCCTATAGCTGAGCCCGGGCAGAGGTTTGCAGGTCTATTGGGGAGCGACTCACTTCCGCCGGCCACACTCGGTGATCTACACTCTCTTTTCGCGTTTGCAGGCCTCCGTCAGAGGTTTCCTAGCATTGGGGAGCTGTTGTATCAGGGCTAGGGGCCACTCGCCAAATCACCCCATTGCCGCGCCGCTGTTTGCAGGCTCTTGCTGCCCTGCTCACTATCAGGCCAGGGGTAGGCTGCCTGGTGCGCTCGCGTCACGTCCCCAGGCCTCACCTTCTTGCAGGGGACTGCCGGCGGCACTGCGCGTGAGTCCCGCGTTGCTGTCTGTGCTCTTCTCCACCTCTCTAGCTCCGGCCAAAGCAGCCCGGAGCCTCTTCACGGGTGTTGTGCAGTATGCTGCTCCTCGCGCTGGGACCCACCTCATCTCCCGGGGCTCTGCTGGGCCCTACGTGAAGTCCCCCGGCTGTCAGGTATGGATAAGTGACTGCCTCTGCTCCATGTACCTGCGGGTGCTAATACCGGACTCTTTGCAGGGACTGCTGCACTGCAGACCGGCGTCAGCCCTGCCGAGTCCCACAGCAACCCGGGCCGGCTCCTGGCATCGCTGGAATTCTCAGCGATGGCGCCTCCCCACAAAATGGCGGCCCCTGCACTACTTTTCACTACAGCCTCCGCTGTGTGGCCGGTTTGTTCTCACTGCAGGTCTCCACTTGTGCCGGTACGACGCCTCAGGTCCTGGAAGCCTCTCACGGCCCCCTCGTAGCAGGTGCGCTCCGCCCGGCAGCTCCGTCGGCAATCGGGCCTCCCTGCTCCTCTTGCCCCGAGTCCGATCCGGCCTCCGTGCTTGTCTCCGGCTGGAATCGAGTGAGCTGTCGGAGGCTTGGCAATTGGGCACTTTGCTGCTCGCAGATACCACCCGGTTCCCTCACAGTGCACTAAAGAACCGGAAATGGGCTTCAATTCAATGCTAAGGAGTGGCAGCGCTGGAGGGACACGATCCTGCGTCCTATCTAGCCACCATCTTGGCCACGCCCCCCCCAATTTAGCATATATAAAACAGCATAAAATATTCGACATGGCAAAAACGTCATTCTTAACGACAGACATAAATTAAACTTTTCCCTTTAAAATCAGTTCATTACAACATTATAGTGAGAAAACAGTGTGCAAGGTAGTCCGATAGCTGCTCCCTTGAACGTGTATAAAGTGCATAATGCTGACCTGGGCTGTCTCATCCTACATATGCCATATTATAGCCCCTCTGTGGCCCTGATCATTTACAGGGGACTATTGGAGGTAGATGTGTAAAGTGTAATGCGCCACATGGTAATAAACCAGGGGGATTTAGTGCTATGTTTATGTACAGTAAGGGTCAAAAGTGTCTGAATTATGCCCCCCTAATCACACACCAGCTATTATATCGAAGATAAAAACATAGAGTGAGGGTATGATTCTGTAGTTAAACATAAGACGGACTAGATTTGGAATTCAATACAGGTAGAGGGATCCTATTCATGACTTTATAAGCGTCGTTCAGGACATTAAAAAATCTGGATGTTAACTGAACATTAGTCCCACTCAAACATATTACTATCGCTTTCTGACAGTGCCTGATTTCCTAAATGAAATGGCGGATTACTGGTTTAAGCCAAAATTACCTTAAAACCTTTAATTTATCATAAAGCAGGGATCCAAGTTTAAAATTGCACAGTTTACAATTCAAAACCTCCGACCCATTCTTTGACTGGATCTTTGCCTTTTTCAGAAAAGTGTTTCAGTATCTTGAATTGTTATTTCAAATTCTTCTTGGTTGTAGTTGTTGTTGTAAATGGTTATTTCAGGATCAAGCCCATAACATGCAGTAAAATGTAGTAAAAACTATCTTATAAAAGTTTTACATAAAATCAAAATACATAGCTGCAATTGATTTCATTACATTTAACATCAGTGTAATATTTAAAATACCAGCAATAGGAACACATAACGCATGCACATGATTTCTGTTAGTTGCATAAGCAGGTGATATACATATCTAAAAGAAGATTAAAATGCAACAGCAATAGTCCCAAGGATTTGTTAATATGCCTAACAGATAGCAGCTAGCTCCCAAGGCTTAAGGCAATTGAGATTCTGCAGTCTGATCTCAAGATTCAATAAGCTACACTAAAGTGTCTCATTCCCAGGGTGATGCAAATTCACCTTAGCCAGTACCTCCTGGGTCTGCCATATACCAGGCAAAAGAAGAGTATGGGCCCGATTCCGATCTCATTCGGAAAGCATTCCGGAACTGATTCGGTCAGGGGATTCCGACTGACCAAGTACGATGCATCCGGATGCTTCCGGATACGATTCGGTCAGGCTCCCAATGGGAGCCTGTGTTCCTGTGGTCCGAACGAAGACACAGTCTTCCATTGAAGAAAGGGGTGGTTGGGGAAAATCATGCACCCTTACATTACAAATTACATTACAAATAAATTACTTCCTACCCTTTACCCCTATAAACCCCACAACCCGCAACTAAAATGTACTCAAAAAACACAATTAACATTATAAAATCTCAATTAAATAAATATTAATAAATAAAAATGATTCATTATTTTTGTATAATTAAATTACTTCCCCCCCTATTCCCCTATAAACCCACAACCTGCTACGGAACTAAAAAACACAACATTTTATTAAAATAAAATTATTAACTACTAAAACTGTAACACATGTATTAAAAAACATAAACAATACTTCTACAGAAAAAAGACATCACATACATTTAAAATATATACTAAAATGCATAACACTAATTAAAAAAATGATATTTTAAACAACTATAATTTTGCTAACAATATTAATGACTTCTATATTTTTAAAATCAATATTGCTTACCTTAAAGTCGATATTCTTGACAACAATATTTTTGCAGTCTCTATTTGTGTGTCATGATATTTAAAACAAGATATTATTGTAAGTTGACATTTCCAACCCAATATTTTGACTAAATACCACTATGCCATGGTATGGTGATACGATTTCCTAGATTAACAACCTCCTCCAAGTCTAATCTATATGTAGCCAGTTGCGAGTTGGACCACAGTTTAATCCTGAGGAGAAAGGGCCTTAGTTTAGCTAAATCTCCAATTCTTTTGAGGCCACTGTCGAAAAACAGGGGGACTGTCGTGGTACTTCTCTGGAGGTTGAACAGGGATTTGATGAGACAAATTTCTTTGGAGACCAACCTACTAAGTGTTTCCGTCCTCCAGACTTCTTCATCATAGAGGGCAGCTGGCTCTCAATGGCTGGGGATGCTGATTTTGGTGTAGGAGCTTTAGAGCACTGTATCACTGTTGACGTGCTGTGGAGCAAGGTGAGTTCTGATTTTAATATATGGGCCTTCCATTTGGTGGTTTTGTCAAACCTCACTCCCAGATAGTCAAACTGGTCTACCTGCTGGAGTTTTGAGCCGCACATGGAGAACCCCGCTTTGAATGATTTGTGGGGTTTAAGGGCCATAACCTTAGTTTTGGAAGGATTGACTTCCATACCTCTTGTATCATAGCTCAGCAAAGCTGTTCAGCAAGCTCTGCAGCCCGGAAGGAGTGCGGAGAAGTAACACAGTTTCATCTGCAAGTAATAATGCAGGGATTGACAGCCCCCCCAACCTGGGGCAATCATGAACACATGTTGATAAATGGTCCACCAAGTCATTAATGTAGAGGAAAACGGTAGGGTAGAGATCCTTGGTGCATGCCACTTACAATAGGTATGCGATTTGTGAGTTTCCCCTGGCCCCATCTCACTATGGCATAGTTCCTTTCATGTAATCTGATGATGATGTCCAATAAACATGGTTTGACACCCATACTAATCATAGTGGACCACAGTTGGCATCTATGGACGAGGTCAAAGGCAGCCATCAAATCTACAAAGGCCATGTAGAGATGGTCTTTAGAGAGCGCCAGATATTTCCATATTATAAGATTGAGGCGAAAGACCTAGTCAATGGTGGTCAATTTGGCACGAAATGAGGTAAGTATCTTACTCTTATCCAACAAGTCTTGCAATCTAGCTAAGATTTGATGACAGAAAACCTTCTGATGGTGATCAATCAGACTGATCGGTCCATAGTTACAAAGAGTTGTTCTATCACCCCTTTTAAAGATGGGGATTATTTCAGCACCTAGCCAGGAGGGGAGTATACTGTCGCCGAACAGGATTTTGTGAGATAAGGCGTTAATGTGAGGCGGCATACACTAGGCTCCGAGCGATTAGTACTCCTGAGACCTGGGCGCCTTTCTAGGGAGTAGAGAGTTGATTGCCGTTAGTGTCTCATCTGGGGAAAATTGGGGGAGTTTAACTTCATTCGTGCTGGCTCGGTCATGCAAGTATGTTTTATGATAAGCCCTAAAACAAGCAGTCGGGGTGTTATTGTGTACAATTACGTAAAATGCTCCACACATTGCTGGCATTTAAATGCACATTCAATAGGACTATGAGTTATTAAGTTGCCGTGAAAGACAATCTGCCAAAATAATTTCTGATCTTTTTACTTTTTTGTGTCAACCAATTTGAATCTGTGCCTGCTTAGATGAGGCAAAAATAGTTTTATAAATCGCTCGATGTTGCCTGATTGATTCACAATCACCTAACTTAATCGCCCTTATTAAAAGTTATTTGGCCTGATGCCACTAACACGAATACCAAGAGGGGCATGATGTATCCTTCCCTTGATGTCCTTCATTGCTTTGCTGCATAAGCCATATGAAACGTTAATCAAGTCATAATGAAATTTCCCTATTTGTATTTCGTTCAATGAAATGCTTTCAAAAGGACCCAAAAGGCCATTGAATGTATTATATATTTGCAAGAGTATATCTGAATTATAGCTAATCTTAAAACCCTTGACGACTTTTCTATTGTTTGTTAGTGTCAGGGTTGTTTTGGAGTGTGGAACTAAGATTATCTTGATCTTAAACAGGTTATCATACATTGTCAGTTTGAGTGCATTGTGGTTGCTATCTTTCCATACTTCAAAATCAAGCCAAGATGCAAGAGGTAGATGTGAAGAAGAACATAGTCAACTCTGCTCTGGCTGTTTCCTCTGGCACAGCTTGGGCCATGTCTGACCCGAATCTACCATTGCTGGAACATAAACCAGTGGTCACGGTGAGGGATAGCATCTAAAGTGCCGCAGAAGACCATGAACTAAGTGGTTTGGCCTCAAGTTTCTGGATTCCCCTTGCTTCATCTTCGTCCTCTGTAATTGCTGTTAATCTTTCGAGGTGGTCAAAGTTGGTATTAAAGTCACCTGCAATTACTACAAGGGAATTTTCTGAGCACTCTGTGAAAAGGTGGGCCAGCAGTTTTAAGGTAGGTGAATCTTTATTCCTACATGTAGAACGATTATACATATTATAAACTTTGACCCTGCACTTGTGCTGTCCACTAACTCACAAACCTAATATGTCATTGCAGTTGACATCTAATCTTTTAACCGTGATGCCTGGTGTATTTTTTATAAAAATTATAAACCCACCAGACCGGCAACCTTCCGTATAGGGGGCAGCCTCTATACTATAATTTGTGTATCCCTGCCAAAAAGGTTTAATCCAGGGCCCATGATTCTTGGAGTATAATTATGTCAAGCCCATTAATGAAGTTACCCCAATCAGGGTCTACAAGTTTCCCTCTTATGCCAGCTATGTTCCAACACAGCAGGTCGAAAGATATGATTCTGTTGTCTTCTAATCAACTAATATCTGGGGTAACTTGGTCAATACATATCGGTATAGAGGCATATTGTGTTGGGGTAGTCTGGGGAACAAGCATGTCTTGTTTTGGGTGAGGCAAGTGGAACATTATAAACTCATTTAACTAGCTCGAAATAAGAGTAAAACCATTAGAGTTTAGACACCATCAGCCAATTTAGAGGCATGGGAAGTATAAAGAGTGCTTGTTAGAATACGTTCACTGGTTTCCTGCAGTCTGTTCGACCATATTAGAGCATATGATAGGGATAAGGGTTAGTTGATTATCTGATGGTTCTGGCCCAGGTAGGTGATCATTGGTTGCACTTGTCTGTTTGAGGCAGGGGCATGCTGAGCTGGCACATTCAGGAGCATTAGAAGCTACCAACCCCGGAGTGGGGCTAGTAATAACAGTGCCAGCCTTACACTCTTGACTTTTCAAAAACTGGGTAATTTTGGACTTTGTGTCCTTACCCTCCACTTGCATTTTCCCTTAGGTTAACAGGTCCTTCACCTCTTCAATGAAGTTGTCACTATCATCCAGGTTGCAATTTTTAGCAGCGTCTTTTAGCTGGTTTGAGCTTTTTTCCTGAGCCCCTTATAGACACACTAGCCTTCCTTTTACCTATTTAAAGGTTTGGGCTATGCACAGTGTTTGTAGGCCCTTCTTTTAGGACAGTGGGCTACTGCTTGATATTGGGATGAATAGCCAAGGGAGTGGTCCTGCTCTGCCTCCTACTGTTGCTGATGGGCGTAGGACGGGCCCACCATTGGCCCCGGCGGGGTCCGAGCTCGTCCCACGCAGCAGGACCGCGTTGGCACTTTTTAGGTCGGGCCTAGGCAGCGCGCATGCGCTGTATGCAAGACCTGTTGTTAAATCATCTATCAGCTTTTGGCATGCCCATGAATTGCCATATGTTCATTGTTGTGTCATTTAGAAATACAGGGTTTTTATTGGTGCATTGGGTCGGATTCTCCCGCCTTTGCATGCTTGGGTCACGCCCAGGCAATTTCACTCATTGTTCACTTGCATTGAATATCCCAATACGACTGCAGTTCCTCCTGGTCATCCTGATCTGCCTGTTTATTTTGTAGGGTATCAACATCGTTTTAGGCTATGAGGCAGTTTTATGGGGCAATGCTCTGTTCGGCACCTGCAAAGTCGCAATTTCTGTCCGGAAGCTGTTGAGCTATGCTAATAGCTCTAACTCAAAACAATGCGAGTCCTATTGCATTTCTAACTCTTGTTTAGTACTTGAGGAGGTGTGGCAGGCTCATTCCCCTGCTGGTGTTAAGGGTCCTGGGACTCAAATTCCCCAGCATTATGCGGAAGCTCCCAGAACGTGCAGGTTTGAGCCCTCAGGACAGCAGGGCTGCCTTGGCACTTTTGTAGCGCTTGAGGAGATGTGGTAGACTCCTCCCCCTGCTGGTGTGAAGGGTGCTACACCTCAAAGTTCCCAAGAGGCTCTCGGCAACTCCCAGAAAGTGCAGGTTTAAGCCCTCCTTCTTCATGGTTGTATTTATCTTTAGTCTATTTGAACCCTGCTACCTGACCCTTAGTGCTTGCTGCTAAGTTTTAGTTCATTTTAAATTTTTTGTCAATCATGCCTATTATGAAGGCAACAAATATGTTCTTTAAAATCACAATTAAAATGGGCATGTTGGAAACCATGGGGCACATGCCTCATTGCTTTTTGTGGTCACAAAGGGGCAGATTCGCAGAATCTGCCCCTTTGCGACCGCAATTTTTGCACTTGAGATGCATCATAACAAATGAAAAATTAGCTATTTAAGTAATTGCAAAATTTGCGATTACTTACATTGCGATTGCATTTAGGGAATCGCAAATTGCGATTCCCTTAATACAATGCAACAACAACAAAAAATTTGCGATTTCACTTTTAAGAAATGCAAATTATCATCAGCTGAAAGTTGATGGTAATTTGCTAAACTTTGAAAAATGCACTAAAGTGCATTTTTCAAAGTTCTATGTTGCACACAAACATGCCCTTGGGGCATGTGTGTGGAACATGTTTTTCAGTTGCACTTTCAGGGGTGCATCAGGGTGCCCTTTTGGCAGCCTTGCACCCTTGAAATTGCATGTGCAATTTGTGAGTACCTATTTGGTACTCGCAAATTGCACATGCAATTCCCATTGATTCCTATGGGCCTCTAGACCCATAGGAATGAATGGGAAGACATTCCTTATTTGCGATTCCCAATTTGAGAGTCGCAAATAAGGAATGTGTAGGAATCGCAAATTCTTTTGTGATTCCTACATGCATAAGGAATTGCGATTCCTAAATTGCGATTTCTTAAAATTGTAATTTAGGAATCGCTATTCCTAATTTGATGCATGCGGCCCCATTAATACTAACAGTGGTTCGGTGTGTCCTACTTCTGCTAAAACAGCCCTATCTAAGGAGTGGAACGAGATTGCTTGGTCGGGACTCATTTTTGGATTTGAGAAAGCAATGGAAATGAAATATTTGAAGGTTGAAGGATGTGGCAAATGATGTAGAAGACAAATAAATAAAGCTGATGTGAGTTACATTAAAATCAGGATGGATGGAATGGAAATTCATTACAATAAGCTACCTGTAGCATAGCTGTTGCGTTCATTAACAACAGCTATTTAGCAGAACCACCAGATATTTGTTGTAACTTTAAGCTGCTGACAAATGTTTCCCTGGCTTTCTGCTGGTGAGGGAGCAGTGTACACTAATAAAGTACGAGAGGGACTTGAAAAATACTAAAGTTAGAGGAAATATCTCAAATGCAAGGTAAAGGGGTAAGATTTGGAATATTTGAAATTTTTCATTGTGTTTTTAGCTGTATTGCCTCAAGACCACCTATGGGAATTTTGACAATCTTTGTGTCCAAGTGCACATACATCTGATTTTTCTGATTCTCTATACGTTCAGGGGAGAACTGATTTTGAAAGCTTGATCTTAAATACCCACTTGAATTCTGGTGAGCGGTTAGTGGGTTTCAAGGGCAAAAGTCAACTCTTTCTTTAAGGAGCACTCATATTACAGGTGACTAGTTGGTAACCTATTTTAATAGCATTTATTGCAGAACTTCTGTCGGTAGAGACTTGTATGATTTATCATTTTCAGAGAATATCACAGATAGTCTCCTATCCGCTGTCGATGAGGTGATTACCGCTCTTAATAGCAGTTCTTATTGCTATTTTTAAATGTAGAATTGATCTCTGGGTGCCTCTGCTTTCCAATTTTTTTTAAATATTTTGACCCGAGGCTCTCCCTATCTCATGGGCTGGTTCTATTATAGCCCTTGTTTTTAAAAACAGGCAGCTGTACTGATCCTAAGTGCTTCGGACCCATTTTCCTAATTGAATCCACTATTCAAATAAGGGGTAGAGACATTTTTAACAGACTAAGAGACTGGTGTAATGACAATACTGTTTTATCTCCTTGTCAATAGTTTAGGAACAATGGAGCAGTGCTTAAACCTTAATTTGTTGTTGGGGAAATATCCTATATCTAAAAAGTCGCCCTATACCTTGCTTTTATGGAACTATCCTCCGCTTTTGACAAGGTTAGTCGGAAGAAGCTGTGGGATATTATGTTGAAGCTGTGGATAGATACCACAATTGTTCATTGTTTTGGCCTACTTACACTGAGATTTGACTACTAGAATACGGTTTGGTCCTAATGGTGAATTATCTGACCCTTTTAATTTACACAATGGAATCAGGCAAGGTTGTGTTTTAGCACCACTTCTATTTATTATATGGATATTTCCTGGCTTAATTATGTCAAACAAAACCTTACTACCTTGGGTAAATCTGATTTATTTGAAAATCCTCTATCCATACATGACGACAATAAGAGGTCCGTGAAACATCCATTGATGGAAAGACACTATACTGCAAGGGACCGATTGAAATTAAGCAAACTGCTTGTCAGGAACTATTCCATCCTAAAAATAATCCGGGCCCTGAACCTTATTTAATGTAAGTGACCAACAACTGGGAAAGAGAGCCTTACTGGCTAAATTTAGACCTGGCACTATTTGTTTTATTTTGTTTTTTCCACGGAGTTATTATGGAAATTATGCAAAGAAGTGTGCCTGTGATAACATCTCCCCCAAACTTTACTGCAATTTATGATATTTTGCAAGCTGTATAAACCTTTTAAAGTACATTATTTATTACCCCTTTTACAAATTCATCATTTTAAACAGTGCAGAGCTGCCCTCAGATTTGTAAAAATCTACCCAGCACTGATATATGTTTTAGATTAGTTAGCTTTCTTAATGCAGCTGGATCATACCGTAAAAGTATTGATTTTTAGATTATGATATCTTTGTAAGTTTTACTGCTTGCTATGTGTGATTTTATATTCTGTATGTTTTATCTTTTATGACTGTCTTTGACATTCGAATAAAGAATTAAATTGATAAAAAAAATACATGTATTCATTATTATATAGCAAGACTCACTGTTGCAGAGAAAGATTGTAAGTATGTCACTAGAGTAAGGTTCTTTAATGAGCCTGAACCATTATTTACTCATTTGGCAGTAAAACGTAAATTGTTACATATAAAAAATTTCCATAAATCATGTGTTATAAAACGGCAATATTGACAACTATGCAGCTTGGAGACGCAAGCATTCTAGCTTTTATAATTACCATCTTTTATTCGGTCCTTTGGGAAATTCATATCCCCTCCAATATAAAAAGGAGTGAATATTACGAGTGTTCGATAGCGAGATCATTCAAAAATGTATCTAACAAGAAGATGATATCTGAAAGGCTGGAAGTGTAAAAGAGCAAGTCACAATCGAAATGCACAAAAACCGTTAATCAAATCAATCACAAAAGCGTGTGTAACATAGTTTTTGTGCTACATCCAAGATTGAGCTATTAGGATGCACACATAAAAGGATTTTATATTGCAGGTCAATCATCAAAATGGCTGCACTTTATGTGGTACTAAGGCACATGCATCTGTATGCTGACAATGAAAGTAGGCAGGGGAGTAGGGTGAGGAAGAAGCTAGAGAAGATTTATAGGGTTTGAGTAGAGTGAGGAAAACATTTTCAGGCTGTACACATTCACAAAGAGGATCATACATGACGTCATGAGGGAACAAGTTTCCATAAATCGGTATGAAGCGATGCAGTACTATGGCAGGCACTATTTACACATGCTCAGGCACTGTATTTATCACACTTACTGGCGTCAATGAGCTGCATGGGCACAGATGTGATGGCAAAAGTCACAAGGTGAAGTTCCAAGCTCACCGCAAAAATTCCTTATACCTTTTTTCACTCGTGCCAGGAAGCAGAGCCCTTTGCTTCCTGTGTCTGCTACACTACAGAGTGCCAGGATGGAATTCTATGCAATCACACTATTACAAAATTTAATAGAGCCACTGTAGGAACACATGTTCTCATGTCCAGGCCCATGCATGGCAACTGAAACCATACTCCACAGTACCGAGGACAATGCATGATGTTTTTTTGGCATAGAAGACAATGATACTGCATGAAATCCAATATTTCATTGAGGAAAAACTCTTAATATGATGTATTTACTGTAACTGGTAAATACCGCACCCCATGTCTGGGATTCCCTGCCAGCAAACCCCAATATATAGAATAATGAATATGTAATCAGCAGCTGGACACTGACCCTCTCTTGGGTCCCACTACAGCAAAGCTACAGTGGGTCAACACAGGACAAAAAAGGATGGAGCAGAACAATTTTCGCTCCACCCTTTATTTGTCGAAATTATATACTCATATATGACATTATACGCATTGTGTGTTTTGATTTCCTTAACGTGTGTGCACTAATGAAATGTAATCATCGCAGCGATTAGAAGTTTATATTCAAGTGCACTAATGTTCAGTTGAAACACATAATCATGTCTTCTTCTTTTATTCAAGTTTTGCATTTATCCTTGAAGTTATATGTGTTCATGTATAATCATGTGTTTAAAGTTTATGTTGATTGGAAAATTAATTTAACTTAACTTGACTATAGGCCTTGATTGAAATGCTTTTAGCCTTTCTTTCCTTTTGCAGGT
This sequence comes from Triturus cristatus, assembly GCF_964204655.1. Lineage (NCBI taxonomy): Eukaryota > Metazoa > Chordata > Amphibia > Caudata > Salamandridae > Triturus > Triturus cristatus. The sequence goes on from NC_140592.1 coordinate 770,560,084, forward strand.
GCCCTATCATGCTTCTCATTAACTAGAGAAAGGCTTATTGTTTGTATTAGACTGCCGATAGTGAGGCCTGAAGGGAAGAGCTTGGCAGTGAACGTGGAAACTTAATGGCCATAAGAGACCTACTGTTCATCATGTACCAGGATGGCAAGGTGTTTAAGGTTGTGCACTACAGTCCTAGATTCCATGCAATGGGAAACTTAAGGGAGGGTGCAAATGCTCCTCTCAACTAACGATTTCATTAGTTCCTGGTGGTGTGAGAAGACTGAAACTTTTGCCATTTTTGATTGGTGATCCACAGTTAGGGCAGATTCTTTCTTGACTTGGAGATGTACAGACCTGTCTGCCTATTTTTTCTTGCAAGTACGACGATTTGGGCTAAACTCTTATTCCCTTTTTCCAAGACTACTACAGAAGTCTATATTATGCTGAAACTTTCTATGCTCCCTAAATAGAGATCCAGATTAGCTAACCCACTAGGTGATTTATGTTCAGAAGAGAGAAAGAAAGTTGCTTTATGGAACACCTATTTACTATACTTTGTTTCTGTATTGTTGTGGCTATAATATATTAGATTTTCCTTCGTTTCACATCAGGCGCAAGTGACAAGTCTCACAACACCCGCTCTAAAATGGGTGATGGCAGTTCTTAACTTCTGTAGTTTTAAAATTAAGAAAGGAAGAGGCGGGAGAGGCTTGTGCGTGGAATTCAGTCCTACGGGACTTGTAAAGTGCTTGGCTGTTGGTGCGGTGACAGGCCAATGCTTGTTGGAGTACACAGTGGCAGATCAAGACTCGTCCAGGCGCAGGCCTCAATTTGCCCTGAGTTAAACCTCAGTCATGAGCCTGTGGCAGATGCATGGCACTGGAGGGTCCTGCAGGGTGGTCTTTGGGTGTCCTAGTGCTGGCTCCTATCAGTCACTTGCTGCTCTCAAGATCATTTAAATCTGGTTCCTCAGCTCCTGATCCGATTCATATCAACGCTGTGATACCGTTGCTGCCCTTGCACTGTTTCAGCACCTCGCTGAACCCTTCGCACAGTGACAGATCGCTCTCGGTGGTGGCGCAGTTCAGAAACTCTCTCATCTCATAGTGGCACGGTCCATATTGAGATTGGTTCTGGTAAGTCTGCTGCTTTGGGGGCTCCTGTGCCGTCACTGCTGGCTTGGCTTGTTCAGAGCTGCTTCCTCCACTAAAAGCCCCAGTCAGAGCTCCACCGAGTACATGCCCCACTGCTGATCCCACTGCCACTCCTGCAGCAGTGGTGGCCATCTGAGCCATCAACCCTGGTTGCTGTGGTGCAGCGGCGACTGCTGCGGGTGGAGGATGGGCCACAGATGGGGCCGAGGGTGGTGCATGGCTGTGGGCAGGCCGGGAGGATACACTGCGGCTTCCCCGGGGCATGGCTGCTTCCAGGTAATGGGCGTCTCGCGGCTTTGAACGAGTGTCTTGACCTGTCCTCGCTCTAGCTAGAAGGACGCGAGGGCGGCGCAGCGATTATCAACATTGGTGTGGCTATCACTATTCTGTATCTCATCTTATCAGGGGTTAACCTACTGAGCTATATCAGCTTACCAGCTGTATTGTATTGTTTGTATTTATTTTTGATCTACTTATATACTGGATTGATTAGTATCCTAAAGTAAAATTCCTTCAACCATAATTAGTTATTCCTGGTCCTTATTGCGGAGCCAAAATGGCTTCACATCCTAGAAATGTCCTGCTGATGTCTTCTTCCTTACAATTCTTCAAGTTAACCAACAAAGGTCCATATGACCAATGGAGAAAAATCTTTAACAATTTGACTAAGAGATTGAGGTATACGTACCATTGCACTGTCATCATGTACCTGGATGGTGAGATGTCCAAGGTCGCGGACTACAGTCCTAGATTTAATGAGATAGGACACTTAAAGGAAGGTGTTAATGCTCCTCTCAACTAACAATTTGGTTGGTTTCTGATGATGTGAGAAGAGATATGGATGTTCCTGAAATTATTGTTATTTTAATTGGTGTCCCCCTAGTTAGTTAGGGCAGATTCTTTCTTGACTTGGAGAGATATAGATCCCCCATACCTACCTTTTCTTGCAAGTGTGAAGCTTTAGGCTATACACTTATTCCCTTTTTCCAAGACTTCTACAGAAGTCTATATAATGCTGACACCTTCTATGCTTCCTAAATGGAGGTCCCGATTATATACTGGATCAATTAGAATCCTAAAATAAAATTCCTTTAATAATAATTAGAGATTCCTGGTCCTTTTTATGAAGTCAAATGAGCTTTAAAAAGCTAGAAATGTACTGCTGATGTGTACTCCCTTATATCGCTTCAAGTCAACCAACAGAGGTCCATACGACCAATGGAGAAACATCTTTACCAATTTGACTAAGAGATTGCGGTGTAAGTACCAGTGCGCTGTCAGATGGTAGCACGTCGGATGGTTGGTTACTGTAGCAAAGGGACCTAGAATACCCCTGTAGGAACCCTAGACTAGCCCAAACCCAGTGCTAGCCCTTGAAGTCCATGTCTTGGTTCAGCGGATTGGTGGAGTTCCAGTGGTTCAGAAAAGAATTGTAACTGTACAGGAGTGAGTTTAATAGGGTCACGTGTTCTAATTGTGCATGAAAGGCTTGAGGAATTTTGTTAAGATTGTGTGGTGTGAAGCAATGATGTTTTAGATGTTGTGTAGGTGTGAATGTGCCTAATGCTGAGCAGTTGAAATTGTAATCGACCTGGACGTGGCTCAAGATCCTGAGATAAGTTAGAATACATTGTTTTGTAATTTGTCTGCTAGGTTTTGTGGTGTCAGTCGTGAGGTACCATCAACTGCACAATTGAGATAGGGACATATAACTTTGTGTGAGAGTGAATTATGATTGATACAGTAGACCCAGTTGCGCAAGGAAGAAACTACATTATTTAGGGTGATTCCCCGTTGGTCGAGGTTTCACTCGATTGTGTGTCTGGGTAGGTTGGAAATTGTCACTCCCAATCATTTCTTATGTGATTGAATTCTTTAAATTCCTTAGTGGTGCAGACAAAGGTTAGTTGATGAAATCACTAGTGTTTGTTTATTATGTTTCCTTAGTGTTGGAGGGAAGAGTGCATTTATAAAAATTAGAAAGGAGGGTGAACTTCTGAGAACAATGAGAAGTATGTCATAGGGTGCGAGCTGGTATTGGTTGGTCGGCATTAGTGGTGTGCTGTTATTGGTTGGTTACATCTTAGAGAACCGTGCGGTGATAAGTCAGAACGAGAAGTGCCATGCTGAGATTGGTTGTTAGTGTCGAGCGATAATCGTGACTATAAGAGATTAATTCTTGGTTGAAATGAAATTTCATTTGTGATTGTTGATAATGTTGTTCAAAAGAAATAATGAAATGTTTCAGGGCTATCTGAGATTTGATATGGGGAGATGTAAGAGTTCCTGTTCGAGAGTGAGAAGAGGCGACTCCAGATAGTACAGCAGGTCCTTATATATGGCAATAAATGTGTGGCTCCACACATGCATTTGGCTGAGTCAATGGCATAAGATCACTGAAAATGAAGGTGCTTTGAGATTTCCTCGCTATGGCACATTTAATTTAAGAATCATTGAAAATCTGGGAAGGTATTGTACAAGATTAAGTCACCCCGTAGACTCGTACAGTATGAGGCCCTTAATGCATGAAAGTGTGCAGATCACGCTAGAGAAAAGGAGAGGTATCAGGGTAAAATCAGGAGGGCAGTGCGCATCTGTGCTGAAGCCAGGTGGGATGCGGAACAACATAAATGGCAAACTGAAATAATTGAGTGCACTAGGCTATACCCTGCATTGACGAGTGAGGAACCAACTGCAGAAGGAGAAGAAGAAGGAAAAAAAGGGGACAAAATAGAGTGTACAGACGACTCAGGCGAACAGATTGATCGTGATTCTAGGGATGATTTCCTAAATGTGTTATTGTCAACCCATCCACCACCTTATAACGTGACCCAATCTGAAGCCATGAGTGATGCTGTTACCGGTGGAGACTCTTAGAGAGCCACCACCTTAGTTAATACAAGTCATAACCCTATGGGAGAAAATCTGGGTTTTGGTGCACCTGTTAACACTTCTGTTTCTAATGCCCCAGATGAAATAACAGCTCCAGTTACTATTGGTCCTGCACTTCCTTTATATAAACCTGAGTCATCAGGGACCGTGAAGCAAACTTTGATGGTTCCTAGTGGAGTAAATAGGTCAAGTACTGTTCCTGTTGCATCTGAATGAGAGGGATTGGGAAGAACTCCTTTGGCCCTGAATAAGGGGACTCTACCATATGTCGCTCCTGTATCATTAGCAATGAATCATACAGGACTCACCCCATTAGAAGAACCCAATCAGAGATCAAAAATGACACACCTGTCTATTTAGAATTCACCTCAGTGTATTTGAAGCAGTACTCCCCTAGAATGGATAAAGTCCAATACCTCTGGAGTTCAAAATTCTGTTAATTCTTGGAGTTGGAGGATTTGACTAGGTTATTAATGGGTGCCCATGAGAATGTGAGGGTCCAGAATTAAGCAGGGAGCTCGAGTCTCCGGGAAGGGAGACTGCCATGGATGTGTTCAAATTTAAATTTGAACTGGATGACATGATATCAGGAAATCTTGCTCTTTCTCGCTTAGATACCTATCAAGAAAATTAACTTATATACATGTGTATGGGTGTTACAAAGCGTGTGTGACAAGCTCACGATAAGCTCTATGATCTAGATTTAAGTAGGACCAAATACTTACAGAAAAGTTATCTGATGAAAGTGACATAATGAGTATGAGGACATCAGGGATGAAAATGCAAATTAAGGAGTTAATAAGTTGAATTCGGAGATGGAGTGATTTGGATAAGTGGGGAGGCAGGTGGGTCAATAAAAAAGACTAGAAAAAAGTGAAGGGCGTATCTGCCACAGAGAGTAAGGGAGAGCCACCTTTCATAGATGGAGAAGAGGCCTCAAAACTCCAGCTGGGATAGGTGCCTGGCGGAGGTAACGCCCATGTGCTGTGGTGCAGGAGTGATTTGCATCATTCAGATGTTTTCCCTAAATTGAGAGAGAATCCAGTGGAGTGGTATACCCAGGTTGATGAATTTGTGAAGATTTGGGTGGATTTCAATACCCTTTTCAATATTATGATACCGAGTGACTTATGGGCAGAGTGTAAAGTGTCTATACAGCAGTGGTCTTCAAACTGTTTTATGCTGAGACCCCCCCGTCAATTTTTTTTAGGCGTAAGGAACCCCTCCTGAAAAACATTTCTAGAACCTGGTACTTCTTATCATTGACAACCATAAATGTTCTCCAGGGAAACGGTAAATCTGTGGTTGCACCTCATGAGTACCAGTTTAACACCCGCAATAAGCAACAAAAAAGGTGACCATGCAGCTTTACAAAGGGCCTTCTACTGAGCTGCAACACCTCTTGCTTATTTTTTAGTAACTTTTGAACCTTTTCAGTATAAAAAAAAGCTGGGGTTAAAATCAGCAGATTGTGTAGCAGATGGTGGATTATGTGGCAAATGCAGCAAATCTATAATTATGCTAAAATTGCTGCGGCTGCACAATCACATAATCCCAGTGGCCCTTGGTATAATATCTGTAATGCATGGGCTGCAACTTTATTGCATGGTATCAGAGGAAAACCATACTATATTTCATGGGATGCTGATAGTTTGGCATTTACAGCTGCATGTAACTGGAGGTAGCTGTACATCATTCATCATAATTAAAACATACCATTTACAATCATTAATGATAAACTGTAATGTCCAAGTAGTATGCTTTAATTCCAGGGTAGACTCCTGGTTATATTCGTTTACTGCTGTTGTTGACTTCAGTCATTTTTTGGGGGCTGGAAGGCCTTGAGAGTCTGAACAAGGGCCTGGGTCAAAGGTGTGGCAAAAGAAAAATACTCTGTATGTTTTTTAGGTCTTTCACCATCCGGTAGCTACATTTAAAAAAACTGAGCAGCTTCAATAAATAATAAATAAATAAAAGTTGTTACTCAGTGGGAAATGCACCATAGTGAATTATGAAACCTATCTTAGTTAATGCACTGGAAAGGTCTGTGTGAAACCAGAGAGCCACAGAATTATACCGTGGTTGGTGCAGTTGAGATTAGGGACTTGTGTATTTTTAGTGCTATGAAGTCACAGCCTGTGACAGAAAGCGCTGTGAAAATGTAAGGTTTTTTTATACTTGCAATACAGACAGTATAAGATCGACCACTACAAAATGTGCAAAATGTTTTATGATAAAATGTTGCTTCCAAAATATAGGGGCTTATTTACAAGCCCCTTGCGCTGCTGGTGCGCCACTTTTTATGACGCTCTGGTTGTGCAGAGTGCAGACCCATATCTACGAGGCCACGTAAAGTCACTTTGCATGGCTTTTCATGGCCTCCTAGATATGGTGTAAGGCAATGCAGCGCAAGCAATGCTTTACACTGCATCAGGGGGCCTTCCATGGGCCTTGTGGTGGGTTTTCCCATGCAACACCCATGGGTTTTGACACACCTACAGATTTACAAGGATCTGTAAACCTGAGGATGTGTCAACTGTACGCCGCACCACGGGGTGCATAACGAGAAGAAATATCTTTATTTCTCCTCAATTGGTTTCTCTTGCAGCACACATAGAAAGAGGAAAAAGCCTTTATAGATTGTTTTTGTCCTGCACAAAAACAATCCTGCCAACAATGCAGACACCCTTGCACCATGGTGCAAGGGTGCCTGCGTTGGTGCAAGGCACCAAATTATGTGCCGGCAGGAAGGACAGGAATGCACGGTATCTTAAAAATATGGTCCATTCCTGCCCTTTCAAATTGGTATAGGGCAGCACAGCAAAAATACTTGTGGCACTGCCCTACACCATTTCATTCTAAATGAGGCCCATAGATTTGAATAATTACCAGACCTTATGTAAAGCAATTTTTTTACATAACTGTCTCTTCAACACCTTCTCAGGGATAGTAAGCGCTATGTAAACACAATGACAATTAAAAGCAAGCACTTCACAGCTCTGTTAACTCCATGCACTACCACTCAAAAAGCTTCAAGGGATTCGGTCAATTAACTGCAACAGCACACTTCTGTGCTGTGAAATCGAAGCCAGGCAGACAGCTAAACACGCCTTTCTGCCACTGTGCTGCTGGCCTGAAAGAAATGCAAATGTGCACAACTAGTTAATCTGCAAATGTAAAGTATTTGCATTTCTTCCAGCCCAACAGAACACTGGCAGAAAGGTGTGTTGATCTGCCTGCCTGGCTTGGATTTCACAGCAGAGGAGAGTCCCTGAATAACACTCCAGTCTAAGCATTTTAACTACCAGAATTAACCGGCTGGGACTTTATCTTTTTGCAAAATGAAGAGTGTGACCCCCTTCCCATAAATACATGGCCCACCTGGGGGTCACGCCCCACAGATTGAATACCTCTGCTATACAGGGACCAGCGAAAGTGCCTCAGAGAAATCCAATATCTCATGCCCTGTTGCCTTTGGTGATGAAAAGGTATTAACAGATGATACCTTTTTCAAGGGGAAGATGCAGGCGAAGGACATCGATTTGGTTAAGATTTACAAAACGACTCAGGAGCCCAAAGAGACTGTACATGCTTTATTTATGAGAGATTACTTCAAGTGGTTAGACAACATAGTGGGATGGAAAATCCCGAAACGAAAGACATGGATGTTTTGTGTCTCGGTTTGTGACAGGATTGAAGCCTGAGATTAGTTTGATGATTCAGCAGCATTTGATTTGTAGTCAAAAACAAATTGATTGATGAGATCCTAAGGTAATACAAAATGTTCTAGTGATGAAGTGATGAGTTGGACATGAAATAGAAGCGGTTGAAAGAAAAGTTCATTTTGGCTCAGATGAAAGCAGCACAAAGGGTAAGTCAGAATCAGTAAGCACGTAGGGAATGTTGGAGCTACACAAAGTGTTATGTATCAACAGGGTGTTCCTATGCTGCATGGTGGAAATGGTTGCCCACAGGGTAGGGGTTGTGGTGTCCCGATTGACCAGAGTACTAGGATTTATGTGGCAATATTGAAGAAATCTAATCCATGTCATTATTGTAACAAGTTGGGGCACTGGAAGAGGGAATGTCGTCCTAACCCCAACAGAGGAGTGAATGACAATCAGGTTCAAAATTCAGGGTTTGAGCAGATGCAGCTTAACAACCCCATACAGCCACAAAATGTGCAGAGGCCAAAGATGCAAGGTTCTAATTCACCACAATCCCCTGTGATGCAGGTCCCCAAGCCCGATGCATCAACAAAACATGAATGGTCCTAGATTTAATTCTAACCAGGTCCCGAATTTTTATTAGAATTCCTTCCAGTTATTGACTCACTTGTTGATTGTGGTCACAATGATGGTGCCTGAGAGGGGAGGAAGATTGTTTACTTGATGCTGTCTTAGAGGAAGACCAGAGTGGTCCACTTGTGGAAGGTGAAGTAAATTGCAACCCCATGTCATTTTTGACTGACTGGCACTGGTGTTACCTGTTCCAGTGTTAGAACATAGGAAGTTCCATACCTACCCCTTTCAGGAAAAAGAATCCAAGTTATAGGAGGTGCAAATAAACAAATGACAAACCCAGTAACAGAAGCAGTGCATATTAAAATAGTGTCCTTTGAAGAAAGACATGTTTGTGGTATGTGATTCTGTGAATCTTTTGGGGCATGATTTACTGTGTAAACTAAATTGCCCCATTTATTGCAAACCGAGAGGTGTGGAGTCCCAAACCTATGACGAGGATGTTGGTTTCAAATTGTCGAGTCAAGGGCCAGACATTGGAGTGTACCATTTGATGAGGAATGATGAAGCCGGCAAGGATGAAGTTGGATAAGTCATCATGTTCCCACTGAAGTGACTGGTTTTCGCCCTAAGATCTCTGAGAGGGATAAAGCGTGATTTCATAGTTGCCATGGTTACTTTACTGCTGGGGCAAATTTGCCACCTCGTGTCAGTCCAGGCTTTTAACTTTGGACTTATTCCCCTTTTTTGGGTCTAACAAATCTCCTACAGGACAAGGCTGGAAGCCTTATCCAGGCAGGGCTCCAAGAAGATGGATACCTTTACAGACAAGTCCAATTGAACATGATTTCTGTCCAGCAAAAAACTACAAGCCTCAGTACCAGTCCCGGTCCTCCAGAGGTAGAGACAATTAAGTCAGACTTTTCTCCAGTTGTTGAGAAAGTGTCACCTGCAGTGTTCATATTCTCAGGGCAGGCTTTTAGGCACCACGTCTTTCTATAGCCAGGATTCCTGCAAGTTCTGGTGGTGCTCTTGGGTAATTGAAACCTCTTGGAGTCCCTCTGCTTTCTGTGTCCCTGAAACAGACACTTAATCTGTGGAGAGCCGTTCTAGTTTCTGGATGTCTGCAGGAGTAAGGAGGTCTGGCAACATTTTTCTTTCACTAGAGCAGCGTTTCCTAAATTGTGGGTTGGGATCCACTGGTGGGTTGTGAGACGATTTGGGGTGAGTCGCGAAAGTCTTTGACTATGGATTATGTGTAAGTAATATTTAAAGCAAGTGAACTGCTTGTGCACCAGTGGCAAGGTGCTAAACACTGTCCCTAAGTACAGTTTTAAAACAAACCCTTCCAAGCATTCCCAAGCAAGACTTTGAGTGAACCTTCCAGTTTTTGTAGCTGCTTTTTAATCCACAACCATAGCACTTGTGTATGACTTTCACACATAAATTGAGAAATATGAATGTGGTTTGATGGCCTGATGGCCAGAGCTGAGTTTGGATCCGTAGAACCAAGGTCTAGACATATCGATGACTCAACGTTACTTAATCTCCTGTGCTTATAATAAAATTAATCTGACCTTGTGTAATGTAATCTGGTGCTTATGTAATGCGGCCCAACACCCTTGGACCATGCTCACGATATATACATATATTCACTGAAATAAACAAAGGTTACAGTTAGGCTCAGATTTTACATGCACAAAACCATAGAAATTCAGCCGTTATAGTTACCTGAGCTAACTATAACCTACGCCCCAGCAATGCACTGCTTATGCAGGCACAGCCGGTACAGTTATGAGCAGTGGGGCGAGCACAAGGTAAGTGGTTTTATTTTTTTTAAATTTAATTTTACCTATCCCGTCATCTGTCGACTGATCCCCTCACACTCTGCCCCACCCCGGCCCCACCGCTCTGACCTGTGCCGGCCGTGCCTGTGCTTATGATCCCAGATATTACATCACTCATGACATGGACAGTGACATCACTGATGCTATCACCGATGACATCTCAAATATCACTGATGACATCACTGATGACATCATCCAGTGAGTGTAAGTGTCCCGTAAACTTTTTAGAAACTTAAAGATATATATTAAGCTACTGTATACCTTAAATTACTATTATTTCTGGACTACTAATGAGTGATACTATTTCTAACATATGTCATCTGATGTATAATCCCATTTTTAAAGCGGGTGTACTATTTATCAGTGTACTAGCCTCTACACGGGCAATATATAGGTAGCTACATTTACAGTAAATTTTCTATCATTTCTGTACTGCTAATATGTGTAATAACTTGTCCATACATTACCTTTGTACTGAGTATTGCATGTTTTGAGGGGAATATAGGCTGTAATAGTTGCAATCAAGAGTAAGGCTGTTTGTGTTAAGAAATGTGACACCATGCATAGTTTGTCAGCCTATAAACTGTGGCATTTTAGGGAAAACTGGTTTCCGAATCTATGACTTAAATGTGCTACATTTTTCAGCAAATTAAAGTTGTGTACTTCCATCAGGTAAGTGATCCTTTGAACTGAGGAGTGGTCAGAGCAAAGGTTGATAATAGTACAGACTTTGGGAGCTATATGGATTTGGTTGTAAAGTGGATGAGCTCTCTCTGTAGTGAGCTTAGCATAGGAGAAATGTAGTTTTTAGAGATTCGCACATTGGAAAGGTAGTGTGTAATTTTAATGTGTGCTGTAGAAGGTGAAGACTATGCAAAGTAGAGTGTGGAGATGCATTAATTTAGAAATATGTAACATTTATTCAGACAGTTATTTCAGCCTTTTTGGATGTGGTGTACCATAGCCCTCTCTACTCTTAAATCTGTAGAAGACAAAGGCTGATAGTAGTCGGTTGATAAAAAGTGCTTCTGAGATTGTCCAGCCCTCCATACAGTTTAATGAATATGGACTGAAACTTGTGAGGAGAATGTTTCGATTTATGATCAATGTGAAGGCTGTTTATGAGTTGCAAATGATAGTAGTCTGACCTAAATATAACTAACCAAGGTAACAGCTAAGCCTTGCCCAAAAACTTCGTGTAGCACAGTGTGTTAGAAAACATGCGCCTCTATTGACACTTTTGTACATAAATACATTTGTGTGCTTTAGTTTGTGGTGTGCGTTAATTGTGCCTGCTTTATTTTCAAAAATGATGTAGTGTGTATGAATTTAATTTTTGCAGCACTTTAGTGAATGATGTCATCAGTGATGTTGTTGCAGCGTGGAACATCAAATTCCCCTTCGTCAACATCGAATTCACTCATATACATTCATTGGTGGGGCCCATAACACCAATACTTACACTCCGTTGGTCTGCTTTCCTAGGGACAATAAGCTTCCAAACGCGGACATGAAAGGAATACCTTTACTTTACCCTAAACACATTGACTTCAAACCTAAGATATCCCTCTCATAAGGAGATGGATCATTTAGTTGTTATCTATGATTTTAGTGACTAAACTCATCTCTCTACACATTACTTCTTTATCCTCACACTCTTCTTCAAATAATCGACACAACACATTTGTCAATTAATCAAGTACTCTTTATCTAAGGAATATTGCAAGAAACGTTAGTAAATCATCAGCAGCATTTCAGAGCATCATATTTACCTATTCTGGCTAAAGTCGTCCTCTAAGTCAGTCAGTCAAGGAAGAATTTTATTCAGCAAAGTTAGGCCGCAATTCAGTCTCTCAAAGATTCAGGATAACAGCTGTCCAGCAGTGTCACCGTCCTCTCCGTCAGCATAACGTCAGGAAATCAAGTTCGTCAAAGAAGAGCGTGCGATATTTAGTTCAATTTCCTACCTACTTTTATAATGAAAATAATGGCAAAAAGTATCAAGATCGGGGTTTAGAAAGTCCTGATTGGTCGACTTCCGGTTTTTAAATCAAGCATTGTCTTTGGTATTGGCTAGGTTCCCAGAGCGTCCTTGAAGGGTACATGTTCTACCGGGGTCAGGTTCAGGCCACTGCTGCTAGCGGTGACGCATGCGCACTTCACCCAGAACCTCGTGTTGTCAGGGCAGTCACGTTCAACGTCTCGTTCAGCCATTTTGTTTAGGCCGAAATGGTCAACTTAAGCAAAAGAAACACAAAAACGTAATTAAAACATAGAAATGGCTAATAAAATGTTATCCCCTTGCTAATACCCATATGTGTGTGTATTTATCTAGCAGAAGCAACACTCAGAGTAGTTCATACTCACAAAATAAAGCACAAATCACGAATACATCACCAAAGCAACATTTAACATGCAATATTCTAATTTCCTACTATTAATATGCGTACTTAAATTAGCTTACAATTAGTATAGCCATGCAAAGTGCAATTCCGACGTGTAATTCTTTTGTTAGTATGATTGATAAATGTTTCACTGCAAACCAATTAATATGATTACTATTAGTTAATTATTTAAATTAGTATAAACATGCAGAATGGGGGCGGTATACAAAATTTTGTATTACCCGCTCCAGCAATCCCCCCTTTGGTGATTATATCACCACACTAATCAAAAATGTTGTATCCCTTCTACGGAAATTTAAATTGATTTCTTGTTTCGTTCATATTTCAGTTTCCCCTGTTTCTTCTCTTTTTGCGGTTTTATACATGCTATCCTTTAACTCTTCTAGTTCTATTTCTTCAAATTCTCTTTCTTGTTTCTTATCCCTTCTCCTTAATTTTACCACAAAGTCTTTAATAGCTGATATTTTCTTACCAATCTTCTCCCAGACACCTTCAACCTCCAGTGGTACAATTTCGTCATGCAATTCTGTAATATTCTTAATATAAATTTTCAAATCTCTACTTTCGTCAGGAATGTAAGTACAACAATGTTGAACTTTCAGCATTCCACAGACTCCACCCTCTTTTGCCAATAACATTTCAAGTGCAAGTCGATTTTGCATTACCATAGCACGCATGGCAACCATTTCAGTATTCACCAATAAGAATCCTCCAGCGGTGCTTGTTGACAAGCGATCCACTACTGTTAAAAGTTTTCTAATTTTATTCGCATTCAGAGATATTCCCACTGCGGGTATCAGTGCTTCAAAAATGTCACCCACAATTTCAGTCCAAGATGCTCTCTTACTACGTGCTAAATAACTACCTAAACTATGTACACCATCTTCTCCTCTATCCATGTGAAAAATCTTTGGCCAACATAACATGTGCCATACCTATTGTCTGGCAAACGATAATATGCCCTGTTCCTACAAATGAAATACAGTCCTGGAAAGACTGGATCTCTTCCATCTTTAAATCCCCATCCTCCCATGATTCGGTATGTATCATGGCACTCACTATTTCCGAGAAAATAATTGTCATACACCGTCTGATTCCTTCTTATACACAACTTCCCTTTCTGAGGCCAATCTAAAGCCATAGTTGGACTTGTTTCTCCTTTCAAGTGTTTCTCCATTTCTACGTCCGAAACTGTTTTCTCAATTTTCCCTTCTGAAGCCTTTCTTTGCATTTTCAATCTTCTTTCTTTAACAATATCTAAAAATGTCTTCTCTTCTTTCTTTAAACTGCAAGTCAAGTTATTTCTAAATATATATTCTAAGGTTAGTTCTTTAGTCTCTAAGAAAAATTCTCCTAATACCTTTGCAGGTTTTACCTTGTTTAGTTTGTTAATTGCTGGTACTTGTGAAAATATAGTATCTACATCTGAAAAATAATACTCTAATTGACCTGTTTGATAAAATAAACTAGCTATTACACTACATGTTATTCCATATGTTACAGGAAGGTGATGATAAGTCACTCCTTCAGATACAGATGCAGGTAATTGCATACATATGCAGCAATCCCTTACGTCAATTGTTTTTACATATTCATACAACAACTTTGAAAACACATTGTTAGAAAAATCTGTTATTGACCTGTATTTATGTAAATAGTTTTTATCTATTCTAGTTGGAACTACCTTTTGAATTCTCCCAATATTAGTTATGTTATCACTATGTCCTTCTAATGTATCTACAGTAACTTTAAATAAAATTAGTAGAGCAAGAATACTCCAAAGAAGCATTAATGATCCTGTACAAAAACAACACACTTTGCACCATCTTCTAAGGAAGGTACATCTGCTTTTGCTACTTTCTATGTTTGCCATCTTTTCTAAAATGAGCCGTGTCTTTTAACTTAGCCTCTTCAACTTCACAACTAGTTTCTAACCCAAGGCTCCTAAGCACCTACGTGGTTCTACCAGTTTTTGTCTTTTTCAGTATTTTATTGTCTTTCCATCAGTAACTTACTTGTCTCATTCAGTTTGGCATCTCATCATCTTTCACTTTCCCTTCGTTTTCAACATACAGGTTGTCCTGAACATCCGTTCTTCTCCAATATCGGACAAGATAACTCTCAGGATTTCCAATTCTTCGTCTTCCTCAACCACTTCCAGTACAACCACCTCTGGATTTCCTTGGCTAGCCGCCTCTTCTTTCACTTCAGGCAAGGCCACATATGTCCATTCCGGTTATTTATACTTCTGGTTAGGTTTTCTTGTTCTTTTGTTTTCTTTGACTACTGTTTGTTTTTCTTCATTCGATTTCTCCTGACTCGTTACTTCATTCACCTGTTCAGCTCTTGGCGAATTTTCACGTGTCAATCGATAGCTCAATCTTTTTATTTTGTTTGGCCACACCTCGTCTTTTGCCGCTCTTTTCAATTTACTCCCTTTATCATTCTTTTCAGTTCTCCAAGCTCTCTTTCTCAGAACTCGGCCTTCTGGTATTTCATCTTCGCTTTCCTCAGACTCTGTTCCAACTTGCTTTTTACCTTCAATGCGTTCTTTTTCCACCTCTTCTTTTGTTTCCCTACTTCTGTCCTTCCTCGAATCTCTGTCACGCAATCTTCCTGCTGACTACTTGTCCCTGCTTTTAACTGGATGTTGGAGTTCCCTACACCTCCTCGGGGGTCTTCCACAATAATCTTTCCCTCTCTCTCTGTATCTGGCACCTGCCCATCTAAAGAGGTTGTTTCAGGTGGAATTGCTCTCAATCTTTCATCTGGCACTTCCTCCTCATGGATTTCTTTTATTGTCTCTCCACTGTCCATTTCTTTGTTCTTCCCTTGTTCTTTCTTGGACGAATGTGCTCTTTGTTCTGTCTCTGAGTCTGAACTGGTATCAGAAATCTGTAACCTTTTCCTCAGGGAATTACTTCTGGGGACCAAAGTTAACCTTGGCTCTGTCTCCCCCCTTTCAGGGTTTTCTCTTTCTTTGTCTTTTGGCTCTCCGTCATCTGACTCGGTACTGGATTCTGACTCAAAGTACTCTTTTTCTTTACAGTCAACTGGATTTGGAATTCTCAAAGTATGACTTGCATGGATCCAGTTCTTCAATCCAGCACACTTCACAGCTGTTGTTGTAGTCAAGATCACTTGCTTTGGTTTTCCCCACCTGGGAACAAAACAGTTTCTTCTCCTGTGTACTTTTATCCTTACCCAGTCCCCTGGGCTTAGATCATGAACAGGCTTCTTTTCAAGAGTGGTGGCATCCGCTCCAACCTGATGAAACACAGAATGAACTGCGTCAGCCAGGCTTTTACAGTATTCCAATACCATGTCATCAGTTATTGTCATCAGCTTGTTGACTGGTATAAATATATGTCTCATGGCGCGTCCCATGAGGATCTCATGCGGACTCAAACCAGTAGTGCTGTCTGGTATTGATCTAATAGTCATGAGTACTAGAGGCAAGACATCGGGCCATTTCATACCTATGGCTAAACACATTTTCCCTATTCTGTTTTTGATAGTGACATTCACTTGTTCTACTACACCAGAAGCCTCTGGTCGGTAGGCACAATGCAGTTTTTGTCGTACATTCAATGCTTCACAAATCAGTTTTATAATCTCATTATGAAAATGTCCTCCTCTGTCTGATTCAATTGTTACTGGGAACCCAAATCTAGATATAAATTCCCTCAACAATAATTTTTCCACTGTCATTCCATAATTTGTTCTTGTTGGGAACGCCTCTACCCACCTAGAGAATAGGCAAACCATTACCAAAACATACCTCAACCTGTTACAAGGTGGCATCTCAAAGAAATCCACTTGCATTCTAGTGAAAGGTCCTCCCTCTCGACCTATTGTTCCTAGACTCACCACTGTCTTTCTTCCTGGATTGTATTGCTGACAAATTAGATATCTTTGACAAATACTTTCTGCTACATGCCTGAACTTGGCATTATACCAAGTTTGTCTAAAGGACCTAATCATGGCGTCTCTCCCTATATGTCCCTGTCCATGATACATCCGTGCCATGGTAGACATCATGCTATCAGGCATAACTGGTCTTCCATCTCGATAGACCCACACATGATCTTTCTCTCTTGGTGCACATCCTGCTTTTACCCACTGTTTTATTTCTTCCTCTCCTGTTTCTTCCTGCAATTGTCTTACCTCTTCCCATGTTCCCACGGTGTTAGTAAACATTGGGAAACAAGAAATCAACTCCTTTTCCTTTGCCAGATTGATTGAATTCTGATTTCGTGCACAATATTGCGCCATATCATTGGCAAATTTGTGCCCAGTGGCAATGTAATCACCACTGCGACTATGAGCAGCACATTTTACCACAGCCAATTGCCTAGGCAGCTGTATTGCCTCAATCAACTTTCCAACCACTTCAGCATTCTTAATGGGAGTTCCACTTGAGGTTAGGAAACCTCTTTGCAGCCTAATTTGGCCAAAATCATGGACCACCCTGTAGCCATACTGGCTATTCGTTATCACAGTAACTCTCACACTTTTCCCAATCTTACATGCTCTGGTCAGGGCAATAAGTTCAGCTACTTGGGCCGACCTTACTCCTTTCAAATAGGACGCTTCCATCACTGCTGCAACTGTACATACCGCATATGCTGCACTCAGCACTCCTTCATCTGTTCTCAAACAAGATCCATCAACAAATATAACATAATCACTTTCTGGCAAGGGTTCATCTTTTATGTCAGGTCTTGATTTTGTACAGAAATCAAGTACATCCAAACAATCATGATCTGCTTCATCTCTTACCTCCACATGCTCTGCATCTGGCAACAATGTAGAAGGATTCACATTCACACATCTCACAAGACTCACATTTGTTGCACCCAAAATGACCTTTTCATACTTAGTCAGTCGGCTGTGCGTCATATACTGAGTACGACTCCTTGTTAAAAGAATAGCCATATCATGAGGTACAAACACTTTCACAGGATATCCCATCACAATTCCCTCACTCTGTTCCAAACTTCAACATGTAGCAGCTACTGCTTTCAGACACCCAGGAAGGGCTACAGCTACTGGGTCCAACATGGATGAAAAATACGCAATTGGTTTCCTCAGTTTTCCATGCTTCTGTACTAGAACAGAGAGTGCACATCCATTTCTCTCACTGCAATACAACTCAAACTCCTTGTCATAGTCAGGCATACCTAATGCAGGCGCTTCACACAATCCTTCTCTCAACTTCTTGAATGCTGCCAACTCCTCATTGTTCAAATCAATTGGATCTCTCACATCACGTCTTGTCAAACGTTCCAAAGGTTTTGCAATCAATGAAAAATTGCCTATCCACTGACGACAATATCCAACCATTCCCAGATACATTCTCACTTCTCTTTGGGAATGTGAGAGGGTGAGCCTCGAGAGGTCGACTTCTTTCCCTTTCCCACTACAAGGACCAGAAACCCTCAGAACAGGGGACACTCATGTCAGGGACAGATACCCACGAGACAGAAGCATGGGAAGAAAAGCACCTTTTTCTCCTGTTTCCCAGCAGACCAGCATTTGTCCGGAAGATCTTGTGTGGCGAGCGACGGAGAAGCGGGGAGGAGATGACCCCGGAAGTGAAGCGCCGAGAGAGGTAAAAGTCCGACCCGCCCAGGAAGGGACGTCGTCGTTGGGAAGAGGAGTAGTCCGACCAGTGGAATCGAGTGGAGAGTCACGGAACACCAGACAAGAGGAAGAACATGCCGACGGCGATCCGAGCGGAAGAGAGGAAGACGTAGCAGACGACCGCTGGACCGAGGAATGGTGGAGTCCTCCGGAGGTTGCTGAGGAGCGGCCGCAACTCCGGAGAGTTGCGGTGGGGCCGGTGAGTACCGATATCCACAGGACAAGTGGGGAAGATCGAGAGAAGGGTGGCGGGTGGAGGGTGCTTAAAGAAGGAAACGGGAGAGGGGAGGCTGGTGGAGGAACTTCCTGACCTACGGAGATCCATGTAATGTACACCTCACCCTCGTGGCATAGCCAGCCGTGACCAGTGTGCGAATGAGTTTGTTGTTTCTTATAAAAATACCTCTTTTGTCGATTGCTTTACGTTGCGTCCCAGAGCCTATCTTCCTAGCTCCCATTTCACCTCACTATACCTCGTACCCCTCACTAGTCTAGTATCACCGTTTTCCCTACTTACCCCTACAGTACCCAGAAGCACCGGGTGTTGGTGACGGCACAACATAACAATAGTACTACTTAACCAGAACTCACAAACGGCCACCATTGTTTGTTTTTCTCTCCTCTGAGCCTCCGGTCAAGACACCACGATGGACGGAGCGGAGCCTCTGTACGGGGCCACAGGCCATATAGGCGAAGTCACCGAGACCACCCCACCACCTTCCCACGAAGAGGATCCCAATCGAGAGAAAGAAGACATCTCTGATAACTTGACTACCCCGTTTGTGCCACCTGACAATAAATCCACTTCTGTTAGACAATATATCAAGCCTCCGCGTCTGTATATTTGACCCCGTCTACCACAGGGACATTGGTGGACTTATTCTTTTTATGATCCTGATTCTGTCTATGGTTATTTTCCTGTGTCCTTTCTCAATGCTGTGTCCCAAATATTGGACTTCTTTCTTACAAAACTGTAATTTCGATGGTGACACTTTTAATCCTCCATCTGCCAAATGATTCAGCAAGGCTACAGTGTCTACCTCACAAGCTTCACGAGCTTTCGATGCCACAAGTTGGTCATCGATATACTGGACTAGTACTGAATTTTCAGGCATTTCTAAACTCTCCAAAGACTTTTTCAATAGCTGATTAAATATTGAGGGGCTTTCTGTATAACTCTGTGGAATTCGGTACCACGCCAAAATACACTTGCTGAAACGAAATGCTAAAATTTGCTGACTGTCATGGTGCAATGGGATGGAAAAGAAAGCATGGCACAAATCAATCACTGTGTACCAATCTGCATCATGAGGGATCTGATATAAAATCACAGATGGATTCGGTACAATGGGACAACATGGTACAACAATTTTGTTTATCTGTCTCAGATCTCGCACTATCCTGAACTTCCCACTAGGCTTTTTCAGTCCCATTATGGGTGAATTACATGGGCTACTCATTATTTCTCTCAAAATTCCTTGTTTTATCATTTTCTCAATCACAGGAGTAACTCCTTCGATTATTTCAGGTGTCAATTTATATTGTGGGACATTTGGGTAACATACTTCTTCTTTTACAGTTATTTTTACTGGATCTACATTCCTCATCAATCCTACGTCTTCTCCTGTAAAGTCCCAAACTTCTGCTTTTACTGATTGTTTTAATTCTTTTGGTAATTCGTCAGGGTTAAATACAGCATAGGTTCCTGTAATCTCTTTCCCTCTGTTAGCCATTGTCATTTTATACAACACATCATCATCTGGTGTTTCAAAGGCTATTCCATCTGGAGTATAAAATATAGTGCAATTCATCTTGCACAATAAATCTCTACCTAACAGGTTCACAGGACTGGTATCGCACACTACGAATCTGTGCATTTCTGAAAATTTCCCTATACTAACTTTCACTGGTTCTGTAAGGTAAGTTTTAATCTGTCTGTTGGACACACCAACTACTTGGATCGTTTCATCCGAGAGAGGAAGATTCTTGACATCAGCTGATCTAACTGTTGATCGAGTAGCACCAGTATCAACTAGGAAAGTAATATTTTCATTATTAACTTTTCCATCTACAAATGGGCCTGTCTGGTCTACTTCTAGAGTTGCGCCATGTACGCACTCTTCTTCCTCCCTTCGGCACCGTCAATAACCCTCTTCTGAATCACTTCCATCGCGTTGCAGCCAATATTGTGAAGCAGCGCTAGCGCGTTGCGGCTTATTTACCTGTTCTTCGTTGTGGAATCCATTCTCTTTACTATACTTCTGGCAATTTTTGTTCTGTGGAAAAGGTGGTTTTGGCACCTGATTCTGTTGTGTTACACCCTGCTGTTGTTGTTGCTGTTGACCACTCACCTCATTCTGCACCTGTGGATTCAAGGATGAATTTTCATCGTTAGTACTTGGTGGATTCTTACACTCGGATTTCCAATGTCCTATCCTACCGCAATTATGACACGGAAATTTCTTCTTAGCTTCCTCAAAATTCCCTTTATTTTTCCCAGGATTAAATCTTTGTTTTGACCCAGCTTGTTCTGTTAATTGTGCTTCCTGTCTCTCTGCTACTTTTACCTGTGCCCACATAGCCTTCTCTTTTAGTTTTCGCTGTTTTGCTTCAATTTCATCACTGAAATATTTAGCATGCCTCAATACTTCGTCTATTTTCTTATTTTGCCAATCTACCATATGCAGTTTTATCATTTCACTAATTTCTGGACGAAGACCATATACAAATCTGTATACGAATTGACTCAAATCCTTGTCACTCAAATTTTCATCTCCACTGAATTGTTTAAAGGCTAAAATTAACCTTTCATAATAGGCATGTACTGATTCTTTGCTTTCCTGATGTGTTCTGTCAATTTTCACCCAATCTGTCTCTTTAGGGGGTACCTTGTTCTTCAAGAATGCCATAACCTGTTCATATTTCTTCATTACTTCGGGGTCTGGAGCTCCTGTCTTTGGATCCCTTGGGTATTCCTGTGTCGGCCAATCTATTACTATTTTGCATTCTGTCCATAGATCTGCTGGTACTATTATGTCAAACAAGCTATTCAAATCAATCCACAATACTTTGGATAGTTTCACAAATCTGTCCACCTGTCTATACCACTCGACGGGTTTTTCACGCAGTCGAGGGAAGTCATTCGTAAATGACAAAATATTCTGTCTGGTCCATGGGACATGTACATATCCTCCTCCCGGAATCTCTCTCATAGGGCATTCTGTCACAACCTTCTCTTTCTCTCTCACAGGATAAGCTGAAAACGTTTTGTCTGAAACTTCGTCTCGTTTGCGATACCATCTGCTTTTCCATTTGTCCACATCTCCCCAGTTTCTCAACAAAATAATTATTTCCTTAATTTGACCTATTCGTCCTGTGGTATTCATGTTTTCAATATCTTTTTCGGTGAAATCTACTCGATAGGGTTTCTATAGGGCTTTTACCTTTTCAATATCAATACCCATTTCATTTCCCACTTCTTCAAATCTTTCATGAAGACTTTTTGCTCTCCATGTTATGCTTTTGCACAGAAATAACAACTCCTCATCTTGGTACATTTTTTACTTCTCTGTCGGGATAGTTCCTACTATTAATTCTTCCAGTACCATTGACTGAGATTCCTTGTCTTTCTTTTGCAAGCTTCTCAACCATTCACTCAACTCCTCTGTAGACGGTCCTACTGGCTTCTCTACATTTCCTTGTCCAAAATCTTTTTGAGTTTCTGACATTGTCTCTATCATTGTCATACGCTTTTCTGCACAGTTTTGACCTACAAATGGGTTATTTGAAAAATTCGGTTCAATCATACTCATAGTCTGTCTCCATGGATTCTCACTCTGACTCATTCTTGGTCGTTCAACCGGTTTATTACTTTTATAATGGACTGTCAAACAATGTTCGCTGTCCTTCTGCTTGTCAAAAATAGGCATTACTGGACCTATCGTTACTGGAACAGTTACCGCTTCCAAATTCTTAGTCAATTCTCTTATTTTCTCAGTTAATTCTAGGGTCGTTTTTGCTAATTCTGCTGAATTTTCTCCATCCAATTATCCTCCGGACTTCTTTTCTACCTCTCTAATGGAATTGTTTCTTCCCAAATCTTGGAACTCTGGTTCCGATTTTATGATTCATACTGTTTCTTTGATTGGGGCACTTGAAGTTAATATTTCTGGTTCTGGTCGGTATGGTGGTGGATTCTTATAGAACATATCATCAAGAATATCATCCTCTGACTCATTCATTCCATACCCTCTCGATTCCACATTATGCCTTTTTTCTACACACTTTCGTCCTTCATTCCATCCTGCTGTTCTTACGGGAAACAAACCCTCTCTCATACTTGCATTCCGCCACCTTCTCATTCGATCATCATGCGTCTCATGTCCGTATGATCTGCCAAAAAGGTACCTATATCCTCTACCATTTCTCTGTCTTTCTCGGTCATGCATCTCGTCTTCCCATTCCGTCAAAGCCTCGAATTGAGTCGGTCTAGGTCTTGATTCTAAATTCAGCATTTTCTCTCTTAAATTTCTCAAAACAGCCAAATTAAATGAACCATGCTCTGGAAAAGCCAACACTCCGTCCTTCTCGGTATATTTTACCCAGTTATCTAACCAAACACAGGTGTGATATCCATATTTCGCAACCATGAAGGATGCAGGGGTTTTCGGTGGAGGAAGTAACTGTCCTTCCCTAGTTATGATCGGTTTGTCCTTCTTAAACCACTTCTTAATTTTACCAAACCAAGACTTTTTCTCCTTTTCTGGTGGATCGTAATACATTTTCCCTTCTTTCGTGTTTCACTAGTCTCTTTTACAACTGTACCGCTTTTCTGTCCAATCGTAGCACGACTCACACTAACGCACCAATCCGGAGCGTCAATGTCACTTTTACAATTCTCCAATCCCAGCGAGACTCTCACTAACGCACCAATTGGGAGCGTTTACGTCACCCTTTATTTCTCCACTCCTAGCGCGGCACACACTAACGCACCAATCCGGAGCGTTTTACGTTTCTGACCGACTGTCCAATCCCAGCGTGGTCGTGATGACGTCAGCAGCCACTGCGGCAGCTCCTGCTCCCGTCTACCCCTCCTTTACAAATCTGCTCGGTAAGTTTTTGTTTCAATTTCTACAATTCTGTTCGTAGCAACATAAAAACGCCACCATTGTCCGCTTCGCTAACCAAGGAATAGCAATAGACCTTTCTCACGAGAAATCCGTCTTTCCCGAGAACAGCGCTTACCTCTGCCCTCCTACGGAATCGTTACTTCCGTTGATAAAGTAGCACATCCCTCTACTTCACCCTTCTAACAAGCATTAGTCAACCGTTTCTCCAGAATTAAGACACATAGTTGGAGACCCAATGCTCCTGAGAAATAAAACTAGAGTTTCACAATTAACCCGAATGCCTTTACATTCACGCACTTTCACACATGAAAAAGTAGTACATTCACACAGAATCCTGTCTTTCCCGAGAACAGCGAACAGTCTGTTCTACTACAGAATTATGACATACGTTAACAAAGCAGCGCTTACCTCTCCTTTGTCCTTCTAACAAGCTCAGAGAGTACCTATTACCTTTCCAGTGATAAGCGTTATCGGAATGCCAGTTGGATCCCTGGTACCTAAGACCAGAATTTCACAGGTAACCTTTGCTATCATACACACTTCTCTCACACAGAAAATGTCTCTAATGGCAACACACGGCGATGTCACCGAATCGAACCCAGACAATGCGTCGTGCAACTCCAATCGTCACACGTTTCTCCTGTGTACCTACAGGATAACAACAATTCCGTCTTTCCCGAGAACAGCGCTTACCTCTGCTCTACTACAGAACCGTTACAAACTTCCGACTTCCTACATCCCAGAAGCCGTGCAAACAACATAAAACTCAACACGACTCAACATAGAGTGTTAGTACATAAACCAATATCAATAACCAATGATCAATAAGCTATTTACAAGCAATAATCACCAAACCAAACAATAAAAACCATCATACTGCTACCAGAAAAACTGTTGCAGCATGGAACATCAAATTCCCCTTCGGCACAGACCAAATACCTCAACATCGCATTCACTCATATACATTCATTGGTGGGGCCCATAACACCAATACTTACACTCCGTTGGTCTGCTTTCCTAGGGAAAATAAGCTTCCAAACGCTGACATGAAAGGAATACCTTTCCTTTACCCTAAACACATTGACTTCAAACCTAAGATATCCCTCTCATAAGGAGATGGATCATTTAGTTGTTATCTATGATTTTAGTGACTAAACTCATCTATCTACACATTAATTCTTTATCCTAATACTCTTCTTCAAATAATAGACACAACACATTTGTCAATTAATCAAGTATTCTTTATCTAAGGAATATTGCAAGAAACGTTAGAAAACCATCATCAGCATTTCAGAGCATCATATTTACCTATTTTGGCTAAAGTCGTCCTCTAAGTCAGTCAGTCAAGGAAGAATTTTATTCAGCAAAGTTAGGCCGCAATTCAGTCTCTCAAAGATTCAGGATAACAGCTGTCCAGCAGTGTCACCGTCCTCTCCGTCAGCATAACTTCAGGAAATCAAGTTCGTCAAAGAACAGCGTGCGATATTTAGTTCAATTTCCTACCTACTTTTATAATGAAAATAATGTCAAAAAGTATCAAATTCGGGCTTTACAAAGTCCTGATTGGTCGACTTGGGGTTGTGAGGTGAAGTTCTCAGGGTATCCAAACGATGAACTAATCATACTTGCTGGTTCCGTTTTTTAAATCAAGCATTGTCTTTGGTATTGGCTAGGTTCCCGGAGCGTCCTTGAAGGGTACATGTTCTCCCGGGGTCAGGTTCAGGCCACTGCTGCTAGCGGTGACGCATGCGCACTTCACCCAGAACCTCGTGTTGTCAGAGCAGTCACGTTCAACGTCTCGTTCAGCCATTTTGTTTAGGCCAAAATGGTCAACTTAAGCAAAAGAAACACAAAAACGTAATTAAAACATAGAAATGGCTAATAAAATATTATCCCCTTGCTAATACCCACATGTATGTGTATTTATCTAGCAGAAGCAACACTCAGAGCGGTTCATACTCGCGAAATAAAGCACAAATCACGAATACATCAAAAGAGCAACATATAACATGCAATATTCTAATTTCCCACTATTAATATTCGTACTTAAATTAGTTTACAATTAGTATAGCCATGCAAAGTGCAATTCCCACGTGTAATTCTTTTGTTAGTATGATTTATAAATGTTTCACTGCAAACCAATTAATATGATTACTATTAGTTAATTATTTAAATTAGTATAAACGTGCAGATTGGGGGGGGGTATACACAATTTTGTATTACCTGCTCCAGCAATGTGACCAGTGGTGTCATCAAAGATGTCATTGGAGATGTCATCAATGATGTCATTGGAACATGTCAAGAGTGATGTAATGTGTGAGGTCCTAAGCAGTGCATAGTTGGGGCGCAAGTTATAGTTAGCTTAGTGAACTATAACTGATACATTTCAGTGGTTTTTAACATCTAAACTATTAGCATTTGATGCAAATATGTTACTATAACGTACCTTTAACCTTTCATTTTTTCAAGTGAATTTTTTTTTTTGTGTAATGTAAAGTTACTTAACATGTACATCGAACTAGAATGTCCCTTTAACCTTTACGCTTTTTCAGGGAATGTCTTTGTTTATTTTCTTTTTAGATCTAAAATAATTAGTATTATATTCATAAATATAATGTACTTTTAACCTAAAGGTTTTGATATGAAGGATTATTTTTCTAAAAAAAAAATGAAAGATAATATTTATATCATATAATAGATCTCCATAAGTGCTAGGTTTTTGATTTACTTTCTACAGTTCAATATGTTAAACTGTACTGTTTCTGTTTATTACATGTTATAATAAGTATCAAGTTAAATTTTTTTTATTTTTGTTACTTTCTTTGGGATCCCTGGATCCATAGTGTGTCCAAAATGCAGGCAGACGAGGGAACATTAATTGGGTTCTGCTTCCTGCTTCTAAGGTCGCAGAGGATCCGCAGATTTGCCCTTTTTAAACATTTTGAATGAGCCTGTAGGTTTACTATTGGGCCTACAAAACAATGATTTATTTTACTTATAAGCTGTTTATCTAGTTTTAAGTTTTTCAAGAACCACAGTGGTTCCGCTGCAAAGGCACAGTGAATCCAAAGAGACACCCAAAAACACTTCTGATTGATTGGAAATTCTTTACACCTTCTAAAAGACATAGGAGACGATTTATCATCATTTAACACAGGACAACACAGCATGACAACTTGTTGCACTGCCTCAAATGGAGAGGTTGTATGAGTAAATCTGTATCTGGGTGTGTGTGGCAGTCACTGGTTGTGTATGAGTATGAGTATTTGTGAGTGAGTGAGTCACAATTCACTCCCTGCAATTTCGTACCCACCACTAGGGGGCATACATGTAGAACTTTCCAATGTTCCTGTGTTTGAATATCTTTATTGACATCAGTCAAATACAATAGAGAGTAACAATGAAATGACCATATAATTTAAACAAAAATATGATCATAGTTAACAACTATACAATAAGTTGTTTTTTAAATAAAAAAAATGTTCTGCGGTACCAAGGAAAGGGGAAAGGAAGAGGAGTATAGGGAAATACACAACTTTATAATGCAATAAACAACTTAGGACCGAATAGTAGAGTTAAAAAGGAATTAAACACATCAATTGCCAAATAGGGACAGCAATTAAAATATAAGCTAGGGCAAATGCATGGAACTTAATACCTTATGGCGGCTTGAATATTTCTGAAGATACACAATTAATATGGGAGGTATTTGCAACTTTATTATCTAGAAAATTTGTTAATGCTAACCAAAACAATTCAGGCAAGAGAAAACTCTAAAAGCTATACTTGATCTATGCTAATGACATACAACATACATCAATGGTTTGTAAGAAATTTTAGAACATTTCCAGTTAATCATTATTTTTTGAATGCTATAACAATAGTAGATTCAGCAACTTAATATTATGAATGAGGGGGTTGTTCTCACCAAACAAACTGCCCAGACAAAATAGCGTAGGAGGAAAAACACAATTGAACTGAAAAATTGTTTTGAGTTTGAGTAGGTGGACAACTGAATAACATATACATACGATCACCTTTGGGAATTTCACAGGACCAACCATTACCATTAGTATCTTTAGAGAATGTAGCTATTTGGGTGGGAGTGATATAAAATGTATTAAATAAAAAGTGTTTGAGGTACAACAGCTGTTCTGGATACCTTAAATAGATTGTACCATATGTTGTACCAAATTGATATAAACCATGTACAACCCAGATCTAATTCCTAGAAAAGTTCCACTTTGGATTTAGGCTCTAGATGGATTACCAGAGAGAAAATGTGTATATAAAAGGTAAGCTTCAGGAGTAGAAGCCCAAATAATAGATAAGCTTGACATGGATGATAAAGGAGACAGAACATTTTGCAGAGAATGAAGAACATCCAAGACAATATTCATTATGAAAGAAAACCTGGGGAAAAAGATCTGGGACAGTTAAAGGTTTTATGAAAATGAGGGAAAGACATTGGAGCATCATCGCCAAATAAATGCATAACTTTTGTATTATCTTTTTGCCTCCAAGATTTACAAAATATTGGTTTATCGAGGACTGTAAGAAGTTATCATGAGATATGGCGCTCGATTGACAACAAGACTTCAATACACGGTAGGTATGTTTAAATATTGGTGAAGAAATATGTTTCTGAGGAAAAGGAAATTACTTCCCTAGAAGAAAAGGGAGCCAGTATTATCGATCAATATCGAGCCACAATGATGTAAATTTAGAAGGATGTTTGGATAGCCACAACAATGCTTATTTTAAACAGAAGACTTATGAAGATGAAAGTCAGGGAATGTGTACGCCTTCTTGTTTAGCTTTCCTGAGCTGTGACAAAGATATTCTAGATTTACTCTTACTCAGCAGAAATTTAGAGAGGACAGAGTCACGTTTTTTTCAAAAAAGAGCAAGGAATAATTATTGGGATCATGGATAAAATATATCTTAGAATAGGGGTGATCATCATTCAATGGAATCCAGGTGACCCCATCAGGAGAACAATAGAGGATTCTAGGAGGAAAGAAGATGTTCAAATTTATTCAAAGCTACTTTACAATGTATTGGTGCAAATTACTTGATCAGTCAGTAAACCAGATACCCAAATATTTCATCTTAGATGCATCCCATTGAAATCCAGTAGAATCAAGAGTGGTAAGAGTGAGAATTTTTTAAGTTTTAAAGTTACAAAAGCTTATAACCTAAAACTGAAGATAAGTCTGGGACTTCTTTAAGTAGAACTGGTATAGATTAGAACTGTCTAGTTCTGAAAGAAAAAAGAGGATATGATCAGCATAAACTGATAATTTCAGTTGACGATCTCTGTAATGATAATCTGATATTAAGAGATAGGCACAAATTCGGGAGGCAAAAGTTTCAAGAGTTAACACAGAAAAAAGTGGGGATAAAGGACATGATGGATGGCACAATAAAGTTGAAAATATTGAGACACCTTCCCGTTAACAAATACAGAAGTCCTAGGAGATTGGAATGAAAGAGACATAAGAGAAATCATCTTAGGGCCAAACTATCAGGGATCTGGTGAATTAAAAAAAAGTCCTCAGCAAAGGTGAGAAAAGAAGAGGAAAATACAGGCTCTTGTAACAAAGAATTATTAAATCTCCATCTGTGTGAAGTGGGATGTGCTGAAAGTAGGTCTATATCAGTAATCACTGGGGCATGATCCAAAATCAAAATGGGGCCAATAGAGGATTGGATAATATCCTGGGATAATCGTTTTTTTTAGCAAAAAGGTGATCGAGACTAGTGAGTGAATCATGAGGTGGAGAGAAAAAAAAATATTCTTGTGCGGAGGGGTTACAGATATTCCAGGAGTCAGTTAGAGCTCTCTGTATAATAGTGGAATTAAATTGTTTATGCATTTTATGTTGAGTAAATTTAACTGTCAACTGGAGGTCAAGAAAGTGGTCCATAATCTGCTTACAATCACCCCAAACAAAAAAATTGCTCATCATATTGTAAGCATTGTTTTGAAACTTTTGTCTAAAAACTGTAACCTGCTTGGATAGACCATAAACCTTAAAGACTGTTAGGGGAATGTTATTGATAATACATTTAACAATAATGCATCTTCGTCGTCATCCTGGGATACAATTGTACATTCTAATTTTTTATGAGGTTTCGGAGCCCACCCACCCACATTTAAGCTTTGAAGCCTCAGATTCATTGAGGAAGAAGTACCAAATCTGGATCACACTTGCCTAGATGAGACAAAATTCTCTGTCTTTTTATAAGATAAAAAAATCCTTTGAAATTCCAAGTAATAACTCTGAATTTTACAGAAAATAATTGTATAACAACCTAGAAAGTCTCCAGCAAAAGTAATATAATTTAATACAAATAACCTGAAAGCAAGAAAGAGGTTCATAAAAAAGGAAGTCAAAAGAGAGGGAGCTATGACTAAAACAATAAAGATAGTAGAGGTAGAGAAAGGAAGAAAAAGAAAGGTAAAAAAGAAGGGAATGAGAACTAAGTGAAAGAAACAGTATGTGTCAAATAAATGATGTGTGAGAAAACATACTTTTATAAAATGAAGAAAAAAAAAGGATTTGGTGACAGAACAGGGTGATGATAACACAGCAAAGAAGCCCACACATCAATGCTGACTGCATGGACACTAATGTAATGGTACAAGGAAAAGAGATAACAACCTGTCAACGAAAGGAAATAAGATCTCCATGAACAATCATTTAGATAACATTTAGATAACAGAATAGGGTCCATTAGACCACAAGTAACAATACATAGAAAGAATACAACGCTATCTACTAAGAAACCGTAGAAGGACCAGAAGAATCCATATTAACAGAGAAGAGACTTCTTACAAAGTTCTTGAGATCAGCAGGCCTATCATAGGTAATAGTTTTATCATGATTTGTCACTTTGAAAAGAGGTGGATGGATTAATCCAAAGCGAGCACCCAACGTATGAAGCTGAGGACAAAGATCAAGGAATTCTTTCCTCCTAGCTGCTGTTGCCTTGGAACCATCTTGAGAGATAAATAGTTTCTTTCCTGACCAAAATACATGTGTTTTTGGATTTGACAACAGTTAGGGTTTTCAGCAAATCAATAAATTCAAGGAAGAAAATGATAATGCCTCTAGGTTTGGATAAGGAAGAGCATGTCTGCTTACGATGACCAAGTCAATGAGCGCATTGAATATTCAGTATTGCGGAAGGCAGTAAGCCCCCTAATTGAGGTAAAAAGGTTGTGAAAAAAGAAGATTGAATCGTTGCCTTCAAGACTATCTGGAACATCATAAATGTGAAGATTATTCTGTTGAATCCTGTTTTCTAAATCCTCCGTTTTGCATCATTATTTCAGCCCCTACTCTGTCCAAAACCACAATTTTATTTGTATCTTCCTGTACATCACTGATTCTCTGTTCCATTGAAGAAACTCTTGCTTCTGTATTGCACAATTTGTGTTCTAGGTTTTAAATGCGATTATTAGTTTCCTCTACAAATAAACGTAAAACTCTTATTTCATCAAGCGAAGTTCCATCGAAATAGGTGAATGTGATTTCAATGGGGAGGTGTTTAGCTTGTTTATTTGCAGCATGATGAGGTTTCAAAGAAGGTGTAGACCCGGAGGGCAACTTAGGAATATTGGAAGGCCTTAGGTCCACCATTGAGTCACAGAGTTTGAAGAAAGCACCAGTGATCAAGAGAATAACTTAATCTTCCTTGCTTTATCCATAAATAGTAAGCGAATCATAAAGTGGAATTGCATCTGGAAATAGAAAGGTAAACCACAAACCTCTCAAGTAGCATTTAATACCATATATGTAGATTGCGATCTGGCAATGAACACAGGGATGCTGGTCTTCATGAAACAAGCTAAAGAACAGCTTTTATATGTGCATAAACAAAGCAAGCACCAATAGCACACATTAAGTGAAAAACGATCATTTAGTCTTAAAGAGAGGTCAAAATTAAAATGACCGTTCCAGCTGAGATACGTTTATTGGAATCTGTAATAGTAGCCGAGTCAGGACCTTAGGTTCTGCAGCACCACATGCTGAGGAGAAACAGCAGCTCTGAAATGTGACCGCTGAGATAAACTAGGATGGCCACTGCAATCTCTCAGGTGATAAGAATGGGAGTGTCCTCGTTAAAGTGGGAAAATACATTCATGGAGTGGTGAAAATGGCATTCTGCTCACCTGGTAGTATTCAGTAAAAGAGCTGCTTTACTAAGACCTGATCCACCTCACTTTGTCCACGCTTTTGTGAAAAGAAGTTCAGACGCAGCAGGGAATGCTAGATAAAGTAGCCATCTTGCTTGGCACTCTAGTTTCTCCCCCCTAAATTTCCAGTGCTCTAATACGCTTCTGGACCTTCCACTGTATGCATATACTGATTTACAAGCTCTGGAACACTATTTAGAATTTCCAGTTCATCCCAGTTCATCCCCATCCATGCCAGGTTTTGTGAAAGTCAGTTTGCTCTTGCTAACATTTCCAATACCTAGAATTCCCTGCTCACTGCTTCATCTCCACCCCTGCAGGCCAAGGTGGGTGAAGGAATTCAGCACATCTGTGGCTGGCAGGTGCTAGCCTGGTCACACCTGAGGATTGCTCTTTTAGGCCCAAGCTCCCTTCAGTCCGTTGGTCATTGTACCAATGTTCCTGTTTGGCTGAACCCTGGTTTCCCAAGTTACTGAGCTTTTGCTATGCTTTGTTATAGAGTTCCTGAGCTATAGTTAATCGTTGCTTCTTGATTCCCGAGCTGTAGCTAATTCTTTGCTCATTATTCTAGCACTGTCTGCAGCACTACCTTAATTAATGATTCCTGAGCCAGCACTATTTTAGTGCATCAGTGATCCTTCTCAATTTCAGAGTTTCCTTTTTCCTAGTCCCTGCCTTTCTTTCCCTAGCCTTAGTTCCAGTTCATGTTTGCTACCTTCCCATCCCATATTTCATGGCTTCCATTTCCCTCGGGTAGTTTGTTACTTGCTCTCTGCCAAGTATGCCCTTGTTTTCACTTCTCCCCTGAAAAGAACTTCTCCCTGCTAACTCCTTGTCTATGGTGGCTGTTTATTTTGGTTCTACACCTTTGCTGTTATTGCCTTGGGTGTTCCTGTTTGATCGCCAGGATTCATGGGCATCACTGACAAACTTGGTGGGGATTCTTGTCCACCGTGAGTATTGTCTTTGAGTTAATTTGATAATATCACCATAGATATCAGCTCCACAGACCCTGCCTTGGCATGTATATCCTATATGTGGGTATTTGCAGTCAGTATCTGTAGCAGCAATTGTGGGTGAGGAACTTACTGAGCTTCAGTCTTACATATATATATCAAGCTCGTTGGGGAGGTGTCCACAAAGTGAGCCGCACTCAAGTGTAAGTAGCTTTCCCCATCAGCTTTAGTTGTTCTGCTAGCAAAGACGCACTCACAACAAATCCGATTCACAAGAATCATTTATTCAGAGGGACCGGCAAACTTGTATTCCCAATTAGTTACACTGACACGTTTTGAAGCCCCCATCTCCTTCTTCATGGGTGAAAGCAACCATGCAGGCAAACTACAAACTCTATTTAAAGTCCCATGCGCCAATCGTAGCCCTCTAGTGGTCCCTCTGAATAAATGATTCTTAGGAATCGGATTTGCTGTGAGTGTGTCTTCGCTAGCAGAACAACTTTGGGAAATATATATATATATATATATATATATATATATGTGTGAAAACGAGTACAGTGGGGGTAGAGGCCGTCAGTCAGGGCGGTCCGTGTTCAGGGTACCGGTAACCCTGCACTATATGTTGCACACATTTCTGGATTCCAAGAAGAGTCACGGACGCCTTGGATTGTTGCAGCTATATAACTTTATTGACTGCACAGCAACGCGTTTCAGCTTTCGCCTTGATCACTCTAAGAGTCAGGCGTTCTTGCACACATTTTTAAACAATGAGAATAAACATAGTAAACAGACTGTGAATGCACCCAATAGTGAGAATATCAGAAAAGGAGGCGGCCATCTTATCACTGTAATCATAGCGTACGAATTCATTCTTTACAATTCCGTTTGGCGCCTAACAGTTCACCAAACAGAATGCTGTGTACCAGTTTGCGTGGATGGGAACATGTTGCACTCAAAATACTATTTCCAGCAGTTGATTTACGGAATAGTTTAGTGTGAATGGTGTGATCTATGATTTCTACTAGGATGTCCAGAAACTCAATTCTAGTTCTACTCATTTGTTCTGTAAACACTAGATTATAACTGTTCTCATTGAGTTTTGCAACAAATGCCCTAGCTGAATCAATGTCACCATCCCAAATAAAAACGATGTCATCTATAAAGCGCAATGAAAAAGACCCGGTTTCCCAGACCTGTGAGGTGCACTGCCTGTGTCCTGTAAGGTTTCAACAATATAAATAATTTTTAGCTCAATCTCTATTCAAAACTAATGAGACTTAATAAAAAACACTTAACATAAAGTTTCTAAATATGGTTGTATTCTCTCTTCAATACAAGTGAATCAAATCAATTAAAAAGATGCCTCTGTGTGACTTTCACAGTAGGTATATCCGATAACAAATGTTGTACATTACAATTGCTGATTAAAGACAATTCAATGATAGTATCTCATGGAGACAACAATACAATGCAAGTCCCAATGCATTTCGGGTTGAAAAACCCTTCTTCAGGGGTATAATCATTATACATTGTCGAACAGATCAAACAAGCTTCCGCGTCACGCTACAACAAAAAACACAGAACAAAACAATCTATGTTACATTTGGCATTTCAACGAAACACTACATAAACAGTTTTATGATAGGATTTGCATATGTCATGCATAGTATAGAGAGTAAATGAGAATTGAAGAGAAATAGAGAAAAAAGCGGAAAGGCTGTGAACATCTGAAACCCCATGCTGGGTTAGAATGTGCGAGCATTCGGAAAACGTGGATGTGTTCGAACGTGTGTCAATACATGTGCTTCCGAGTATACAATCAGAGCCCACGTAACTGGTGTCATTGATGATAAAGAATGTCTCACCTATCTCTTAAATGCTGGAATACAAAAATGTCAGGGGGCGCGTCTAGGTGGTTACATATGGTACAGCAACCTTTTGTGTGGACAGATACGGTCGTCAGCTACGAGTCTATGATTACAAACCCAAGACGTTTAAATTAATGTTAATCTATGTAAACGACCCAGGTACTGGTTAAATAGCCTACGAACCCCAGAGGCTTACCGCTTGTTTCTGAAGGAGAGCTCGTAACTGTGGTAAAACAAATATAACAAAATGTCAAGCTCAGTAACCGTGCATATTCTAATACCGTTCTGAAAAGTTCATCTGCAAATGCTGCGGTGAGGTTCAGTGCTAGAATCTTACCAAGTGTGGCTTGATGGAAACAAATGTGGCGCCGAAGACGCGAGGTGCTTGCTACTTCGAATGTGATGCGTCAAGCGTAAGGACGTCAGTGCATGAAAAAAAGCAACCTGACGGTATTTAAAGCACCCGCA
This sequence comes from Triturus cristatus, assembly GCF_964204655.1. NCBI lineage: Eukaryota > Metazoa > Chordata > Amphibia > Caudata > Salamandridae > Triturus > Triturus cristatus. The sequence goes on from NC_140592.1 coordinate 770,594,878, forward strand.
TTAAAGCGAGTGTACGTTCGTTGTAAAACTTTATTGAGTGCTCGTGTATGAACAGAAGAAAGAACGAATAGTCTGTCAAAAGATGACAGTAAAAGGATGCAAGAAGCTTCAGGTATGAGGAAAAAAGTAATAGTGAGAATAGTATGAAACAACTACTGACATAGCAAATCCTTTACAGTCAAATGTAAGATATATCTGAAACAATTCAATGATCTTAATACGGTCATGATGTGTTACAGAAAACATAATAATTCATAATGATCATTGAGGCCCCCTGGACTTAGGGTGCCTAAATACTGTATCCAAAATGTTTCTCTACGTGCTAAACTGGTATGAAATTCTATCCCAGGAACCTGTGTCACTTTTTCAAGAACAGTAAATCTAATTTGTGTAACTGAATGTGAATTATTTACCCAGTGTGAGGCTAAACAAGAGTTCAAGTTCTTATTGCGGATGGTGCTTTTGTGTTCAATGATACGAGTTTTTATTTTACGAGAAGTTCTCCCAACATAAACCAAACCACAAGGGCATTGTATAGCATAAATAACCCCTTCGGTGTTGCAATGAGAAGTGTGGTGCAACGTTATTTTCTTGCCAGTATGGGGATGAGAAAAGTTTTACCAGTTATGATGTTGCTGCATTGACCACAATTCCAGCATTTTTGCATGCCTTTGAAATTAGTGTGTTTATCCCTCGGTTTAAGGTTTAAAAGTTCTCTTAAGTTTTGTGGTCGACTGTCAGCGAATATGGGTTTATCCTTGAATACGTTGGCAAAGTCTGGTTCTTGCTCAATAATCTCCCAGCGGTTTAAGATAATTCTCTTGATCTTTGACGCTTGGACTGAATATTTGAGGACAAAAACTTCTCTGTCTTTCTTGATTGTAATAGACTTCTTGAGTAAATCTTCTTGTGTCTTTAGTTGTACCATCCTGTTGGCTGTGTCAAGTACCTCTTCTGGGTATCCTCTCTCCTTATATCTCAATAATTGTTCATTAATCAAATTTTGGCTCCGTGTCGAATCGAAGTTATTCTTATAATCCTGATTAATTGAGATAGTGGGAGATGATGTTTTAAAGATGTAGGATGAGCACTTGAGTAATGTAAAGCATTACTGACCTCTGTTGGCTTTCTGTAAATTGTGGTCATTAAACCAGTTTCAGTTTTTTGAATCTTTATGTCCAGAAATTGAATGCTGCCTCTTTGAATGTTGTATGTGAATTGTATTCTTGGATTCTGTCTGTTTAGATCAAGTATGCAGGTTTCCAAAGTGTTTTAGTCTCCTTTCCAAATAACAAGTATATCGTCTATGTACCGCAGATATATGATCATGTTGGTTTGCCAGCCTTGATCGTGAAGAATGTGAGTGTCCTCAAAATGTGCCATAAAGGTATTGGCATACGAGGGCGCTTCAGGAAATCCCATTGAGGTGCCGGTTTTTTGAAGATAGAAATTTTCTTTCCAAGAAAAGTAGCTGTGATATAGAGAAAAATGCAACAACTCGAGTAGGAAGACGCCTGTTTCGTTGTCTATAGTGGCGTGAAGCAATCTCCATTCCACAGCCTCTAAGCCCTCATTGTGCGCAATGGAGGTATAAAGGGCGACAACGTCTATCGTACAAAGTAAGATTTGATCAGTAGAATTGAACCTTAGAGATTGAAGTTTCAACAAACAGTCAGTAGTATCTTTTACATAGGTTTCCCAACTTTGCACAAATCTTTGTAATCTCTCAAGAATTTTCTTTGCTTCTTGGCAGTATTCTCTTCCTCTAGTTTTTCCATCCGCATTGACAGATTCTTCAGAAGTTCCTCAATAACCTCTTTAGTAGCCAGTTTTTTCGACTCTGTCAAAACCTGCTCAATTTCAGCCAATAATTTGCTGCGATCTTTAAGAGCATATTTGACTAAGACCCGCAGCATAGTGATGGAGCAGGCATTTGACTTACTGGACCATTCCTTAAGCATTTCAGGATCAGGGTCCTTGTAAGTGGGTATGGTAAAGATGCGTAGGCCACGAGGTACACGTGCTACATCAATGTACCTCTGGAGGGATTCAGCTTCCCACCATTTGCCAAGTTCTTTCCTGTGTGATTTCTCAAGTTGGTTAAACAGTGCCTGTGTTTTGATATCCTCCGTTTTAGTATTGATTGTGTTGACTGCATCACCATTATCTTTTATATATATATAATTGGCATTCAAAATAACTAACACCCCAGGATACATATATCTTCCACGTCCATTCTGGGGTGTTAGTTATTCTGAATGCCAATTTGCCTCTTACGTGTCTGTTCTTTCTGAGCTGTGGTCTTTTTCCATTGTGCAGAGCTTCTCCTTTGGATACCTTTTCTCCTCTGGCTCCCTGCATTATCTTCGGCAGCTCTGTATCCAATATTCTGTTACTTTGTTTATTGTGCCACCGGTCCTTGACAGAGTCCCTGACAGAGCGAGTGTGAAGGGTGTGTGCTTGAAACATGTAAATGAGGGTGTGAGGGAATATGTAAGTGTGCAAGGCTATGCTTTCTCTGTGAGAGTCAGTGAATGGCTGTGGTTGTGTGAGTACATGCATCTGTGGCTGTTTGTGTGACAGAGTGTGTAGTTGCGAATATGAGTATTTGTGTGACTGAGCATGTGGGGGATGTGTGTGTATGTGTCTGACTCAGTGTGTGAGTGTATGTGTGGGTGCGTGTGGGTGTTTGCATGAGTTTGGTTGGTGTGTGAGTGAAAGTCTGTGACATGTGAGTAAGTGCATATCAGTGTGTGTGTGGCAGAGTGTTTGGTTGTATATATGTGTAGCTGAGTGTTTGGGGTGTCTGTATGCGTCTGATGGAGTTTATGTGGGTATGTATGTGTGTGTGAGTTCAAGTGAATGTGGAAGTGTGCCTTGATTTGTGTGTGACAGTGTTTGGTTGAGTATGTGTGTATATATGTGACTGACTGTGTGGGGGTGTATGTGTCTCATTAATTGTGTTGGGTATGTGTGTGTGAGAGCACTTCAAAGATGATCCATGTTTTATTTTGTATCACTTCTTCATATTTCAGTACATAAAGATAAAGAGTTATTATAAAACAATATTGAAAATTAAAGATGAAACAAACAGCATTTCATATTCATGTCACTATTTCTTTATCCACTTTTAAATTCTATTCTTCGTTTTCTTCTTCTTCTACTTCTTTAAACTTTTCTCCTCGTCTTGTTGCCACTGTTTAAACCATATAAAACATTAAAAATGACCATGAACTTTTTTCAATGTCATATCTATGCAAAATATAAAATAAGAAAGTCCACAGCAGGCCGTTATGTTACGTACTTCATGTGATAGAAGGATTTTTTAGGGCACTAAATAATACATGGAAAATAATGTGAGAATCAAAATACTATTGTACAATTGTTAAACATTCAAGAATAAACTCTGAGTAGAGTGCAACTATCCTGAGTTACTTTGTGTTCTATACTATGAGCAACTAAAACTTTGCTCAAGTGATTTAAACACGTCAGGATACCCATATTACCTATTTAAATATATTATACAGGCATACCAAGTAGAAGAGGCTTGCCCTAGCAGTACATGGTGTGTGTGGTGGGTGACTGTAGTATTCAGCCTGAACGTTTTTCCAGGAGAAAGTCGTATGTGGAAGAAGTTTGACCTACTCCTATCTCGTGTTGCTAGTGGCGGACTAACCTCTTGATGCAGACCTTTATTTAGAGGAGCAACTGCATATAGATGAGGCTCAACATACTCAAAGGTGGTGTGTGTGGTGTGAGACTGGCTTCTTGATCCTGGGCTTTGCTTAGAGAAAGAGCAGTTTGAAGAAGACGCTTGGCCTACCAGTACATGATATGTGTGGTGAGGGACTAGACTCTTCAGGCTCAGCTTTTTTCAAAGAAAACTTTGAATGTAGAAGAGGCTCAGCCTAATATCTGATATGCCTAGTGGGTGATTGGGCTTTTCATGGAGACCTATATTTAGAGGGACAGGTGCATGTATATGAGGTTCGACATATTAAAATGCGGTGTATGTGATGTGGGACTGGTCTGTTCTTCTCTCTAATTTCTCTGTGTAGAAACTTTCCCTACCAGTACATGATATATGTGCTATGCGAATGGAGGGTTCAGGCTGAGCTTTGATCAGGGAGAGAGTTGTATGTAAAAGTGCTTAACCTCTATGCAAACACATTCAACTGTCTGTCAAACATACTATAGATTATGAACACTGTAGACAATATTTAATTGTTTCATAACATAGATTTAGGAAGAGAACTTTTCCATGGACAATTGCATACAAACCATGGAGTGTTACTAGTAGGGCCTGTAGACATTATACAGTTTTGCAACAGTGAGAAACTGTTTAGATACTTGCTAACACTCTGATTTATCAAGTTAAATCAATAAGTTATTTAAAATCATTTATAAACAACAAGCAATTTCTTTTTTTTTTAAATTCTTTTTATTAATTACCAAAGAAGCAACATTCACAATTATAATCAAGTGGGATAAATCAAATTCCACATAGTTATACATACCAAGTGCAAGTGAACCACACAGGTCGTTGAATGGGATAACAAAATGTACTATGGCGCATCTGGTTCATCAACTGGCGGGGCACAGAGATTACCATGATATTCGTTCCATTTGCTCCAGATAGAGGACCATTTTTTAGGGCATCCTCTCGCTGCATATACCTTTTTTTCCCCTTATCATACACCAATCCATGTCATTCTTCCAAGACTCCACTTTGGGTGGCACATTTGCACCCCACAGCCTAGCGAGATTCCTCTTGGCTACAATCAAACCCAGCGTGACCCATATTTTGTCTTTACTATTCAAATCAGTAGGCTCCCAGACATTCAATAGACATCGTTTGGCCAACACTCCCCTATCCTGCCCAAGGACTTCACCAAGACAGTCGTGTATACTCTTCCAGTAATTCTGAATGTGCACACATTCCCAAAGAATATGGATGAAAGTACCCGCCTGCCACACTGCCTTCGACACAGTAAATCAGTTGCCCTACCCATACTGCCAAGATTAACCGCCGTAATATATATTCTGCTGAGAATTTTGAGTTGGACCAATCGCAGTCGGGAGGAGATTGCGACCTCTCGTGGGGAGGGCACTGCTTCCTGCCATTCCTCATCATCTAGATCCAGTCCATCCCCTTCCCAGTGCTCTCGGACTCATCCCAAGGGGTCAGGGGCGTTAATTATCAGTTTCTTATAAGTCAGGGACACCGCTTTCGTCTGCATATATCCGTCAAGCAACCTATCCTCCAGCTATGAAGACTCTGGAGGAGATTTCCCCCTCGGTAACTGTGATGTTAGTGCGTGTCTCACTTGTATGTACCTTAAGTGTTCTGTATCCGCCAATTCATACTTTTGTTGCAGGGTGGCAAATTATATAATTTCTCCCTTCTTCCAAATCTCCTATCTTTGTGATCCCAATCATATCCCACTTGTCAAACCCCTTTGTGTTCTTCAGGGTGCCCAACTGCTCCGAGTCCCATAGGGGGGTAGCCTGCGTAAGCCTCCGTTCCCAGCCCAGACATCTGTTGACTGTGTGCCACACCTAGACCGAGTGTCTAGTTGGCCCCGTTAAGGACAATTTGTGGGGTTTAGAGTAGAGGGCCATGTTATAGTTGCCGCCGGGCAGGAGCCATTTGTCCAACAAGCAGTTTCTTAAACATTTTTTATTCAAATGTATTAATATGCATTGTAAATAAAATGTTAATAAATTTCAAATGTTTTTTTTGTTCTGAGACAATGCTCTCATACTGAGTGAAGTCTCATGCTGAGTGGAGTCTCATACTCAATACAAGAACCCAAATGTGTCCAGCACTGGCAACATTTAGAAAAAAACATTCATCCTTTTTGGGAAAAGAACCCATTAACACTAAGCATGCCAGACTATAATTTATAAAGAGCAGAAACTACACACTACTACCAATTACACAGCATCATAGTATCAAGGATGAGTTGGCCAAGGTGCTAGAGCTAGGAGTGATTACACCCTCTAGAAGTCCTTGGTTCAGCCCAGTGGTGCTGGTGCCCAAACCAAACCCAACAGGAAGTATACTACAGAGGCCTAACTACAGTCACCAAAACTGATGCCCACCCCATACCTTTATCTGATGAGCTCATTGATAAGTTGGGGGCTACAATGTATCTGAGCACCTTTGACCTGATTTCAGGTTATTGGCAAATAGCCCTCACCCAAAGAGCGGTCTGATTTTTCTACTCCTGAAGGCCACTTTCAGCTTAAAGTGCCCTTTGGGCTGGAGAATGCACCTGCCACCTTCCAGAAGTTGGTGAATAGAGTACTTTTAGGCTTGGAAACTTTCAGTGCAGCATATCGAGATGATATTACTGTATTTAATTCCACCTGGGAGGATCACCTGGTCCACTTCAAGGACGTGCATCAGGCCCTGCAACAAGCAGGACTCACTATCAATGCCAGTAAGTGCCAGATAGGGCAGGGGTCAATTCTGCACTGCCAACAAATAGATGGAGGCCATGAACAACCTCTCCAGCCCACAATTCTGACAATTCTGGCCTGAGAGGTTCCAAAGACCCAAATCCAAGTCAGAGCCTTTCTTGTCCTGACTGGCTACAATAGAAGATTTGTCAAAAGTTATGGTACCATAGTGGCACCACTGAAAGGAACCTACTTCTAAAAAGCAACCCAGAAAAGTTATCTGCACTGAGCAGTGTCAAAGGGCCTTTGACACGCACAAGGAAGCTTTGTTCTCAGCATCTGTCTTAAAGGCACCTGATTTATATAAGAGTTTATTTTCCAGATAGATGCTTCTGAACATGGGGCTGGAGCAGTATTTTCACAGCTTAATGATGACAATGATCAACCAGTTGCCTTTATCAGCAGGCGACTACTCCCCAGAGAGCAGTATTGGAGTGCCATTGAGAGGGAAGACTTTACCATGGTTTGGTCCATGAAGAAATTGAGTCCCTTCTTGTTTGGGACTCACTTCAGAGTTCAGACTTACCACCGACCTCTCAGGTGGCTTATGCAGATTAAGGAGAGAACCCCAAATTGTTGAGGTGGTCCATTTCTGTACAGAGTATGGACTTTACAGTGGAACACAGACATGTAACAGACCATGCCAATGCAGGTGGCCTTTCCGGGTTCTTTCCACTTAGCTGATGAGAGCTACCAGGATATAGGTTAGTTGCTTATTACCTTTTGTCTGGAGGAGGCATGTAAGTAAATGCCTCTTTTTGCATAATCACCCCCAAAGTTTTTTTACTGATGCTGCTGTTTTTTTTTCACTTTGCAGAACTGAGACATGCTAACCAGACCTCAGTGCCAGTGCTTGGACCTTTAATAGTATATTGCTTGATTGGCTTATACCTAATTAGCGCATGGAGGAACAACAAATCCACAGAAGCACACAACAACTTCAGAGCCGCTACCAACGCCCACCACCAACTCATCAGAAAAACAAGAAAAAAAGTGATTGAAGACAGAATCTCCACACACGCACACAACAGCAAAGAACTCTTCAACATCGTCAAGGAGTTCGCCCAACCCACCAGCGAGTCGACGGACATCCCTCCCTCACAAGACCTCTGCGACAAACTCAGCGCCTTCTTCCACCACAAAATCAAGATCATCTACGACAACTTTGACAAAGACAACCAACACACTGAACCCCCGCCAACCACCCCCGACACCCTGAAGCCAGCGATCGACAACTGGACAGCCCTCACCACCGAAGACACACTGAAGACAATGAAGTCAATCCACTTCAGGCCCCCACGGACCCCTTCCCCCACCACATCTTCAACAGAGCCGCCGACACCATCGCACTCATACTCCGCCATACCATCAACCATTCCCTGGTGACCGCTTCGTTCCCCGACGACTGGAAACATGCCAAGGTCAACCCCCTCCTGAAGAAACCCTTGGCGGACCCCACCGACCTCAAAAACTACAGACCCATCTCCCTGCTCCCATTCCCAGCGAATGTCATCAAGAAAGCCATCAACAGCCAACTCGCCACATTCATCGAAGAGCACAACATCCTCGACTCCTCCCAATCCGGCTTCAGAAACAAACACAGTATGGAAACCGCCCTCCTCGCTGCAACAGACGACATCTGCCCCCTACTGGACAAAGGAGAAACAGTAGCCCTCATCATCCTTTGACCTCTGAGCGTCGTTTGACACAGTCTCTCACCGCACCCTAATACGCAGACTCCTTGATGCAGGGATCCAGGACAAGGCCCTCGAATGGATCCGCTCCTTCCTCTCCGGCGGAACGCAGCGGGTCAGACTCCCCCCTTTCCTCTTGGACCCTACACCAACCCCTTGCGGAGTCCCTCAGGGGTCCTCCCTCAGCCCTACACTCTTCAACGTCTACATGGCTCCACTTGCCCCCATCGTCAGAACCTACAGACTCAACATCGTGTCATACGCAAACGACACCCAACTCATCCTCTCCCTATCCAACGAACCCAACACTGGCAGACACAACCTTCGAGAAGGCACAGAAGCAGTCACCAAATGGATAAAAAACAGCTGCCTACAACTAAACACCAACAAGACAGAAGTACTCATTATGGGCTCAAACCCCGACACCTGGTGGCCCCCCGCCCTCGGAAACCCGCCCACGGACCACGCACACAACCTGGGAATCATCCTGGACTCTGAGCTCAAAATGGACCACCAGATCAACTCCGTCTCATCCTCCTGCTTCCACACCCTCCACCTCCTACGCAAGACCTTCAAATGGATCCCCCTCGAGCACAGAAAGACAGTCACTCATGCCCTGGTCACCAGCAGACTCGACTACGGCAACGCACTCTACGCCGGAATAAACAAAAACCGCACCGCAAGCTACAGAACGTCCAGAACGCCGCCGCAAGACTGGTCCTCAACCTGCCAAGACACTGCAACATCTCCCAGAACCTGCGCACACTCCATTGGCTCCCCATCGAGGCCAGAGTCACCTTCAAGATGCTCAACCACGCACACAAGGCCCTCCACGACACCGGACCATGGTTAAAACTGAGAGGGCACTTCGGACTCGTATTACGGAGCACAAGAGCAGAATACATACTAAGGCCTTAACCTCTCCATTAGCAAAACATTGGTTAGACAAGAACCATTCCATTGCTCAGCTCAGGGTCTGTGTCCTTGAATTGGTTGGACCCCGCTTGGACAGGGATTTGTCCAAAGTTCTTTTACAGCGTGAATCATATTAGATCTGGCATATGCAAACTTTAGTCCCAAAAGGGTTAAATGATAAATTTGAACTTGCTTGTTTTCTCTAATGCCATTTTTGAATTGTCAATATTTTTCTTGCATTTCCTTGATGTTTCTCACTGCGCATTGGTTGCTCAACATAGCTAGGTTGATGTACCTGTATTAGATTAGGTGTTCCTTTTCATTTATTGTAATTTTGATGATTATGTATTGAATGCCTCTTATGTTTGTTTTTCTCTTTCACCCCTTTCGGGTGGTTTGAGTCCTACTTCGATTTCTGTTTATTCACTTCATTTGTATCTACCGCTCTTTTTTCACTTTTTATTGTAAACTGTTGGTAATGGGTCTTTTTTTGGCTAGACAACTGTGTAAGCCTGCGGCCGTTTAGGTTTTCACTCTATTTTATTTGGTCAGAGTTCGTAAGTATTTCACATAGTGGCACATCCAGTTTAAACATGTCGGCTTTTGAGCGCTGAGCGTAGCATCAGTGTTGTACTTTTTTTATTTTAATGATCGTTACGGCACAGCTTATTTACACGTCCGGAGACGCGATGTTTCACTAGTTCGTTACCGGCGTCTCAGTTGCTTCAAGCAATTTGTCAAAACCTCCAATGTGTTGGTAAGCGTCAGTTCTTTTGACTTTACACGTATTTCAGCGTATATAAACTTGACTTTGTTGTTTAGTTGAGGAACTCATTTTTTATGTTGTAGATACTTTTTGCACGAAGTTGATGTTTAAAGTCCAAAGAGAGGCACACTACTGGTAAGCGTATTTTGAGGCTTCGGTTGACTTCATAGTAGTTCTTTCTTTTGTGCACACTTTACTCAGTAGTGTCTTTCATTGTTTTTAGAAAGTGATGCGTACACGATTAATATTTGACTTTTAAGACATCGTTTGCTGACTGGTTGGCTTCTTCAGAGTGTCGCATTCACGAAATTCAGTTCCTCAAGGTACTTTTCACGCAGTTGATAGCGCGTCCACGTGTGGCCACTTTTGTTACCCTTATTATCGACACCTTGAACAGTGCATGGGTGGTTGGTTCTCTATTCTTTTTCAATCTTTTTTTGACCCTGATATTATTTCTTTTAAAGTTTTTTTGGAACAGCGAGGTACATATCCTTTCTTACGTATTTTCTTGGTTGCTTACATTCGTTGGTGACAAGCACCACCTGACCCCTATTGAATCTGTTAAATGTTGCACTGAAGTACCTTCAGATTATATTGAGTGTTATTCATATTTGTAGATTCCCCTGATGAAGGGCTCAGATGTATAGCTCGAAATGCATTGGGATTTTCTGAAGATTTATTTTTGAAGATCAAGAACTTTACAAGCTGATTATAAGCAACTTTCTGTTTCTACACACATGAATGATTATCTTCAATGATCAAGAATTAAAGCTGATGACATCATCTTCGTTTGTTCGGAGTTGTGTTCCTGAAAGTGTTATATAGTGAACTAAGGACAGAGTACTGTCATTGTTTCATTAATCAGGTTTATTATGGTATAACGTTTGTTTTGAATTTTGAATACGTTTAGTACGCTTTTTAGCGACATCACGTAGTGCACCCGGTATTTCCAGGTACCTATCTGGAATTTCCTTTCTTTCAGCTCAAATCAGGTGGCTGGCAGAGCCCCTCACCTGGTGCACACATTACGGATCATCGTGTTTGTATATTATTGATTACGTGTAAAATTGATGAATTAGTGTAATCGAGTGCATTCCAGCTGCTTTAACTTTTATGGTTTATACTATCAGAACCTTGGCATTTTCCTGCCCTTAGTCTTTTTGTGCCTGTAGCTTGGCCTGGGTCACATGAATGGGTATAACTGACAGTTAGACTCTGTGAATTCATCCCAGACAGTCACAGAAGGGATTAAGTGTGCCTGAATGGGCCATCTGGTGGCAGGATAGGGGGAGGAGCTGAGCACAGCTCCATTTGCAACTTCATAGCCTGTACTCTGCCTTCAAACAAAGGGCTTAAGAACCTCACGTTGTCACTGTAGCCAGCTTGGGGCCAGGGCAGGCCAATTAGGAATTCCCACGCACTTCAAAGACACTATCTAGAAGCTTCTCCCACCTTCCCCAACTAGGGCCCCAGGGTACAAAAATAGGACCTCAGACACCATCTCTCACAAACCTTCTGGAGCTGTAGATACTATGCCCCGCACGAGGACTGATGTGCTACTTAAAGGACTACCACTCTGCTGGATTGACGACCTGATGCTGCCTTACTGAATTTCTGTCTTTCTGCCCTGATGTCTCCTTGCCTGGGGAAGAAGAACTGGACCTGCAACTTCATCCTTGGATCCAGGGCTACCGGAGTGACTCCAAGGGCTAGTCTACTGGCCTCAGGGACATAAAAGGCACCCCAGCATCCTGCACCACCAGCTGAAGTGAGCCCCTGACCTCCAAGTGGTACCCCTCAGGTCTTGGACCCCTGGTGTGACTCAGCAAGCTGTAATCAAGCTTTTGGGCTCTTCCCAACTGCAAACAGGCTTGTTCGCACTGAGACCTCACAACTTGCACCGCAAAGCTCCATCAGCCTGACCCTTTGCGCTACAGCATCGACCATACTCAAGGACTGCCAACTCGAAGCTCCATCAATGCCCATCCGAGATGCCTAGCCTGCTCTTTGCGCTATGCCGGCTGCCTCCAGCGACGCTATCACTGCTCCTCGCAGCCCCCTCCACTGCCAATGGGACTCTTGGCACAGATTGAGAATGTAAAACTTCAGCGGGCCTAACCTAATGACTGTAGCTGACCTGTGCTTCATTGCGGTCAGCTTGAACTTGTGATTTTGAGCTGGTTCTGCATGACCAGATAACCATAGTTGGCACTTTTTGCTTTTTGGCGTTATTTTCACTAGCATCTTTACAAATTTATAACTCCAGTTCTACTGATTGGATTTTTGTTGTAAAATAATTTATTACAATTTACTGTATTTTTCTAAATTGGTGTTTCATTTTTCTTGTGTTGTGCTTTGACTTTATTACTGTTTGTGTGCTGCATAAATACTTTACACATCGCCTCTCAGTTAAACCCACTGCTTTTGTGCCAAGCTACCCAGGGTTAAGCACAGGTTAATTTAGTGACTTTTTGTGGTTCAACCTGCACACCTCAATAAACCAACAACCCAATTTCTAACACAGGTCAGTCCGAAGGCAGCGTGCTGTATATTAAAAAGTAGAACATGTATCTGCATATGAACTAACAATAAAAAAAACAAATTGTCATTTTTAATAGGGAAATGGCTAGTAGGCCCCATTGGCAAGCATAGGGTTACGGGCTGACAACTCAACTGTGCTAACTTCTGAATGGGACAACTAAAGTTGGTACTTCAAGGTATCAAATAAATCGCTGTATTAAACTTGACTTGATGCACAAGACACATTTATTGTAACTTTTAAATAAAGGCAACTTTTAGAAAGTTTCCACCCTGGTGTCCAGTTTTCCAGTGGCCATTTGCAGAAGCTGGCCACAGGACAGCCTTCTGCCCTACTAGGTAGTAGTGTAAAATGACTCCCAGGAGTCAGAACAATAGAGGTATGACATTGAAAGAAGTGTCACCTCTCCTTGGCAGGAACCCACACATGGTGTGAGCTCAAAAGGCAAGCTTCAAAGGGGAAGCCGCATTTGAATGGCAAATGATAGACACCGACAGCTATTCTTTTTTCAGGTAGACAGGTTGGCGTCAGGGACACAAAGGGGAGACCAGATGCCAGACGTTTTTTTTGTGGGCATTTAGCCCTCAGGTAGCCACATCTCTAGGGCGGACAACTAAGCTGCACACACTGAGAGAAGGGTTCAGCCATCTTAGAAGTGGGACGAATAGTGCACTCTGGGATACCTAGATTCCACACATTGCAGGAAGTCATCATCAGAAAGGAAAGGACCTGGTAGCCCATTGGCTAGTTACCACCACATTCCCGAGGAGTCTTTCTGGGCATACACATGGCACTGCTGGCTCCCAGACCTCAGATCACACCTGGATTGGAGAGAGGACTAACGAAGGACTGCATTGCTGTTCCCTGGACCTGGCAAAAGATGCTGCATAAACCGCTGGACTGCACCTGCTGATCCTTGGGATAGCAAATAGAGACCTCAGCATGTGGTGCCTGTCTCATGGAAAATTCTCTCTGAGCCCCAGACAAAGAAGGTGAACTCCAAGAGTCAGTTAACTGACTTCCTGTTACATCACCACGGCCACAAATTCTGAAGTATCAGTCACCACAATTTCTTGTTTGCCTCTGACCGCTGATGTGCAGCCTGGACGACCGAGTCCCAATGCTCAAAAGTTGCGACTAATCCTGCTGGACCTGGGAGAGTCATTGGAGTGCAGTTTGGTCAACCAAGACGAGTACTATCCTTCAACAAAAGGGAACCACTGGTTTCGATGTGAGGGTAGATCAGTAGTCCATAGGCAACAGGACTGCTGCTGAACCAAAGAGGACTTAGAGGGACATTGACTCCTGTGGTCAAAGTCACCTAAAAGCTATTGATGTGGCTTTATTTTGCCAATAAAATTCAAAATGTGTTTTATGAAATGCGCATCAAGTACTAAGTCTGTGTGTTTTCTCTCATTTAATCTATTAACATGACTGCATTTTGCCAACAGGTAAAAATGTATCTTTTTGAAATATCCTTTGCACATGTTAACTTGTAAAACCCAGTTGCATGTTTGTAATTTTATCTTGCAATAGGTTGTTCCTAAAATAAGAGTGGGAAAACATATTACCATGCTCTACAGTGCAATCTAGTGATGTCTTTTTTTTTATTCAATAGAATTAGATTAGGTATTTCAAGAAAGGACTTCTTCATTTTTTAATCTATTTATGTCCTAGAAATGAAGGACTTGTCGGTGAGTCAGGGTCCTTTTGCAATCTTTGCATTTCTGTTTATGAAAACAATGTTCTTTCAAGGATCAGGTGGCATGATCCTTTTTAAATGGCCACCTTGTAAAAGGTCTTGATACTTTTGAATTTCTGTCTTACAAATAAAAGACCTATATCAAAGAATGGAAGGTCGGAATCCATTCCAGAAGTTGCTTTTGTGAAAATGGTTAAAAGCAGGTCAGAAGTACATCATCCCTTTTCAGGATCCGTATATCATTAGTATGAGTCACATTGGGAAACAGCCCAACTCGCTAGTCCTTTAATTTTAACAAATTAAAAAAAAAAAAACAATCTAACTTGCTCCGTTTGAAAAATTGGTTTGTGCTGCTGTTGTTGCTGGGATTGCCTGGTTTTCTACCTCTGCCCTTGGAACTTCTGCAGCGCCTCGCGGCCCCCGCTGCGCGGGAGCCGCTCGAGGGACTGGGCGTCTGTCATCTACTGCCTGGGATACTGCTGGCGCCTTGACTTCACGCTGTTGGCCTCGCTGCGCTGTGACTAACTTTGGTGAGGGGACGCTGCTGGACGCTGGTTTTGCGGTGAGCGACCGGCATACTCGGGACTGCGAGGACCAGGGTGCTGTGCGTGAAGCTGAACATCCGCACCTGGTCCTCTTCCCGACTCCTCCCCCAACACCTTCATTAGGCAGTGCAGCCTCTGCATCACGGGCTCCGTTTGAAAAATTGGTTTGTGCTGCTGTTGTTGCTGGGATTGCCTGGTTTTCTACCTCTGCCCTTGGAACTTCTGCAGCGCCTCGCGGCCCCCGCTGCGCGGGAGCCGCTCGAGGGACTGGGCGTCTGTCATCTACTGCCTGGGATACTGCTGGCGCCTTGGCTTCACGCTGTTGGCCTCGCTGCGCTGTGACTAACTTTGGTGAGGGGACGCTGCTGGACGCTGGTTTTGCGGTGAGCGACCGGCATACTCGGGACTGCGAGGACCAGGGTGCTGTGCGTGAAGCTGAACATCCGCACCTGGTCCTCTTCCCGACTCCTCCCCCAACACCTTCATTAGGCAGTGCAGCCTCTGCATCACGGGCTCCGTTTGAAAAATTGGTTTGTGCTGCTGTTGTTGCTGGGATTGCCTGGTTTTCTACCTCTGCCCTTGGAACTTCTGCAGCGCCTCGCGGCCCCCGCTGCGCGGGAGCCGCTCGAGGGACTGGGCGTCTGTCATCTACTGCCTGGGATACTGCTGGCGCCTTGACTTCACGCTGTTGGCCTCGCTGCGCTGTGACTAACTTTGGTGAGGGGACGCTGCTGGACGCTGGTTTTGCGGTGAGCGACCGGCATACTCGGGACTGCGAGGACCAGGGTGCTGTGCGTGAAGCTGAACATCCGCACCTGGTCCTCTTCCCGACTCCTCCCCCAACACCTATTCCTTCCCATTCATAAACAGCATCTAGCTTTCACGCGCTATCGGGACGCGCGCGGGTCGTAGCCCGGGGCGAAGACCGGGCAAAGAGCGGGCCGTTTGAGGCCGTTCGAGACTGTACGAGCCTGGACTGGCCACCCCCCTTGGCAGTGTGTTCTGCGAAAGGCACTAAGCTATGGCTACTGGTCTGTTGAGGCTGGCTCCTAAGGGTGGGAGTGTCATGGGGACCCTTGATAATTTTATAACACGGGCTAGCAATGTCCTTGCCTACGAGATCGCCGCTACTGAACGCAGACTATCCCTAGATCCATCGTTAGGGAAGCGATCATCCCTGGGTGCCATCACAGCTATTCCTTCCCCTAATAATCTTGCACACCCCCTACTAGATGGTTCCCCAGTTGAGGCTCTGTTAGACGACCCCCCCTCCCTAATTGCTTCCACTCAATCTAATCCAACTGCCCCTGGCCAAAATCAGGCTGACCATTTCCTTCCAGCCCCTGTTTTCACGTGTGCCATGACAAGATCGATGGCGGATAGGTCCGCCAGAGGCAAATGTCCCGAGGCGAATCCTCCAGCCACAAAAGGGAAAAAACGTGCTGGGGGTCCTGTGAGTTGTCCCACTAAAAATAAACAAAAAAAATTGCCCGCTCCTAACCAAGATAATATCATTCCTTTAGAAGTAAACGACCAAGCAAATTCCCCGACCCAACACTCAGCCGTATCACCCATAACCACTGCTCTTAGTCTGGATATTCAGGAGGGACTGAGCTCTAGTGCTTTTTGGAATAGAATGGCTGCACTAATTGATGGGAGGTTGTCCCCCCTAATCGAACGTTTTGTGGCCTTGGAAGGGAAATTAGCATTACTATCCAACTTGACACAGCCCAACATAGTGGCATCCGTGCTCCCAGCTCGGAATTTGCCATGCCAACAATCGACTAACCCAACGCCCATCCTGCCCATTGAACAGGCGATTGGCTACTCCTCTGCTCCCAATGTAGCCCAATCAGATGGGGAACCAACTAATACTAAAGTACCTAGTCAAGCTCGAACTGCCACAACACGACAGAAAGACATACCGTGTGAACCAGGAAGTTTAGTGGGTCCCCAACCCCAATGTTCCTTCCCTTCCTCGACCAATATTGGAACTAATCCCCCCCCTTCTTCTAACAATCTCCCAAGACTAGACCTACCTCCAGAATGTAGCCCTTATGTTGTGGTCTTAACAGGTGTTCCTGAACTACCACAAGGCAGAGTTGAACCCTATCAGTCGTTGAAGAATAAGACAGTTCACTGGCTGAATGTAAAAAGACCTCTGCCTCCAAATTTGAATGGGGAAATTCTGATGGTCAGAAGAGTATCTTGGGTAGGCCGGGGTGTGAAGAATATCAGGGGGGACTGCATAATTGTGAACTTTAAAGATCCTAGGGTGGTAAAGTATGTGGGCGAATATGTGGGGGAGGGTGGTTGGCATAATATGACTGATGGAATTCATTCCCCCCTACTCTCATATTTCTATCTGTTGGGAGCATTAAACCACAAGAGGAATATATCTAATGTACAACTGGCTGCAGAGAGACTATGCATAGGCCAAAATGGAAATCAAGAGTCTATTTTACAACTTGACCATCCCAACATTCCATGTCACAATAGGTTCAGTGCCTTGGATTGTGTCGACTGACTGAAGTTGGTTGCCAATTCCAGGAACTCTGCCCCAATCCAGTCAGAGCCTATTGAGAGCCTGGCTGTACTCATACAGCCCCAGGCTACAATGGGTTCAAATACCTTGAATTACCTCGTCGTTGCCTACGACCATGGGCCACGGGGAGATTCTTCTAATTGCCCTGTAGCGTCTCTTGAACGTCCAGAAATCGTAGACGTCAGGAATCCTTTATCTTTAGGCACTGATCAGGGCATCCCACCCGTTCTGAGCTCGACTACGCTCCTAGGTGGATCCTCCAACCCAAGGCTGCTGCGCCAAATTGAATTGACGACACCACCCCCTGAGCCAATAGTGTCCTGTTCTGACACCACCCTTGTCAACACTTTATCCACTGATCCCTATACGGAGCTAGGCCCAACTCCTACCATCGTAAATGGCAACCCCAGAATTCCCCCGCCCATAACACCTATATCACCAAGGTCTCACCTTGCCCATTCCCCTTCACACAAGACTAAGGGGCTGAAAATTTTGTCCTGGAATGTGGCAGGTCTGTCACGGCTGTTAGAACTCCCCGACTGGGGGGATTTTATTGACGGTCATGATATCTGCCTCTTCCAGGAGACATGGGCATTGAAGCCCTATCACCGTGCAGGGTTTGCTACATTCTGGGAATCTGCAGTAAGGCCAAATGGGGGAAGGCCCTCTGGAGGGCTGTCTATTTGGGTACGGACTCATTTGGATTGCGTATTTAAGAGAATTAATACTGACTCGCCGGATAGTATGTGTGTAGTTATGTCCAAGAGGGGAAACCGGGTATTGTCCATCATAAATATATACTCTCGCCCTGTGAGGTACGGCCAGGAGTCCCCTACTCTGAGTAGCTTAGATGCTCTTTTGAGCTCTATTATTAATATCGATAATCTGGTCATTGGTGGCGACTTTAATTGTCACTACGAACCCTTAAATGGGTTGATCACCTCAGTATCCCAGGATGAGGATCAAGAGTGGGCTATACCACCCTCCAACTCTTATCCCACGAAGGCTTGGACGCCATTGATACTCCAAGTTACCCAACTAACACTTACTTACTCACTAAGGGCATGTAATGGCAGGTTCCCTGCAGACAACCCAGGCAATCCTACATTTAAAAGAAACGACCAAGCGTCCATCATTGATTACATTATGCTTAGCATGGGACTATGGTCAAGCATTCTGGACTTTCGAGTTCACAAACGTAGCGAAAGTGATCATAACCCCATTATTGTCACCTTAGAGGGTTTCACAAACAATCACTCTACATCTATAGTCCCATCTAGCGCTGTTCCCTTGATCACATCTGATGGCTCCCGAAGAGTTAGGTGGGAGAAGTTTGCTATATCTGATAGAAATCTCGGCGTAATGTATTCTGAGATTTATCCTCTTTTGGAAAAACTAATGGGAGCCCCAATCTTACCAGAGGGCTTCTCAGATTTCGAGCTGATAGGAGCAACACATATAGAACTATGTGCTAGGCTTGAGACCCATTTCAGTCGGGCAATTAAGAGAAATTTACCACCCACAAGGGAGATCCCTACTTGGTTTAACAAAATGTGTAGGGAAGCAAAGCTCTCGCTTCTGCTAACGCTCAAAAGTGGAAACAAGCTAAAAATAAAGGAATCCAGGGCCCACTTTAAGGAAATTATTCACGAAGCCAAAAAAGAGTGGGAAATTAGCAGATGGGAGGAAATTTCCCATGCATTAAAAAACAGGGACCAAAGATCATTCTGGAATTTAATCAAAACTGGAATGTCACGTCCAATACAGGCGCTTCAACCCAATCTTGGCCAAGAAATTTGGCGTACTTACTTTAAAGAATTATACGCAACTCAGCCCTTAACATTGCCCACCCCCCTCATCCACACTACCCTGTACCCTCCTTCAACTCAGGCTTTGCCCCCGATGTGCACACTCAGTGAGGTTAGAGTTGCTCTCACTAAAATCCAACCTAATAAAGCCCCAGGATTAGACAGGATCCCAGGTGATCTCTTCAAAAGTGAGCCCGACATCTGGGTCCCTTATCTATTTGGTCTCTTTAACGCAATCCTAGCAGGAATGCCGCTGCCATCCACCTGGGCCGGCGCCGAGATCATACCAATACACAAAAAGGGCTCGCCACTTGATCCGGCAAACTATAGGCCAATTAGCCTAATTGATGTCGCCCAGAAGATATTTGCTCGCATTCTTTTAGGGAGACTACAATCCTGGATGGAGGAAACTAACATCTTGACCCCCCTCCAGGTGGGATTTAGAGCTAGGATGTCAACTGTGGACCAATTGTTTAGGCTTCAAATGATCCACTGGAAAAGCATAGTCTTAGAAGGGGGCAGTCTTTACCTCACGTTCGTTGACTTAAAATCTGCCTTCGACATGGTGGATCGTAGTCAACTCTGGGAGCTATTAAAGGGGATGGGCGTACCTCTTTACCTTTGTGATTTATTAGAACGCCTCCATAAGGACACTTTTGCCAGAGTCAGGTTTGGACTCCATGGAGAACTTACAGACCCTTTCAAGGTCGAAAAGGGAGTCAGACAAGGCTGCGTTCTAGCCCCAACACTCTTTGCCCTCTTCCTGAATGGACTTGTTGATGATATCTTGGCCTTGAGTGATATAGATTCCCCTAAGTTGGCAGGCAGGAAAATCCCCGTACTTATGTTCGCGGATGATACTCTGCTCCTGTCAAGATCACCTATGGGCATGGATAGGGTTCTGGATGGCTTTGCCTCCTTCTGTAGGAAAAGGAACCTAATAATCAACGTGAACAAGACTAAATACATGGTGTTTCACGCAGATACCATCAACCGTCCTATACCGAAATTGGATGGACTGCCTCTAGAACGGGTGAACACTTTTGATTATCTTGGCCTGACCCTCAACAACAAAATGACTTGGGTTGATCAGATTTCAAAAGTACATCTAAAACTCGTCCAGATATCAGGGGGGATATTAAAGATGCTTAAAAATAGCCCCCTAAAACTAGTCAGTCCATTGGTAGAGATTTACAAAAGTCAGGCAAGGGGGATGGCAGCCTATGGTGCGGAATTATGGGGTCACAATCCATCCTTGATTTTAACTAAGTCAGAAAACAAATTTTTAAGACAGCTATTTGCACTTCCGGTGAGCACCCCCATACAGCCGCTCAGGATGGACCTGGGTATACAACCAAGCCTCCAGGCCAGTAATGTACTGGCGACGACTATGGAGCACTCCTGAACTTGCCATCTTCCAGGAAGAATTGAAATCTATTCTACTGCTACCAAGGGCAGGTGCTATCCCTTGGTTAGCTCATGTTAGGAAAACACTTAGAGATATAGGGAGAGAAGACCTCTGGCTTTTACCTGAGGACACTTGTCCCTCTTTGCCAAAAAAATCATTGGCAAAAACACTGCAGGAATTTAAGCTAACTCAGATCATTCGATCAGTTAACACTTCAAATCTCACCTCGGTTTTTCTCGAGGCCAAAATTAGCTATTGCTTTGAGTCTGCAATCAACCTGATCCAACCTGTATTGGCTAAAAAACTATACCTACAATTCAGGCATGGGTCTCTCCCCCTGTTCTCAAGAACAAACAAATGGGCTGGTGTACCAAGGCAATCTTGCCCTGGGTGTGGTGCTACTGATGAAACTGAGGTTCATGTTGTAATCTTCTGTTTGGCATATAAAACATCCCGTAGGAAATGGATAATTCAACTTGCTAAGAACATAGGGGCCACAAACCATAGAGATCTCTTCAGGTTGCTGAAATATGATCCTTCCCCCCTTTACGTCACTGTGATAGCCAAATTTCTCTTTTCTATGTGGCTAACCAGAAGAAAACTACTACCTCACTAAGTTAAACATACTGGCATCAATCTTTGTTATTAATCTGTTTTAACTCTGAATTGTTCTATTCTATTGTTTCTATTAATCATGTTTTAAATTTGTAAATATTATATCATGAAATTTTATGACTTTTATGGCTTGTAGCCGAAATAAAGTTTTTCTGACTGACTGACTGACTGCTATGATGTCATAAATACCTCACCCTTCATCCAGAAGTCCTGTTTATCTCTTCCCTACATGCACATTTTTTGTAATTAAGTATTGCTCTTTCTTAACTTCTAGGTTCCTTCTTGTTGGGCTTTGGAGAAGGAATGTCAGTTAAACGATATTGATTTCCTTATAGTTAGTCTATCATCACTCTACTAATGATTTGTGTTTTAAAAGTTCAGTGATGTTTCCAGTATTCTAGGGGTGGACCAGGCAGTGACAAAAGCTGCCCATTACATTCTCATGGAGTTGAGATTAATTGCTGTATTTGATGATGGTGTCCTTAGTCCCTCATTCTCAATGATCCCTTTGATAAAAGGTGTTATCCTAACTGGGTAGCCTGATTGAGCTTGACTTTTCTCCTCCAACATGGTACAGGAATACTAAAAGGCTACCCTGTAACATTCTTGTATTAGGCTCTGCCGGTGTCTCTCATGTGCATGTGCCTATGTAAATCTTCATGTATTTCATTGGTGTGCTGTCTGACTACACATGATCCAAGAAGATGTGCTGTTCAATAAAAGGTCTTCCCTTATGGTTTGTCACTCATGGTGGTTAGATAATTAAAATGCCTAATGGTGTGGCTTTGTGTTGCCACAATTCCCACTTCAGAGATTCTGGTTATTCAGTATATCTTTCACATTTTCGTAACTATGCCATTATGCAGGTGGGTGATTCAAGATTGCAACATATACATAAGAAGTGGTGATTTGGAACCAGTATCCTACACAACATGAGTTGTAGATGGTCATTTGAACAATTGGCTCTTCTTGGTATGTCCTCATAATTTAAGAACTATGACAATGAAGACAGGTGAAATGTTAATGATCCAACTACTTATTGATAAACAACATTAGCGTGAGTCCCTCTCTTTCTGTTCACCTTCCGAGGTCCGCTCCACACCCTCTGTGCAGGCTGTCTTTTACTCTTTTGATACAGCTTAGGCAATAGAGAGATTTCTGGGTGAAGGGTCAGGCATCTAGGTCCTCACAGCAAGGACCGACTCTTGCTAAAAGACAGACTTAGTAAATAATGTGGTAGAGTGCATGAATGTTTGGAATTATGTATTCTGTTTTGAGTGCTTTGGAAATGTGGTCATTCATATATAGTCCCTGGGAAAGATGGAATATGGAATCTGAGTGATGCTTAGTATAAGGCTTGACATATATCCCCTGTGGAATTCTGAGGTGATAAAGACAATTGACAAAATAGCCATAGGCTTTGCATAAATAAAGAAATAATATATATATATATATATATATATATATATATATATATATATATATGTGTGTGTGTATGTATGTATGTATGTATTTGTGTGTGTATATACATATAATTCACTTAAAAAACCATAGGTTTCACACAGGTTATAGTTAGGTGGATATTTCACTCGTAAAAAACCAATGAAATTCCCCCGTTATAGTTAGTTCAGATAACTATAACTCGCGCGACCGCAATCCACTGCTGATGACGTCACATATTACATCACTCATGACATGGTCAGTGGCATCACTCATGACATCACTGATGACATCATCTTTGTGATAGAGTGGCGGTCGCGCGAGTTATAGTTATCTGAACTAACTGTAACGGGGGAATTTCATTGGTTTTTTACGAGTGACATATCCACCTAACTATAACCTGTGTGAAACCTATGGTTTTTTAAATGAATTTGCAAGGTTTTTTAAATGCTAATTCCTAACTATAATGTGTGTGAAACCTATGGTTTTTTAAGTGAATTTGTACGGTTTTTTAAATGCTAAGTTATGTATTTATTACATTTTTTTTTTTTCAAGGTTTTGCACCGTGCGCGCACCGTGCGCGCGGTGCGCTGCACTCACCATGCGCGCACCCCGCGATTTTTTTCAAAAAATATAAAATGTTTTTTTTCCCCTTGGGGGTCCTTCGGTGACCGCCTGATAAAGGCTAGGGGGTAAGGAACTCTCTTCCCTGCCCCCTTTTCACGTTTTCCACCTTTTTTCCCCCTTTCCTTTTCAGTGCGAGAGACAAAATGGCGGCCGACACTTCCTGATTTCGACCGATTCGAATGTTTACCGACATCTAACAACCAATCTGAATTTCGCTCGCGCACGGCACCGTGCGTGCACGTGCGCGCACAGTGCGCGCACGGTGCGTGCGTATAGATATTTATATGCTTTTAAATGCTATTTTCTCAGGAAATACTGAACAGATTGACACCAGACCTGCAAAAGGCACTTCCCTGACCTGAGGACTACCTCTCTGCCAAATTTCAAGTAATTCTGTTCAGCCGTTCGGGCTGTACCTTCGACTAAAGGTCCTATGGAAAAATGCATGTGGAAAACGTGTTTTGGGACCCCCCTTTTTTTCCGGCCCCCGCTTGACGAATCACCCAGAGACTTTCAGGGTAGGAGCTGAGCGGAGCGCCCCATTTGTTTTGAAAATTTCGCGGGGATTCGTCAACCGGCGCCAAAGTTATTCAAAATAGAATTTTGAGATTTCCTATGGAAACACGATCCTAACTATAACTATCTACTGGCGACCGCCAGTAGATAATATATATATATATTCAGATCAATACAGTTACTTTATCTGATTGATTTCATTTATTTATGCATTCTTTTAAAGCGCACACTACCCAAGAGTGTCAATTCACTGTATATACAACCGGAAGATGTTGAGCAATTCAATAATGCCTAAACAAAGCTATAGCAATCAAGTAATTTAGGAGTGTTTACTCAAAGAAGATAAGATCACATTCAGAACGAGATAAGGAGAAAGATGGATAGAAGAGTGAAACAGGGATGTAGAGGAATATTTATTAAAGAGCTTAGATGTGACAAATCCAGATGACTTAACAGGAATGGCCCATCAGAAAAGAGGCCAAATGCCAACATAGATTGCCAAAAAACAAGATATGACGAGCTTGATGGATCAGGAACAAGGAGTAGAGTACAAAGTAAGGAAAAAGAGGAGAGAATAATGGGGCAAATATATCAGTACATTGATTGTGACAGCCTAAAATGACACTAGATTAGATGCAGGTTAAATATGAAAGTTTTCAGTTTTTTTCTGACAAGATGAGAAAAAGTTAGACAGCATGATTTTATTTATTAATGAGTTTCCTATTGTGGTTGCTGAACTGGATTATTCTTGTGAGGCTGCTTTTTGGGTGTTGAATCTCTTAGTTTCTAACCTGGGATTTTGTAAATTCCTTAGATTCTTGATGTGCCACAGTCTTTTGCTGCCAGAGAGTAGGTACACTGGTTTATTGACATGTAGAGTCTTGTAGGTAATGCAAGACAATTTATAATTTATTCTGCCATAAATGGGAACCAGTGAAGGCCTTTGAGAATAAGAGTGATATCATATTTTGTTGTGCTGGAGATCATTATGGCAGCAGAATGTATTACTTCTTTAATGGGGTGTCAGAACCCATTTCAGAAAGCCATGAGGAAAGCAGATGCTACTTGGCCCAATTGCTGGGGTTGAGGCTTTTCATCCCAGATGTCCTGGGGCCTGATCTACTATGGGCCCTGAGTAACTGGGCCAAGTACTACACCAAAGAAATACAAAGAGAGCAACCCCTTAAACCCAAGGGGTTATGGTCATAAAATCAAATGCTACAAGTTTTCAGTTTTTTTCTGACAAGATGAGAAAAAAGTTAGACAGCATGATTTTATTTATTAATGAGTTTCCTATTGTGGTTGCTGAACTGGATTATTCTTGTGAGGCTGCTTTTTGGGTGTTGAATCTCTTAGTTTCTAACCTGGGATTTTGTAAATTCCTTAGATTCTTGATGTGCCACAGTCTTTTGCTGCCAGAGAGTAGGTACACTGGTTTATTGACATGTAGAGTCTTGTAGGTAATGCAAGACAATTTATAATTTATTCTGCCATAAATGGGAACCAGTGAAGGCCTTTGAGAATAAGAGTGATATCATATTTTGTTGTGCTGGAGATCAATATGGCAGCAGAATGTATTACTTCTTTAATGGGGTGTCAGAACCCCTTTCAGAAAGCCATGAGGAAAGCAGATGCTACTTGGCCCAATTGCTGGGGTTGAGGCTTTTCATCCCAGATGTCCTGGGGCCTGATCTACTATGGGCCCTGAGTAACTGGGCCAAGTACTACACCAAAGAAATACAAAGAGAGCAACCCCTTAAACCCAAGGGGTTATGGTCATAAAATCAAA
This sequence comes from Triturus cristatus, assembly GCF_964204655.1. Classification (NCBI taxonomy): domain Eukaryota; kingdom Metazoa; phylum Chordata; class Amphibia; order Caudata; family Salamandridae; genus Triturus; species Triturus cristatus. The sequence continues at coordinate 770,620,252 of NC_140592.1, forward strand.
TGCTACAAGTTTTCCCCTTAGTTCCCTCTAGGAAACTATCCTAAGCATTCCTCACACATTCAACAAATAATACACATTCAAATGAGAAAATGAAAGCTAATGAGAATACCGAATATCCAGAAAAATAATGATTGTAATCACATTAACCACATGTATTATATAGCATAAATTAATCCACTTAAATATTTAAAGAAAGATAAACTCCAGCCTAAGACTAATCAATTTGCCTTTAGCCCATGTACCTCCTCCATATATATCACTGAGCATTAGTAAAATTCATCAACCATGGGTATATGTCCGGGTAGGTGCATTGTAACACAAATACTCATCGGTGCATTTCGGTGGGTTAAGGTATAATTTCCACCTTCTTCATGACTGAAACAATTTGTTCTCTTTCATAAGATTAAAAATGTATTTAAAAAAAACATTTCTACTTAATTCAGTATCGATTTTAAATGTTGCTTTCCGAAATTCAGACATGATTAGGACCACAGCACTCAATGGTTAAAAACAGGGAACCAATATCCAGCCCTGTCAAGTTTCCCAGGTCCATGCATGATGTGCAGCTCCATTATAGGTAATTTCTTTAAATTTTGTGACTTGTAGTCTTGCTTATTTCATTATAAAACAGACTATAAGTCGCAGAATTCAAAGGAAATAACCTAGACTGGAGTAGCTCATAAAACATGAAGGTAGGAAACTAGGCAGGTGTGAGTATCATCTCTTGACTTCACAGTTCACTACAATATCTATGTTATATTTGCCTCAGTAGTACAGCTGCCACTCCGACAGAGGAGTACAACTTTTTTTGGTGCCCTTTATGCTTTGGAGAATATATCTTTTTTATTACTGAGCGTCCTTGAGGTGCCTATATTGGTGAAGGGGTTCCTTTGACAGCTGGCAAATGAATTTGACAGCCAGCAAGTGGGTTTAATCATGACCCAACAGACTCTCACAGTCGGGGTTCACTATAGAGGTCACACTAGAGGAAGCTTTACCGCCGAGACAAATGTAACAGAGACTTTGGAATCAATTGTGAATTCAAGAAAATATTGGTTCCCTGCTTTTAACCATTGAATGCTATGGCCCGAGATTCCCTTTTAGTGCTCCCTCATCAGTCTTGCCATCTCAAGGTCAATGTGCCCAAGCCCCACTGATCAGTAACTCTTCCTGGAATCAAAGAGGCCTTTGATATGCACAGATGGCTCCCTGCTCTTCTCCCTTCAGTCTGTGTGACCCCCCTCCCAGGCTTCTATTCAGGAATGTAACAATACACATCTCTTGTCTGGGGTTTAAGGTCCTACCCTCTCCAGCCTCTCATGGCCCTGTGTTTCTGGAATGGAACCTGTATGCCTCCATCTTATGTACCATTTGCAGGCATAAGCATACAACCCAGCACATACACAAGCATCACTCTCTCTCCAGTGCAACACATAATCTATGCAGGCCAGGGCTGAATAAAGTGCACAGCCACAGAACTTTACACAAGGGCTCCAGTAGGCCCCACCCCAGTGATACAAGTAAAATAGACCTGTTCTACTGAACACAAAACGGGGTTGCCACCACCACCGTGCTCATATCACTTAACTCCAGCTAAGAGCAGTAGCCGTCTACTTTCACAAGGGCAGCGCTATGTGCACACCTCCTGTTCTAACCAGTCCCCATTACCGTGAGACAGACCTGGGTCATGGCGCACACATATAATCCATGTTTGCCCATAACCAAAAATAATTACCAGGATCCTGATATCCATTCAACTGGAGCACTCAGGGACGGGGTGCATGTCTGACCATGCAGGGAACATTTCTCTCCCAAAATGATAGGGACACCAGTCCAGACATTTACAGTAAATTTTATAATAAAACAATATTTCGGCAGTCTGTAAAACTTCGGACCAGTCTTTTAAAACAGTTTATTCTGCATGAGATGAGAGGTTAATGTCAATCCAGATTCCCAAGTATTTCACCTCGATGACCAGAGATAGGACAATTTATTTTTGGTGAATTTAACAATCCATTTCTCATTTAGATAATGTGGGCTTTTGATTAGGAATGCTCAGTTTTCTTTAAGTTACGCCTCAGGGAATCAGCAGACATCCAATGGATTGCCCAACCTGCTCATTTGTTTTGCCTGGTTGAATTGGCCTAATACTTCCTGTGGCTCATGCAGCTTAGAAGGTACAGAGGAGAACATTAACTGTTGGCTATGGAGAGCAACTACAATTATCACTTTCCATCATAAGTGTTGAAAGATTTGAGAAATCTGTTTGCAGTTGCAATGGAAACTATTGTGTTCAAAAGTACCTTGACTTTGAAAATCGGGTACATACAAGAGAGTAATAAGGGGAGACCAAATCAAATATAACATATAAGGAATAAAGACAGAACTTTCCCTCAAATTCTATTGAACTGAATGAATGCAATAAGGATGATGAAAGAAGGGTGTGGTGGGACTAAAATAGAAATGTTTTGATAACCAATGTCCTCTTATCTGCAGGTTATCTACATTTAATTAACTTGAGTTAACCTGGAAATACAATCTGCCAGTAATAAAAACTCCTTCAGAGATGATAAATATATCAACTGATGTGCATGCAGTTCCATGAACATGAACATATACTGCCCTGAGTGCCTCCACATACCCTTTCCTGACACCACACTACTAAATTCCCTTCTAGGGTCATCTGAATGATAGATTTGTTGGATTCTGTAACAGGGCCGAAGGCTTAAGCATGATAGTATTCAGGTCATATGTTTTACTGTTGAACTGGCACTGTTGGATCATATGGAGGAGCCCCGTACATATAGATTAGTGGCTGTTGTAGCTCACCACTCACTAATGCATATTCATAAGTGCCCTTTCAAGTACAGGAAGCTCACAAAGACAGGCATGGATCTGCAACTGAAGGTGATGTGGGACCAATAAAAGGAGCTTTGTTTCACTTGAGTAAATACTCGTGATGCTTTGTGTACCGGTCTTGTTTTATTCCATTACTCAAGCCATCCTCAGCACTTTGTTAGAGCCTCACCTGTTGATGCACTTGTATACACTGGGCCCTCAGTGCCATACCACCTTCATGAAACCAGTATCGACTATCCATGCTTTCATCACCTTTAACCATTCTGAAGCTCCAGAATACCTCAATGGAAAAATAGAGTGGCAAGGTCAGCAAAATGCTTTGTGGCATCCTCAACACTTTCCTCACACTACTGAACGCAGGTGGACACCATGGCATTGTAGCAGCTGGCCTACCGTGCTCCTAAAGCTCACAGGCCCTATCCAAGGTGAATACAGATTGCACTGCAGAAGAACAAACGTGCTTAGGAGAGTCAACAGAAGCATTTCACACACGATTGAAGGAGCTAGTCAACATGTACTGCTTTGGATTCTGAATAGGAGTTAAGGACACATATGCAATTTTAAAAGTCCATGAAACTTCAAAGATTTATACTTATTAAGTTTCTGGAACAGGCTTGAGCAAATTAGGTTTTCCAGTTCATGGGCTGCCTGTGAAGCAAAATATGTATATACACATACTGAGAAATTAGAGCAGCGCTATGGATAAAGCCATGCTCTTGTTTACATCCTACCAAACCATCAGGTAGTATTTCATCAAAATGTGCTAAACTAGATGAACACAGCTAACACTCACATATGGAGCCCCTACACAATTCATACTATCCTATTCAATCTTCATTATCTATCTTGATCCCCTACAGTTACTCCTAGCTACCGCTGTGTTAACATGCAACACTCTTCCAACAGCAGCCAAGTCTAACTGAGAACCTAAACTGTGAATGATATGTCTCCTTGACCGGTCCATCACTCCTTCAAGAATGGATATCCATCACGTTCTTAACCATAAATCAAAAACATAATTGCTACTCCAGCAACTCTAATCCCAGTCACATCAAACCAGGTTCACTGACATGAACCACTGAGGGATTTCTAACACATCTCACAATCTGTACCAAATACCACTAGATTATCCACATCCCAAGACCTGATAATGCCACATTGGGATGCAATGTTAAGCTCAGGACACCCTGACACTAGCCTAGTACTCTCGAAATGCATATTTTATGCTGTCACCTGCCTTTTCAAGGCACATCAGCAATTTAATTGTATTATATCTACCCTTACCATTCTATGCTGCCTGTCCGTGCATGCATGCAGCTTCCCCGACTGCAGCAACATCACCTACAAAGATGTGACCACATTCTCTCTCATGTTTACCTTGCAGAAAACTGACCAAAGCTTTATCAGACTCCAGTCGCAAAATTGAAAGAAAGAAAAGCATAAAGCAAGGCTTCTTCAAATATCCACTAAAGCAATCATATGATATTCCTCTTCTTGTCAAGCTCAAACCTTCTGCCTTGCTATTCAGAAAAGAACTCAAAACTAGGCCCAGGTGAAATTTCTTTAATGACGGCGTAAAATCAAATATATTTCTGGCACTTTGTGTGGAATGCCTGAGATTATGCCATAACAAAAGCCATGTATGTGAGATTTAGTTTGGGTGAAAACTGTAATGTTTGAGCATGGTAAGAATGTGAAGGAACCCAATGCGAGTTGCAGTTGTTCACTTTGCACGCTATTCTGTGTCCTTTTAGTGCAAAATGAGTCTTCTCAAAATGGCCGCAAAGACACATTTTGTGCTAAATAGTGCAAAATCCGAACTTTCATTTCACATAAAAAGATGTAATTTTATGTTATTTTGAGGCATGTCACATAATTTTTGCAAAGGAAATTACACAAATTCCGGACAGCACAAAGCAAAACCACCCTCTTTTGCTCACCTAGATTAAGGTAGATCTCATTAAAGCCCGGGCCGGGGAAGGTGAAGCAGGACCCGATGAGGGTCCAGGACAAACGCCGCCCGGGGCGGGAAACACGACCCCCTCCCCCGTCGCTGAAGCCCGCGAGAAAAGGGGCAGCAAGCCACGGCGCCCCCAATCCAGGGCAAGTTGGCGAGCGGCCGGGGGGGTTAAATAAGGGGCACAAGGCCCAGAAGAAAACAGTCAACCCCCCGGCAGAGAAGAAGGTAGAAGACTCACCTGGACGGCCAGTGCTGGCGTCAGAAGCAAGGCCAGAACCAGGCAAGACTGCAACAGGAACTCAGTGTGCCTTCAGCGACGGGAAGTGGAAGAGGCGGCGGCCATGACCATCGAGCAACCTCGGGCCATCGGCTTGGAAGAAGAAGAAATCAGCCCAGACCCGGCAGCGTGAGGCACTCGCCGTGGGGCCAGCAGATACTGGGAAGCCAGTGCGGCATGGAGCGGAGGCCACAGCCAGCATGTTCCCTCCCCCCACCGCTGAGAGCAAGTAATCCGGTGAGGTGGGAACGAGCGTGGCCACTACAGCCTGCAGCGACTTTGAGGAGCTGCCGGTCGGAGGTTTCGCTATGTCTACAAGGGCGGGCCGGAGCCAGAATTCAAAGGGGCAGGAGCCCGGTACACAGAAGGGAGACAAAGGAGCTGCGCACAGCTGAATTCCTGAAAGGCGGGAAGAAGACTCCAGCATCGGAAGCAGCCGGGGCGAGGTACGCGGCTTATGGGAGGGCGGGGCCGGCAGCCAGCAAATTTTAAGAGAGGCGAGAGTCACTGCACAGCCTGGCTGGCCTTAAAAGGATATTTTTGGCCATATAAACAGTGCAAGAGTAGGTAAAACAGCCTCAATAGGGTGTTTTGTGTGAGTAGCAGAGTTATGGAGGGGGCAAACTATGCACAGCAGAGCACTGACGAGGAACCAAGTGCAATTACACACAAGCTTTGGGGGGACCTAGGCTGCCATCACCGGCACGATCACCTGCTTGACAGTGAAAGAACAGCGGCAGCTACTAGCTACACTCTTGAGAGACAGCGGAGCAGTGACAACTGTGGGAAAAAGGCAGCAGATCCTCGGTGGGAGAGTCAAGGGCCCAGCAGCAGGATGGTGGGAAGATGTGGCGTCACCGGGAGAGAGGCAAGACTACCAGCGTGGTTCAGGGAGCCGCAAATGCAGCCAGAGCACCCCAAAAAGGGCGGAAAAAGGCTGAGAGAAGCCTCTGGGCCAGATCTGGATGCAGACCTGCAGGCCATGTTGGAGAAATCCAGGGCTCTGGGTGCCTGGAAAGGGAAATCCTGGTTGGACCAGCACATCGGGGGGCCAACGGGAAGGGGAAGAAGCCCATATGGGAACCCTCTCCGCCACCGCCCCATAAGAAACCGGAAAATAGGTGTCATGCAGCCAGAACGCCAGCCCCCAAGAAGAGCGCCAAAACCGGACCAAAGGATGGTACTGTGGGGAGAACAAAGGGCAACAGGAGCGAGAAAGCATGGGCCAAGAAGCAAAGGGCTGCATCCCCTGAGAGGGTGTCCAGCTCAGATACCGATTAGAGCAGCAATGAGGAGGGGTCTGTGGCCAGCACAGCGGCTCCTCAGGAATCGCGTAGAGGAAAGAGCAGCCCGGCGGACGATTGCTCCTGTAGGCATGGCACAAAGAGCGCACGGGGAAGGCACAAGGGGGACAGCGCGCCACGTCAGCTGAGGGTGAACCAGGGTGAACCAGGGCAGATAGTGAACCTGGGAGCGCAGCTAGGGGTCGGGGCAAGGAAGTAACCAAAGAGGCTTCAAAGGGAAAGCATGGGGGCAGGTACCGGCTCCCCCCATGGCATGGATGCTTTGGTGGCAATGGCCTGGGGTGGGATCCTCCTTAGGGGGAGGTCCCCAATGGAACACAGAGAAGAGTGGGATGAGCCAGGGGCCAGACCACAGAACACGGAGAGGGGGGGGACTCGAAAGTAGCCACGGGTAAGCATCAGGTGAACCCTCAACAGGTGGACCAGGCCCATGCAACAGGGCCTGAAAACACAATGCAGGGTGTGGACAGTTCCCGGGGGCACCAGCACAGGGAAAAGGGGAGCGGGGGAAGGGCCAGACCCATTGGGGAAACCGGCCAGTGAATACATATGCCCCTCCCCAGGTGACCCCCCTACTACCACGAAGCTGCTAGGTCTGGCGAATCTCATCCCACTGACAGTGAAGGAAAGGATCTGGCGGATGGATATTTTTTCGCTGCTGAAAGTGCGAAAAGCAGGCTTAGACCTAACGTCGCAGGACAAGAAAGATGAGGATAGGAGAGACAGATGCAAATCCATGAGGCATCCCAAGGGCCCTGTTGGAGGATCACATCTACTCTGTCATTGGCTTTGAGCCGTCCTTAGATCCCTCAGTGCCCCTGCCGTGAGGCATCCCAAGGACACTGTGTGAGCCTTCCATCTACCTCTAGTACTTTTTCTCTTTTTTTACTAACTTTGCTATGTTTCTTCCACCATGCTACCTACGGTTTCCCGACCGGGAAGGGCACTGGAGAAGATAGGGCTCCCAGCTAATGCCTTCGGGTCCCACTCATTCCCAATAGGGGCAGCAAACACGGCCGCAGAGCTAGGTTTAGGGGTCAATCAAATAAAGGGTATAGGACGTTGGTTATCCGGAGCATTTAAATGTTACATATGCCCCACAATGTGCTAAGTCCAGTCTCTCTCCCATCCCCCTGTGCAGGTCCGGCTGAACGACATAAGAAGGCCTGGATTATGGGGCACTCCTATGTAATGCAAGCACACCTCTGGGCGGTGGCCAGATGCGAGTTCGGCGGAATTTGGTTGCAGAATACGAAAGTTACCTGGCTGGGGAGATCAGGAATGGAATGGGACCAACTGCTACTCGCGGCGCAGGATGCCATTGGGGGGGGGTGGCCAAGCGGATGCAGTGGTGATCCACCTGGGGGGATACGACCTGGCAGCCGTAGGTAGGAGGGGGCTTCTCGAGAAAATGCAGGTGGGCTTGACAGACCTAGCCAGACTGGTGCACCCAGCTGAGATAGTTTTCTCAGAGATAATAGTGCGTGAAGCGTGCAGGGGGGCAATAGAACTGGGGGCAGTGGATAAGTCCAGGCGAAAACTAAACATAACCATGGCAAAAATATGTAGGGCGAACGGCTGGGGGTTTGTGTGGCACGGGCTCATCAACTTGAGATCACCGGGCTACCATCTGGAACACGGAGTACATATAACGGGGGTAGGGATGGATATGTTTCTGCTAAACATCTTAGGGGTACTCGAGCAGATGGGTTTCTCATAAAAGCGAGGGAGCAGGAGAGCGAACGGGGAGCTCCCTCCGGTCGGGAAACCGTAGGTAGCATGGTGGAAGAAACATAGCAAAGTTAGTAAAAAAAGAGAAAAAGTACTAGAGGTAGATGGAAGGCTCACACAGTGTCCTTGGGATGCCTCACGGCAGGGGCACTGAGGGATCTAAGGACGGCTCAAAGCCAATGACAGAGTAGATGTGATCCTCCAACAGGCCCCTTGGGATGCCTCATGGCAGGGGTACTGGGAGAGGGGAAGGTCAGGGCGCAGCCTCAGGCAGAATAGATGAAAGGCTCACACGGGGTCCTTGGGATGCTACACGGCAGAGACCCCGGAGGAGTAGGGAGGGGCCAGCAAAGGGTCCAAGGCAAGCAGAACGGCACTTGCAGCCCGGGCAGGTCCTGACGGACACCCAAACATTTCAGGAGCAAGTTGAAGCCTGGAACCGGAGAGGCCCAGAAGCTTAGGCCCTCCAGCGAATAAACTGTCTGAGAGCGCTTAATGACAAGGAGTGGACATTCAGAATTGCAAAGACAATGAAGCATGCATTAACATGGATGTTTGTGAATAACCAATAAAATTCAAATGTATGACCATGTTATGCTTGAATAAACTGCGACCTTTTAAGGCACCATAACACATTGTCAACTGGTGTAATTTGAGGTAAAGGAACGCAGTTAAAGAGTTGGGGAGGGGGAGTTTGACTCGCCCCTGGGAGGGGTTTCGAGCGCCTTAAAACACTACTATCACCCCACCACAAAATTGCTCAAGCGTTACTCCCCCTTTACTTTGTACATATTTACTTTATTGTAGGTTCCTACATCTTAGAACTGGCCTATGGGAGCACCAGAGCAAATTATAAAATGAAGGAAGCCTTTGTAAGACCTCCTGTTTAAAGATGCACCGATGAATATTACCAACTACACATGGCAAAATAGATGCAGAGTTAGAAAAGAAGAAAATACATTAACAAAGACCAAAGGTTTAGATACTCCCTTCTTCCACACCTCAATTAACATTACTTTGATGATCTTTTGGCTAGTCCTGAACTGTCCCCTACATAAATACCAAATATAACAGAGTATAAAATAGAGCTCTCAGTTCATGATAGGGGCTTAAAATGCTCTAAATGCAGTCTCATGTATTAAATTATAATAACTTTTAAATAGCACTTCATTTCCCTAATAAAGCTCTAAAGCGCCTGGATAGATGTGTGGCATGCTTCACCGTGGGGAAGTTCTGGGCTGGACCAGTGTTAACTTGTAGATTGCCTTACATTGAACCAATGTGATGCATGATTTACTACATTGATTCTTTTATCATGTATTGGAGAAGTGAGTGAAGGATAAAACTCATGCGCTTTAAAATAATTTAAAGGTCTGTCTGTTTGAAAGGGTGTCTATCCTGGGTGTGACCTATATGTGATATATTTTGGTGTTATAAATGATAAGTAGTGAAATTCACTTGTAGTGTGGTTGTGATTGTGTTGCTGCACTACTGTGTGAAGTGGATCAAAGAAGGCTACATGTGGATTTTTTCAGACCATTCTAGAAGGTGTAAAGGTTCTGATATGGTTTGGAGTACAGAAAAGAAAGAAACCACTTTGGATTAGATTACTGACAGCAATGGATACTGCTCAGAGTCCACCTACAAGAGCCAAAGACAGCCCCCAAACATGCACTGCACACAGGCAGCCGTAGCAAATGGTCTGAAGATTCCAGTCAGAAGGTACAGAGGAGCATCCCACAGGCAAGAGCTTAACACAAGCAGGCAAGACATGTGATCAAATATTCTGAACAGGGATAAGTGATGAGTAATCCATCAGCACAGAGAATAACACACTTACATGGGAAACCACCATTACAATGCAGGCATCACAACGTAATGCCATTTCAACCAATCCTTTACAACGCAGGTACCATTACAACACATGCCATTACAATGCATGCCTTTACAATGCAATTATAGTTGAGGTAAGTGGTATTTGTTGTTACATTTTTTTATAAAAGTCTGTTATTAGTTATTTATATCCTTCATTTTTAACTATTAACTTTTTTATTTTTTAAAAATATTTTTATATTAAGCATGGGTTTGTAATGTAACCCTTTAGGTACGCGTTGTGTGGGTTTTAAGGGTTATAGGTGGGGTTATGGGTGGGGAAGTGTATGAATACACAGGTATTCATTTAAAAACCTGAGTATTCATTTTCAAGAGAATTAATTATAATTTTACATTAACTAAAAAAATGGATATGTAACATAACCCTTTAGATATGAGGTGAGAGGTTTTTAGGGGATTTGGATCGGGAAGTGTATCAATACTCAGGTATTAATGTTAAAACGTGAGTATTGTTTTATTTAGAGAATTAATTATAATTTTGAAATAGCTTAAACGTTTAATTGTTATTACAAATTGAAGCAGGGTCTAGTTTTACCATATAGTGCCCCAGGCCCATTCTGTCCACATCTGAAGCATGAGAGTCATAATTGGCCCTGCCAGCCCATAGACAGGGTTGTGCTAACATTGTCCACACTGTAGGAGTGGGGGCCAACTGCGACTTTCCGCAGCTTTGGAAACTAAATTAGCGACATGGCTTAAAATGCAAAATTTCTTATAAAGAGCTTCCACCTTAAAGCTTCCGAGAGGTGACGCAAAGTGTTTTTGATAAAAACTTCAAACTTTTGCTATATTCTGTGGTCAAGTACCTGCCAAACTTAGATCTTGTGGTCAACGGTTCCTCATTTCAAATGTATAACAGGACTACTTACTCTCCAGTTCGTTGACCACCTTGTACAGTGAACCATTGAGTCATGACGCGATGGTGCTCCCGATTAACCATTTTATTTAGCATTTTCAATTGAGGTTGTAATGCTTCATTGTACTTTGATGTTCATTTTCCCTCTCTCTCCCTTTACTTTGAATTGCAGTGATTTTAAACTTACTAGATTGCATGTTTTTGCTCATGATCTGCGATGTGTCTTTGACACCTGTTACTTACTAGATCACATGGTGTTAGTTTTGATTAATGATGTGTCTTTGACATTTATTATCTAAATTGTTTTAATAAATGGAATAAATGAAGCCACTCTTGACTCAGTTCCTGCATCTCACACGTGTGTGTTGTTATTTCAGAGAGCACTCCAGCATGCTAAATTATGTGGTTAATACCACCCTCTAACAGCTGGCAATCACAAATTATTAATATTAATATTTATATTTATTAGGCGCAAAACGGATCCTCCCCATGGGGGGTCTCTTGGCGCCACAATATCAGACAGAGTAGAGACCACTGATTAGTGACAGAACAGCCAGGTTTTGAGAAGTTTTTTAAACTGCCAGAGATTGGAACATGCACGGATGTTGTCTGGCAATTCGTTCCAACGAAAGAGAGCGAGATACGGGAAAGAACGGCCACCCATTCTGATTCTATTAATTCTCATGGGGCACAACAACCGTCGATCACTTGATCTCAATTGGCAACAAGGGATATACGGTTTTAGCTTCTTTCTCAGGTAAGCTGGACCCTTCCCCTGAGTGTTTTGAATACCAGACATAGAAGCTTAAACACTGCTCTTTTACTGATGGGCAGCCAGTGAAGCAGTCGCAGGAGGGGTTCCGAAGGGATTCGAGCAGGCTGATTAAGGGCTAGACGCGCGGCTGTGTTCTGCACAACCTGCAGCCTGGAAAGTAGATCTTCCCTGATCCCTACCAGTAGGGAGTTTCCATAATCTAGTCTGCTCACTAGAAGTGCCTGTATAAGGGATTTTCTTGCTGAAAGAGGGATCCAGGGAAAGATCTTTCTAAGCATTTGCATCAGGCCAAAACAAGTGCCTGAGATGCTTTTCACGTGTTCTTCCATGGAGAGTTTGTCGTCCATTAGAATACCCACATTTTTCACCCATTTTTTGGTGTAGGGGGTTCTCCCAGCTCGGAAGGCCACCATCTGAGGACCAGAGCTCCCCCGCTTTCCCGAACAACAGAATCTCGGTTTTGTTGGAGTTAAGCTGTAGAAAATTCGCAGTCATCCATGCCGCTGTTTTTAACATGCCGTTTTTGAATTTTTCTCTGGTCGACGCGGGATCGGTATTAATAGTAACTATCAATTGTGCATCGTCCACATACAAGATGGTATCAAACCCACAAGATCTAATGATGGTGGCCAGGGAAGACACATACTGGCACATGCATCAAGCCAAAATCCAGTCGGTAAAATACCGAATCGCTAAAAACACCCGTTAGCGAGTAAAAAAAACCGAATCCCAATGCATCAACCCAAACTGTGAGCAAATAACGAATCGCCAAATGAAATCCGGTAAAATCCCGAATCGCAAATAACCAACATGCAATAATACCGAATCGCTAAATACCGAATTAGCAATCACCGAAATCACTAATAGCTCCCGGCAAGTGCCAATGGCTAATAACGATTCGCTACCCAATGCAACAACAGTCGCAAATACCGAAAATCCCAAAAATCGCTATTTTGCATGAGCTAAATAAGGGGAATCAGAACCTGGAGGTAAAGTTAAAAAAAAAGTCATGTGAATAAAAAAAAAATATTTCAACAGGTGCAACTGATTGTGGTAATCACCAAACCCTTAAATGTGGCCAAGGAGACCCTGTTGGCTACCACAAAATGGCAGCCCTCTACGTGCTTGCAAGGAGGATGCGTATCAATGCGGCAGGACAGCGCAGGAGAAGGGTCGAGGAGAGAGTTTTCAGACTGCGCATCACCTTGCTCGGCCAGAATGAGGACGAGGTGTACGAGAAGTATCGACTCAATCGTGCCATGATCATGCGCCTCATTGCAGACCTGGAACCATTACTGCAGCACCAGACACACCGGACCAATGCAATCCCTGCGCACGTCCAGGTCCTATGCAGCCTGCACCTACTGGCCTCAGGAAGTTTCCAGGGGGTAATTGCGGTAGCCGGAGGCGTATCGCAAAGCGCACTCTCACGCTTCTTCCAGAAATTCCTAGATGCCATGCTGACAATGCTACACACCCACATCAGCTTCCCCACAACCTCACAGCAGTTGGACCGCAACAAACAGGCATTCTACCAGGTGGCACAATTCCCCCATGTAATTGGATGCATCGACTGTACGCATATCGCCATATGTCCACCGGCAGCAAATGAGTACATATTCCGTAACCGCAAGTCATACCACTCAATCAACGTGCAGGTTGTGTGCGATGCCAATCACATCATAACGGACCTAGTGGCACAATTTCTAGGGAGCACACACGACTCCTACATATTCCGCCACAGTGGAATCCACAGGCGTCTACTCAACGGAGAATTTGGAGAGGGACTCCTGCTTGGTATGTACAAATTCCGCTTCCCAACATGAACACCACACATGTATGAACTTCACCATTGCTAAGTCTTTGCTTCTATCTTCTAGGTGACAGTGCTTACGCCCTGCGTGAATATATACTCACCCCATACATCAATCCAGCAACCCCACAGGAACAATGCTACAACGCAGCACACATAAGCACTAGGAATGTCATAGAGAGGACATTTGGGATTCTGAAGAGTCGCTTTCAAATCCTACATAAGACTGGCGGCGCCTTGCTATACAAACCTGAAACCTGCTGCCGGATTATTGCTGTATGTGCAATGCTGCACAACATTGCGACCAGAAGGGGGATACCCATAGAGGTGGACAGGAATGAGGACCACCGGGATGACCAACCACCCGCCCAACACCGACAGGCACACGTCCCTAACACAGCAGAGGGCCATAGGAGGTGGACATACATCATGCAACATCATTTCTGAATCAGGTGAGAATGATACATAACTAATTTGTTGGGGGTGCAACTGTTTAATGCACAGTAGCACTGCGGTATGTGCAACAAAACAATCAATGGAAATTATGCTCCACATGAAAAAAGTTAAAACAAATGTGCGTTAAAGTCACGGCTGTGCAGACTCAAGAAGGGGAGGACCATGGTTGCCCCACCACGGTCAGGTAGGCCTGTAATTCTGTCTAGTGGCGCTTGCCACGTACACCAAGCCTCCGCTCAGGTGTCTCCGACGCCTCACCACGGCCTGTCCCCGTGGAGGCCCGCGAACTGCGGCGCCTGGTGCTAGCCTCTGCCACTGACACACTGCTGACACTCGAGGCAGCCTCACTGCCATCTTCCCCTCCCAATGCACCAGCACTGAATGTGCCGCTCTGTAGGTGTTCGACAGCAGCGGTCATCTGCCCTAGTGCCTTTGCTACATCCCCGCAAAAGTGCCCAAGGTCCACCTGCAAGGACACAGAGCGGCGTGCCAACACTGCGGTGCTGTTGCTGAGACGTGTGATAGCCTTTGTAGAGGCCGCGGACCGCAACAATTGCTGACGGTGCCTCCTCCTCTCGCACTCATGGCCCTCCCTCATGGCACGGGTGAGCTCATGGATGTCCTCCCTGAGGTGCCCATTGCCCTCTGCCACCACAGTGGTCATGTCCCTAACCGCCGCAGTCATGGCAGGCATTTCCCGAGCAAGGCGCACAATATTTGAGCTAATTGTTGCCATGTGTCATCCCTGCAGGCGCTGTACACGCAGCATCCTCTCCTCGATGGCAGAAGTGTGTGGGAGATCAAGGTCGCCTGAGGAGACAGAACTTGGCCGAGCCCTGCGCCACTGTTGGAGTCTGGCGCGTCCAGGTGGTGCAGCAGGTGGTGTGATGGTGCGCAGACTTTGTCCCAATTGTGTGGAGGGTGTTTCCATCACCTGCAAGGGTGCTACTTGGGACCTGCGCCTCGGCGCTTTAGTGGCTGTTGTTGCTGCAGCTGGTGTGGATGGTGCAGGTGCTGGTGTGGCTGGTGCTGGTGGTGCTGGTGGTGGTGGGGTGGCAGGTGGAGGTGATGGATGCGCATCCTGCGCTGTCTCCATGTCGGAATCCACCGGTGTCTCGTATATGATCAGCTGGCCGCTGTCGTCCGATTCCCCAGGAGATGCATCTGTGTGTGAAACAGTGCATGGTTAGTGGGATAGTTACACCTCTGTAGTGTTGTACACATACATGTCCCTCTGTGATCCACTAAATAAACAGTCTATATCCATGTTCAACTGATGTGGTGATCCGTAATTGTATTTACGCCTGTACATGCACACTGGGCTGACTAGACTACAACTCCCATGATGCACTAGTGTTAAGAGTAAAGCTGTGTGGCCCAAAGCTGCATACACACTCAGATCCTGCTGGGGGCATGGGAATGGATTTACGCTATGCTGGGTATGGGCACAGGCATGCATCTTACCTTGGGCACTTGTGGCTGCGCCGGACGTGTCCATCTGGGTCACTCCCACGACGGCTTCACGCTCGATCGTCCCTTCCACCAGCTCCTCCAGGGCAGTGTTGGCTTGGACCGTTGAAGGGCCGCCTCCGGTCCTGCTCGCCTCCCGGAGCCTCTCCGCAATCCTCTCCTTGGCACGCTTCCACAGGTCGTACCACCTTTTCTTGAGGTCGTCGATGCTGCGGGGCGTTACACCAACTGCATTCACCCTCTCCCGGATGCGCAGCCATATGCGCCGCTTCTCTTGCTCAGGCACCTTGAGGGACAGCTTACCGAAAAGGCGATCGTGCTTGCTGCTGACTCCCTATATCAGGTGCTCCAGCTCCCTGTCAGAGAACTTGCGCTTGCGCTTGCGTGCTGACTCAGCGCTGGATGGTACTTCCTTCTCCATGATAAATAGGTTTTGCGAATTGCACAGTCGGTGTGGCTTCACTCTGCACAGGCAGTCTTCACTCACAGCTCCTGTTTGCTCCTCTGTCGAGGCAATGAGGGTGGGGCTGCAGTATTTCCTGGTTGGTGATGTCATCTGCACGTTCCCGGAGCGACGCGGTCAATTGCGATTTCGCTAATACCGAATACGCTAATAGCTAATTCGGTATTACCGAACTCGCTATTAGCTAATCGGAGTTTGCATGCCCCGCTATTGATTATTCGGTAAATATAGCGATTTTTAAGGAATCGCTAAAATTTACCGAATCTGTTGATGCATGCACAAAAGCGATTCCTTAATAACGATTCCTTATTTCTCGCTATTAAGGAATCGCTTTTGGTTTGGTTGATGCATGTGCCCCATAGATGTTGAATAAAGTGGGGCTTAAGATGGAACCCTGTTGGACCCTTTGTCTACAGCCGTGGTCTGCGATATAAATTAATCTAGTTGGACTCGCTGTGTTCTGTCAGCCAGGAAGCTTTCAAACCATTTGAATGCCGTTCCGCTGACACCAATCTCTTGTAGCCTATACACTAGGATTCAATGAGAGATGGTGTCAAACGCTGCTGACAGGTCACGGAGAATCAACATCGTTGGTGTCCTCTTGTCTAGGGCCTGTCTAATCGCATCTGTTACTTCAGTTCATACGGATTCGGTACTTTACGACGCGCGAAAGCCTGACTGGGAAGAATCAAGTGCGTTGTTCCGTTCAAGATATTCAGTTAACTGTTTGTTCATCGGAGCTTCCATAATTTTGCAAAAAAAAGGAAGAGAAATGGGTCTATATTTTGGCAAATCCAATGGGTTGGCCAGGTTTTTTTTTAATAAGGGTCTTATTTGAGCCTTCTTCCATTTCTGAGGGAAGGTGGCAGTGGCTAACGATAAATTTAAGACTTTAGTGATCGGAGTCACATGGCCCGGGGCTAGAGCTGAGATAATAAAAGGAGGGGCCAGGTCTAGAGGGGAGCCAGATTTTATGTGCACTAATGAAGACTGGACTTGCTCCGACGTGATGGCGTTAGAAACCTCCAATGGGGGATAGATGGGATCTTCAGGATTGTGTCATACCACACTAAGTTCCCCTTCTGTGTTAAAAGAGCTATAGAATTTATCGATCTTTAGCTTAAAGTGATTAGCAAGATCATCACATAACTTTTGAGTCGACGGGAGAGAAGGATTATTAACCTTCGGGTTGGTGAACTCTTTAAGGATCCTGAACAGCTATTTGGAGGAATTTTTAGCTTTGCTAATTCTAGTCCCTAAGTGAGATCGTCTAGCGGTGTTACACCTATTTAAGTATACTCTGTGGGCTGTTCTAGAGGCTAGTTTATCCACCTCTTGTTTTGATTTTCTCCATTTCCTTTCCCTTTTTCTACAGGTGGCTTTTTCTTTCTTAAGGCTGTCGGTATACCATGGAGCTGGGGCTGACTTTTCCCAGATCTTGCCTACTTTACATGGGGCAATAATATCCAAAGCCTTAGTCACCGAAGGAGCGTGCAAACGATTTTCCAGACTGTAAGGAGGGAGGCCGCAGCTGGAGTTTGCCCCTTGTTGGCCCTTACTGACTGAACCACCGGACACACACGGGTAAGTCAAAGTGCCTTTTTGCTTTTCTTCTTTGCCTTGCCTTGGTGTAGTGTCCGCCTGTGGTTGGTTGAGGGCTTACAGGTGTAGTACTGCCTAGGTCTTCGTTCCTTGCTGACTGGTGTCTTGCCACGACCAACAACCATTTTTTTTAATGACGCATGTGAGCAGGCACTGAGCCAGGATTTATTGTCGGACTTCGAAGGTTGTGGTTTTTGGGTTACCCGTGCATGGTTTTTATATTGTGTATATTCATTTCTTCATATCGCCTGTCTAACAAGATAGGGATAGCTTGTCTCATTGGTCTGTCATGGGGCAGGAAAAAGTCAGATCTCTCAAACGTCTAGGGACCTGCCAGTGTATCTTCTTCGATAACTGATGCAAAAAGTCATGAGCCTATTTAATTAGTACAAATGGGAAAAGGTAATAGTGCCTTCCGCCTCTCAGCTCTTGCGGGTTCTGAAAGGGTCAGAACCCCTAAAAGTGTTCGTCTGTTCATGTCTGGTGACTGGTAAAGGAGGTTTAGTGCTGAAAGTATGAGAAATCTCCAGCTTCTGCAAGTGTTCATCAGTTCACGTCTGGTGACTGGTAAGGGAGGTTTAGTACTGAACGTATTAGAAATCTCCAGCTTCTGCAGTGCTAAAGAGTTAAAAAATGTTAACGGTTAAATAGACTAAATAGTTTTGTGAAAGGGTGCCCAGGTAGCTTCTCATACTTTTGCATGAATAAAATAAAACATTTCTGACTGTGTAACAGAATAAAGAGAAAGTACTTCACTTTCGAACATTTATAACTGCGTAGCAAACTAAAGAGGAAGTACTTCACTTTCGAAACTAGCTCCCTTCTCAGCTTCCTGTTTTCTCCGTCTAAGAGAAAATGATTCCTATCTCTCAACATTTCTTACAATGTACAAATTTGTCTTCTTATTCTGTTTTCTGGCACAGGAGTCCACAGTCTTGCCTTTTAATTAATTGTGAAGGAATTGTCGACTTTTTGAGAAAATTGTTGCCTGTTTGTATGGCAAGCTCATGGTTTTTCTGTCTCCACGTTTTCAAGTGACTCTGTTGTGCTTTCTTCTAAGATCGGTATCTGGTGCATTGATTCAAATTGTGTTTAATTCTTTTAGCGAGAAATAACGTAGGTGTATAAAATTGTATATTTATATGTTGTGTGTATTTCGGAGTGCTCCATTCTGCTAAATATAGGTGTACCCTGTTAGTTCCCCGTTAGCTTGAGCTCAAAATACCCCTCCTTGTCCCCTGCCCATATCATGTTGGTAGAATATAAAAGTTAAAAGTGCATTGTTGCATCTAGCTTAAAAACACCGGCTTACCGTCCTGTTAATAAAGCATTTAGAAATTATTAAAATAGGCTCACCAATTAACATACTAGAATGTGAATAAAATAGAAGTTTATTTTTTCTCTTTCTCTCTCTCATAAAAAGTCAACAATAAAAAGCGCCCTTAGACACAACTAACGCTTATCCCCCGGTGCCTATCTACCACAAATAAAGGCAGGTAGGCAACATTCAATTTCCTCTCTAAAACAAAGAGGTTTAGTGCGTTGCTGGTCCGATAGCAGTGGGTTATCTCAATTGATTGTTCAGTCAAGTGCCAGATAGCATTGGGAGGAGGTATTTAGCACAGAACTCTAGAACACTAGCCACAGGCTTGCGACTTCAGGCCTGATCGGAACCTAGCTGTAATCGCCGAAGCTCCAAGGGGGCATCTGCCAAAGGGAAAACACTAAGCGGACAGACTGGGTCTCCGACTTCTGGCTTGTCCAGAATGAGGCTGAAACTCTGGAAGCTTGTGGGCACCCGGGCTAAGATAGGAAGAGGGGTCCTTGTGAGCATTTCTCTAAATTCTTACAGCCACATCACAAGTAACTAGGCAAGAGGACTGTTGCTTCATTGATAAACTTGACACTTTTAGCCCAATACTTCTAGCAGAGGAACTTGCGCTAAAAACACATTTCTGGCAAATGATAAAAAAAATCTCACACGTTATAAATAATGAAGGTAGAGAGAGAACAGAAGTAATTCTCCACCTACTGCATAACAGACCAGTTGCAATATTTAACAGTCAATAAGACTAAATAGCACCAATTACTGCACATCAAAGTGACACTCTGTCAACGGCCCTAATACGTTCTACTAGGCAGAGGAAATAAAATTACAGAAATATGATGCTCAATAAACAAAATGCATTACAGGGCAAAGACCTAACACCAAATGAAATAGTTACTTGCGAGGAGGGTTCTCACTTCTACGTCAACAGATTCACTGATGATTTGACGAGTTGGACAGACAGTCTTGCCTCACAAATGATTCCGTGTCCACGAGATGGATCCTTTGATCCACAGAATATGGCGACAGCAGAAGACTGTATCTTACACGGGTGACGAAGACTGGGAGTATCCGTACATGAGGGCAAGCTTAAAAATCTGGCAGAAAAATGCATGTCAAATTTGACCTCAAACGACCCACAACAACAAATACCACAGTGACTCATCAAATGCCCCTACTGTGCAAAAGCCCAGACGCTGTCCCTCAATGTGTCCCATGGCCCCAAATGGACAAAGACAATTTGAAAAAACAACTACCGCCGCTTACAGAAGGGGCTGGTAAATGGATAGCAACCTTAGAACTACATACAGCTGATAACATTAGCGGTAGGTGACATTAAAAGCTCGCTCACCTCCCTCATTGGAGAGGAAGCAGAAGACATACTAAAAACAGGAATAAAAGGAACAATGCTAACAGAAGCACAATATGACGGTACTCCATTAAACAGATTGAGCACCATCATAGGGTCCCAGTTATACTGCAAGTACCCTGATATGCATTAGCAGGCAACACGTAGGGTGTTGCACCCCACATGCAGCCCAAATAATTTACTTCTACTTGCCTCCAATTCAACAACAGTCCATGCAGTAAATAGTGCCACCCCTCCAGGCACCAGCAGTAGCCCGAATACAAGCACCCATCCAAGTAGGAACAGCCACAGAGCACAAACAGTTAGCTAATGCAAGAGAGATTTTGAAACTGTGGCTCATGAACAAGGAAGTTAGTGACACTGGACTAAAAGCAATGTAAATATTGGAGCAGATGGTGAACATTAGACAAGAGGAAGGAATTCGCGAAATAAGCCTGTTCTTCTCTCCCAATTTCATGTGCACAGAAGGAACTCGGGAGACAAGAGGGGAGACAAATTGGTGGAATTGAATGCACACTAACTACACCCAATTTTCGTCTTAGATAACACATAACATTTCCTGGCCCCAAAGATTCAATGATACCTCTCCCCTATCCATGACAATACGCTTCAAAATATAGGTCCAATACATTTGCACACAGAAACAGATACAATAGCATCTGCAATGTGGTTGCGTGGCAGAGGACTCATGTTTATTCTAGGCCCTTATGAGCAATACACACACAAAAAAGTAATAATAATAAGGCATTGAACAACATGCATGTCACATAATGCACCTCAGTTGGGTCCGTGGGGGCCTGAATTTGACTTCATGATCATAGGGTCAAATGCTGTCAGGTCTACTCAGCCTTTCATCCTTCTGAGGTGGAAGAAATGTCAGGTCTACTCAGCCTTTCATCCTTCTGACGTGGATAAAATGAGTACCATTGAGTTGGGTAACATTAAAAATCTGCTATTCAGCGGCAAGATACCTTTCTGGGTGAACGTGCGCTTTACAAATACACATGTTATGTTAAAATAGGCTCTATTTAGCATAATGTACAATTGAACACAACACATGCTTTTTGATATTACGAGGTGTTGAAGGGTGAAAAGATTTTTTCTTGGGCTGCCTTTATATTAACGCTCCTGGCTGACCGCAGAGTCTGGGCTTTGAGCCCAGGCCGGAAATACATAATGCAATAGATTTCCTATGGTTACAAACGGAACAGGAAAAAAAATATATATATAGTTAGTAGAAGATGAGGAGATGTGTAAATTTGTATATGTATATATCTATATTCACTGAAAAAACCATAGGTTTCACACACGTTATAGTTAGGAATTAGCATTTAAAAAACCTTGCAAATTCACTTAAAAAACCATAGGTTTCACACATGTTATAGTTAGCTGGGCATTTCCCTCGTAAAAAACCAATGAAATTCCCCCGTTATAGTTAGTGCAGGCAACTATAACTCACGCGACCGCAATCCGCTGCTGATGACGTCAGATATTACATCACTGTATTTAGACACTTATTTACCCATGTCTTCTTCCATTCATCTTTAGCTATACATATATAAAAAAAAATTTTTTCAGAAAGACACATATGTCATCAGTGATGTAATATCTGACGTCATCGGCAGCGGATTGCGGTCGCGTGAGTTATAGTTGCCTGCACTAACTATAACGGGGGAATTTCATTGGTTTTTTACGAGGGAAATGCCCAGCTAACTATAACATGTGTGAAACCTATGGTTTTTTAAGTGAATTTGCAAGGTTTTTTAAATGCTAATTCCTAACTATAACGTGTGTGAAACCTATGGTTTTTTCAGTGAATTTGTACGGTTTTTTAAATGCTAATTTATTTATGTATTATTATTTTTTTATATATTTATTTTACAATAAACTACGTTTATCGCACCCCGCGATTTAAAAAAAAAAAAATATATATTTTTTTTTTGTGTTTTTCACCGTGCGCGCAGTGCGCGCACCCCCGCGATTTAAAAAAAAAATTCAGGACCTCCTGACAAAGGCTAGGGGGTCAGGAACTCTCTACCCTGCCCCCTTTTCACGTTCGCCACCTTCCTTTTTCACTCTCGCACTGAAAACAAACAAAATGGCGGCCGACACTTCCTGATTTCGACCGATTCGAACGTTGGCTAACATGTAACCACCAATCAGTATTACGCTCGCGCACGTTAGGGTGCTCGCATGGTGCACGCAAGGTGCGCGCACCCTGCGCGCGTATAGATATATATATGCTTTTAAATGCTATTTTCTCAGGAAATACTGAACAGATTTACACCAGACCTGCAAAAGGCACTTCCTTGACCTTATGGCTACCTCTCTGCCAAATTTCACGTAATTCTGTTCAGCCGTTCGGGTTGTAGCTGCGACTAAAGATCCTATGGAAAAATGCATGGGGAAAACGCGTTTTGGGGCCCCCCCTTTTTCTCGGCCCCCGCTTGACGAATCACCCCGAGACTTTCAGGGTAGGAGCTGAGCGGAGCGCCCCATTAGTTTTGAAAATTTTGCGAGGATTCGTCAACCGGCGCCAAAGTTATTCAAAATAGAATTTTCAGATTTCCTATGGAAACTCGGTCCTAACTATAACTATCTACTGGCGACCGCCAGTAGATAATATATCTATATATATATATATATCTATATATATACACACACTCACACTTATATGCTTCACTCCCCTATGCCCACTGCACAACAGACACCCTCCTGCCCCCTGACCACCTCTTTGCCTGGCATAAATTCAAAGCACTGTGCTGGGATCGGTGTGGGCTCGTTACATGGATAGAGCATTTAGCCTGCTGGTGCAGCACATCAGCGCTTTGCTTACATACTACCCCCATATTAGAAGTATGAATTAGACGTCTCTAGAATTTGGTTTTAAGGTCCACGTTGCGATATTTGACGAGCGCCAGAATAAGTGACAGGCTGCAGTACGTAAGAAACGTGGTAGTGAAGGAAAGTGAAATAAAAGATTATGGGCCATATGTATATAGCTAAATACCGGTCGGTAACGGCCGAAAATCGGTATTTTTCCCGTTACCGACCGGTATTTAGCCCTTTCTAATGTAGGAGGCAGGTTTTAAGGATTCGGTAATTTACCGAATCGGTATTTTAAGAAATCGGTAAAATACCGATTCGGTAAATTACCGAATCCTTAAATCCTATGTAGGGAGCACTCAAGTGAGTGCATTTTTGGTTTAAGGATTCGTTATTTACCACCAACTACAAGTTGATGGTAAATACCGAATACCTTTTCAAAAGCAATTTTGTGCTTTTTTAAAAGTGCCATGTGGCAGACATACATGTCCTTAGGGCATGTATGTGCGCCACATGTGCACACATGCACGATTCAGTGGTGCAACAGGGTGTCAATGTGACACCCTGCCACCCTTGAATATGCTCCCCCTATTACTGATTCGGTATTTACCGATTCGGTAATAGTGATTGGCTTCCCATTCATTCCTATGGGCCTCCAGGCCCATAGGAATGAATGGGAAGGTATGCCTTATTACCGATTCGGTAAATACCGAATTGGAAATAACGAATATTACCGAATCGGTAAAATTT
Organism: Triturus cristatus; assembly: GCF_964204655.1. Lineage (NCBI taxonomy): Eukaryota > Metazoa > Chordata > Amphibia > Caudata > Salamandridae > Triturus > Triturus cristatus. Next base: position 770,643,983 of record NC_140592.1, read on the forward strand.
ACCGATTTTTTACCTACATTCTATTTACCGATTCTTAAATACCGAATCGGTAAAATTCGGTATTTAGGAATCGGTAAATAGAAATTACCTACATATGGCCCTATGTCACTACGTGAAATACCACCGGCATCACCACTGCTTGAAAAAAAGTCAGTTAAGTGTACATGGATATATAAATATACGCATGTCCTACAGTGACACATTTTGCAGACTATGACAACGGAAGGTGGCAAAATACAGAAGTTCAGGATCTTGTCCAGTGGACGTGATGGGGACATCTGTTTATTAATTCACTGTTGTTCTAAATTGTGACTCATTAGAAACCTTCCTAACTCAGGGGCACTATGAGTGCAGCTGTGTGGCAGGAGGAAAGGAATAGTTGTGGGATATGTGCAGCTCTGTGCAACGTACAAAACATGGTACAGCGACCAGAGATCCGTAGGAATAGATTACCACAGATAGCAACCAGACCGACTTCCTCCACACAAGTCCAAGTGCTAGGAACTGTGAAGAATGAATAATACATGCTAATATAAAGCGTATTTCAATGCAGAAGGACAATATGCATTAAGTAGCGATGCTCAGTATTGCAATATTTTCAGAATACAGCGTGTGCAGATTTAAAAATGCCGTTTAGACTACAGGTGCAGACTTTAGAGGTGGCTCTAAATATTTTGCAATTCAACCACTATGAGTTTTTGTTTCCCAATTGTGTTACTGGAACGGAGATTTTTAAGATGTGCCTATCTCTTGGGAGCAATTTTAGTACAATGTTTTGGTTCTTCTTTTGCTTTTGGAGTTAATTGATGTTTCGAGGTTTTGCACACTGCAGACATTATTATTATTGGGTTCTTCCCTTCGTTCCTAAGCAGTGTACTAGGTTTCCTGTTTTCGAGATATTTGCATACATATGCTCAATGTTCATGTCTCCACCTCCTCATGTCTGTTTCGGAGCTTCACCAGTGCATTTGTGTTTTTTTTATTTCTGAATATGGTGCCTGCACAGTTGCACAACTATTGTTTCACACCTAGCCACAGGTCATAGATAGAGAATGTTTGGGGAGGAATAGAAAACACATTTGGTACGACAGGTGGATTAAATGTGAACATGTAAATAAATAAACATATATAAAAAAATATATATATAAAAAAAGAGGGGAGTACCACAAGACCTACTACAATTTTTCCACACGTTTTGATCAAAGTTGGACCATGTGTCCTCTATGATGCTAAAGCAGCAGCCAATTTCAGCAATGCCTGAATTTCTGCTCATAAATAAAATAAGCAAGATAAGTGCCATAATTGAGAAAAAAAAGAAAAATATTTTTTAAGAAATCAAAATGGCTTTATTGCTTACCAATTGCCCTGTTTTCACTCAGAAATATTCTAAGTTCCGTCCACCACCTAACGGCCCGGATGCTTGTCACTGAACAATTAATAAAGGTATCAGTACTAGCAACTAGACTTTTAATTCATACTGAAAGTTCTTCTGAAATTATGAAAGCTGAAATCTAAGAGTATTTGTATGAGTTAACACGCGCTGTGAAGTTCCTTTCTACACAGATATCCAAGCGGAAAGAGAAGGGCCCCATCGATCCTGAGCTCCTACACATCCCTCCCGGAACACAGATCTTTGTCCGGAAGGTATCCATCAACGGAAAACAAACACCTAAAATTTGAAGGACCATTTAAAGTCACAGACTCCTCACCAACAGCTGAAGAACATGGATACATCGGAGTGACATCAGGGCCAACCCTGCACCACCTCAGCACTGACAATGAACAAAAGGAGGACAAATTATTCCCATTGACTATCTGAGAAGAAGAATCTGATCGATTTTGTAGTCTACAGATACAGCCTCAACACCAGCAGTGCAAAAGATCCTTATAACAAGATATGTAGCTTTTTTTTATGTCTTTATCTTATTGTCGGAGTGTCAATAACAATGTTTTAGTTGGTTTGCTCTTCTTTCTTATTGCTTGGCTCAGAAGACTTGTATTCCTCAAAAGGTTGAGGTTGTCTACACTACTGTATGTCACATATATTTTCCCCCTTCACCTGCTGACGCTTGTAGCAGTAGTAGTGGCGCCTTTAATAATGCAAAGCGTTCCAATACCTCCATTGCCCGTGATGGTACTACTAATGTTACAATGTGTCCCTCTAAGTCGTACCGTCATCATAGGGATGCCCCATTGGCCTGACAGCATAGTGTCCATGATTCTCTCCATAATATTATGTGGTCATTGTGGGTGTGCAGTGTGCTACACGTCATTGTGCATGTGTGCCATTGTGCCCGTCTCCCCCCGCACCCCCAGTCCCTGGTTGTTACTCACCCTGTTGATGTTGTGTCAGGTCATGTCGAGCTGTGGATGGACTCCTGATTTCTTGCACCGTCTCCACACTGATGACTGTGGCCACCATTTCCCCCAGCTCCTCCTGTGGCACAGGACTCCCCCCTCCAGTCGCCGTTGCTGCCTTTCTGTTGGCAGCGGGTTTCTGCTTGGTTTGGCTTTTCACATCATGCCAGCGCATCTTGACCTCCTCCATTGACCTGCTCGACACTCCGACTGCATTTACGATGGAATGCCATATTTCCATTTGAGTTGTCAATGACACGTTGGAGGTGACGGACAGTTGTTGTTAGTGTTCTGTCACCTCCGTGATGACAATCCGGTTGTCATGCTGACTGTACCCCATCTTCCTCTTCCTCTTCTCCTTGGCCTTCCCCAACCCCGAGGTTACTTGCTGGTGGCAACTTTTTTCACGTTCGTGTTTCGCATTTTTGCGGTGTCTCGTTGATTTTAAGGCAGTCATTTGACGTGTTATCGTGGGACTATCGTATGGTACCGCCTGTTGAGAATACAACGTTAACACGGCGTTATTTTCCCGCGATAGACTGTGATGTGAAGAGTTGCGTTAAACTAATTTTGCGGTAGTTATCACACGTTCTTGAGAATATGCCCCTTGGATCGTAAAAGGAAAATGAAGGCTATCCATACAAGCATCAACAAGTTAAGCCTGTCTGCGCCCGTCCGCGACGGGCCGGGACCAGGGGCCACAAAACCTGTTTCTTTAGTGGTCTACTCCTCTGCTCAACTGCTTTCCCACTCAGCTAACCTACCACTTCCCCCTCCCCTGTTGCAGCGCCTTGACTCTCTTGGCATTTCCGCACCTTGTCCTTTTTCCATGTCCCCTGCCTCGTCTATCTTCCCCCCTCCTTCTTTGGGGTCCCTTCCTGCCACTCATCCCCCTTCCTCTCCTTATATTGTCTCTGCCTGCCTCCTCAATACTCGCTCGGCCGGAAAGCATCAACTGGAATTATTTAACCTCTTGAACACCGAGTCCCCTGACTTTCTGTTTCTTACTGAAACTTGGTTTTCAACCGATTCACTTCCGGACGTCCTGGCCATTCTCCCCGATTCCTATTACGCCCTCCGGGCGGACCGCCCTGATGGCAAGGTTGGTGGGGGTGTGGCCATGTTTGTCCGCTCCAGCTTGCAGTTTCAGCTCCTTCCCCATCCCTCCATACCCAGCGTGGACTTTCTGGTGGCCCGCTCAGTTAACCTTTTAGTTCCCCTCACGGTTGTCCTTATGTACCGACCCCCTCAGAACATGCCCCTGTTTGTAGCCACCCTGCAGGAACTTCTAGCCACGCTCGTGGTAAATAACTCCTCGGTCCTCCTGTTGGGAGACTTAAATTTTTGGCCGGGCGATCCTAAGGAAGATATGTTTTCCAAAGATTTTTCGGCCACCCTTCAGTGTCTCAACTTTTTGGCCCATGTTACTGCCCCCACTCACGACCAGGGTCATATACTTGACCACATTTGGTCGTCATGCTGCACGTTTTTTTCCCCCAGCATCCTCCCTTGCACCTGGTCCGATCACTCTCTCATATCCTTTTCTATCAATCTTGGTGCCCCTGATAAACCTCCCTTACCTAAAAACATTGTTGCACGTAGTTGGAACCGGGCTGATTTGAATTCCCTTTCCCTCTCCCTTGCTTCTTCTATTCCTGACTTCGCTGAGCTTTCTCTTGATTCCCAAGCTGACGCGGTTAGCACCTGGCTGTCCTCCTCCTGCGATCGGGTTGCTCCCCTCAGGAAAATTAAGGCCGTCCGTCCTCATGATGCCCATAAATTGTTCAATACCGAGCTAAAAGCTCTCAAATTGGACCTCAGACGTTCTGAGCGTCACTGGAGACGCAATTATTGCCCTGTCCTCCGGGCCAAATCCAAACTCCTCTTAAATGAATATAAGAGAGCCGTTCTCTCGGCCAAAACTAAGTACTTCTCAGAGAAAGTTGCTCTTTCCGCTAATAAATCCAAAGAGATTTTCTCTCTGGTTCATAACTTGGCGATCTCAGATCGCGCCAGTCCTAATCTCATCCCCTCTCAGGCTCTCTGTTCCTTACTTAACGATTATTTCATTGAGAAGATCGTTAAGATCAAATCTAACATCCCTTCTGTATCCCCTCCTCCTTTTTCTCCTGCTCTTCCTGCGCCCTCTTCTTTTCTTGACCTTTTCTCGCCTATTTCTTTGGACTCATTTCTTGCCCTGCTCACTAATATTAAGTCCGGCTCTCCGGCCGACTGTGCTCCGGCACGTATTCTGAGAGTGTTATTCACTAATTGCCCTACTCCTCCCCTTTCTCAACGCCTCCCTCTCCCTGGGTTCAGTTCCTTCATCCTTTAAATCCGCTATTGTTTTGCCCATCCTTAAAAAGCCTGGTTTAGATTCCTCCCTTCCTTCAAATTTCAGGCCCATCTCCCTTCTCCCTTACCTGGGCAAGATCCTGGAAAGTCACGTCACCTCCTGCCTGTCCACCTATATCGAGGAGAACCACCTTTTGGCTTCCCATCAAGCGGGCTTTCGCCCGGGCCACTCTACGGAGTCGGTGGTCCTCGCAGTTCTTGATGAGCTTAAATCGAAAGCCGATTCCACCCTTCCTCAAGCTTTGGTGCTCCTCGATCTGTCCGCTGCATTTGACACGGTTGACAATTCCATCCTTCTAGACCGTGTCAGCGCAGCGGGCATCCGGGGCTCCGCTTTCTCCTGGCTCGCGTCCTTTCTTAAGGGACGTTCTCAAGCGGTTCATCTTTCCGGCTTCTCTGCCCCCAACCGTTTGGTTTCCTGTGGGGTCCCTCAAGGTTCTTCTCTCTCCCCTCTTCTCTTCAATCTTTATATCTATCCTCTTATCATTTCTCTTCTCGATCTGGGGTCACTGTGTATAAGTACGCAGATGACCTCCAGCTCGTCTTTGATCTTTCCTCCTCTTCTTTGTCCCTCTCAAAGTTTCGCTCCACCCTGGTCTTCATTTCTGAGTGGATGAGTTTAAATCATCTTAAACTCAACCCGGACAAGACTGAGCTGGTCTTGACGGGTGGTTCATCTAGCCCTTGGTCCTCTGCCTTCTGGCCCCCTACCTTTGGTCCCTCTCCTGCACCTGTCTCTTCTGTTAGGACCTTGGGTATTAGGGTTAGCCAGGACCTTTCTATGCACGCCCAAGTTAGTTCCGTCGTATCTTCTTGCTTTTTATCTCTTCGGCTTATCCAAAAAATGTCTCGCTTTTTTTCCTTTGATGCCCTCAAAATCATCATTACGGCCCTGATCACTTCCCGTCTTGATTACGGGAATAGCCTGTATGTGGGCATACCAGCCTATGAAATACGTCGCCTACAAGCTATCCAGAACCAGGCTGCCCGTCTCATCCTTCACCTCCCCAAAACCCATCATATCACCCCTGTACTCAAGTCCCTTCACTGGCTCCCCGTTCATCAGAGATCCCTCTTTAAATTGGGCTGTTTAGTTTTTTGGGCCCATGCCCGTTCTGCCCCGGCTTTTATCAGTTCTCTCATTTCCTCTCACACCCCCACCAGCACTCTTCGCTCCTCCACTTTGGCCCTCCTCAATGTCCACCGATTCCGTAAGTCCAGAACGGGAGGTACCAGATTTTCTGTCCTGGCCCCCCGTTTCTGGAACAGCCTTCCCCTGTCTATGCGTTCTATCCCTATCTATTCCCATTTCAGTAAAGCGCTGAAAACCCTTCTGTTCTCTCAGGCGTACTCCTGCTAACTCCCTGGGCTTCTTCTGTGACTGATGGCCAGAGCTCTCAGCGCCAGGAAGCCGCTCGGCCACAGTGCGCTTTACTAAATATTTCATTCATTCATTCATTCATTCATTCATTCATTCATTCATTCATTCAAAGATGTTTCTTTCTGTTTACTTTGAGGAAGCTGCCGCTCGAGTATAACATCTATTTGAGCGGCAGAAAGAAGCAGCATCCTCATGCGCTGCACGTAGTGCCGAGTGCAGTCCACAAACACCCAGCGCTGAAAAGCAGCGCAAATGGCACGATGTAACGACTCCACCGCTTGCGGAACTCGGCATAGCATGGCCGACTTTTTGGGTCACTTCGTGGAGTTCTGCGTAGTGGAACTCTGTGAACTCCACCCAGGTCTAATGTAAGGTTCTCTTGCCACCACTGGAGGTACAGGGCTTAGGGTTTACATACATCCCCATAACAAAAACTACCTTAGCAGTTTGGCATCAATAGGTGAAGAAAAGAAGATTGACAAATTTTCCTCCTCCACTCACTCCACTTCTTGCAAACCCTGACTGTGCTCCAGGTCTGCAATATGACTGCTTCTCTAGCTGGAAGCATTCTGGTTGTAAAAGAATAGGCTGCCTCTTTGACACAGATGGGATTATTCCATTTAACTAATGGGAAAAAAGGGCAATGGGTTGTCTGCGTCACATCGAATGCAATACTTGCAAATAGGACACTGGGTCACACTCATGTCTATTAACCCACTTGCATCATAAACTCATGACTTTTTAAAATGTATTTTCCTATAAGATACAGACAAATGCATAATCTTGGAACTATATCTCAGCGGCGGTTTCTCAATAGGAGCAGAGGAGCCTCGCCCCCCCCCCCCCACACTGCTGCTCAGAAAGTGTGAAAAATAAAATGGTACTGAAATGATTTTACTACCATTTCAATTTTACTCTCTACCAGAAAACGGAGTGTGGGGGTGGGGCTAATGTGTCACTGCTGCTGATTGGTCACAGTGAGGAGGGGTCGCTTCAGTTTGAACTGCACACGTTGGTTTGGCCAGCTACCGTGCTCCGGCCAACCAGACATGCACAATTCCAACCTCTCCACCCCACCTGTCTTAGACAGCTGGCTGGAGAGCAGACACATGGCTCCAGTGCCTTTTGGAGCAGAAAGCCCACCCGCTCCAGCCAATCTAGACCTTCACTCATGCTGCATAATAGCAGCGTCTTTATTGGATAATGGAGTTGGCTGTGGGACCTGCCTCGCGTTCAGACAGGAGTCAGGAACATCGAGGACGGATGTGCTGCAGAACATCGAGGATGACATCAAGGACGTGCAGTGTAAAGTAACTGATTTATTTTTATTGTTTTATGCACCCCTCACTCCGATTTAAATTTGTAGTGAGTGCAGTCTGTACTGTGTATTACACTGTGAGTACAGCCAGGCTCTGGGTGCTGTGACCATTACAAATACAACCAATGTAGAAACTCAGAACCATGTTCATTTTCGCAGCAGAAGTTGTAAAAGGAAGGTTTAGGGGGCAACTGACCACTGGGAAGTCTGCCCTCTGGACAGATTGGGAGAGTGGTGCAGTCTAGTGACTGCCATTTTGTATTGGGCAACATGCATAGCCAAATTATAGCCCAACATGGAAGGAATGAGTGCTAGGAGCTGTGCTGTGGCTAGAGGAGCGGCCCCTTCAGGTGTAGTGAGGAGGGGAGCATGGCCTTCTGGCATGGGCCAGGCTGCTGCCCACGTGAGTGCTGACGATGCAGGGGCGGCGGGTGGGAGGTGCAGAGGAGCAGGGAGGGGAAGCACAGGGTTCAGGTGTTGCTGTGGCCCTGGCCACAGGGGCCTTTATAAGTGATATAAGGGTCAGAACGTGTGTGGTATGCACGTGTATGGGGCCATGAAAAGTAAAGAGACAAATAAATCGGGTAGCATCTGTGGAGCCACCCACATGCTCGGTGGTGCAAGGGGGGCCTTTATAAGCAAGCAGCATCTTCAGAGCAGCTCGCAGAGCCTGTGGAAAGGAACAAGGAGAAGCGAGGAGATGAGGGGTAAGAGGAAGGCAGGGGGACCACCATATGGCAGATATGGAGTATAGCCCGCAGGCTGTGGAAAGGGCACAGCCGGCCAAGAATAACGAGATGGAGGTTGGGAGGGACAGGGGGAGAGTAAAGGGGTAAGAACCCTCAGCCCAGTTGGGGACACAGTGGACTGGGGGGGCCTTGATGGCTTTGACCATTGATAGAAAGCTGCGAGGGGGGAAGGATGGACAGGGTGGCACATGGGGATGTGTATATGGGGAGGGTGGATCCCTCCAATGGGGTGCAGAGAGGCCACAGCCATGGCGGTGGCAGAGGAGCATTGGAGGGATAGTGAATTGCCCCCCGGAAGTGGGAGAGGATGCAGTAGGGACATGGTGGGGCCCCGCGTCCACGCTAGTGGGGGCCATGTTAGTGTGGAGCAGAGAGGAGGATATCACAGATAGGAAGATCATGGCGGATGAGGATTTTGGGGTTATGGCAAGGCAGCAGACCCACGTGGGTGTGCAGGGGAATGGGGGCAGCACAGAGGTCCTGGGACAGGGGAGGAGATACACCAGTCCTGTCATCTTTCCTGCAGGTTCAGGGGCAGCACAGATTCCTGCACTCAGTGGAGCTGGGTGCGGCTCATCAACACTGAGGGGTAAAGAGGGCTGGGCCCAGTGTGGTTCGCCTGAAGTTGACAGGGGATCTCTACCTGGCCAATATAGGAAGGTCCAGGATCCTCATTGGCCCCAGCAGCTGGTAGGTCTAGGATGGCCTCTGGCCCAAGTGAGACAGCAGGCAGGTGAGTAGCATCAGCGGAGCGGCAGGGGCGGTTTCATTCAGCCCTCCTAGGCAACGCATGTCACAAAACAGCTGTGACTATTTGATCATCTTCCAAGTGGGATATGGGGGCAAGCCCCAGCTAGGGCAATGTGGAGGACCCACTAAGGGTCATAATATAAGATTATGGGGAGGATAGCAACAAGGAAGGGGAAGTGTGGGTTGAGGAGCCGAACTGTGTTGGGGGGTCCACTAATCAAGTGTTCAGTGTGTTGCAGGTTAACACAGAATGGTCGAATAGGCGCTCAGAGAAGGAGAGGCCCTTGGCGAAGCGGACTCCACTGATCTTGCTGCCTGGTAAGGGCAAGGGCACAGCAGGACACCAAAGATGGTTTCCACAGGCGTGGATGCAAGCGGCTTGCTGGGAGGGGAGAGGGAAAGGCAGCATAAGGGGAAGTGAGTAATGGATGTGGGAGTGAGCACTGAGGAGCGGGACAGTGCCCATGGTAAGTGCAGCAGCACAAGCAAGGAGGAGGTGGGCACGATCATTGGACTAGGTAGCAGGGGGTCAGAAAAGGCAGGGGATAAGAAGGTTGGACCCAAAAGCAAAGAGCTTAAGTTGAAGAAGTTGCCCTCTATGGCCACGACTAAAGAATTATTACACATAATGTTAGCCATGAAAGAGTGCATTTGGGAAGAAGAGTATGTGGAGATGCTTAAACTCCTCCATAGTGAAGTACACTCAAAGGAAGTTTGGAGGCAAGAGGAATACGAGCTTGGGAAGTGGGTTAAAGTACCCCTCACAATGGAAAATCGGACTGCTGCATTTCTGATTCACACCAGTGCATACTTTGAGAAATACCTAGAGTGATGGGTAGCTATGTTATAATACAGAAGGCCCAAATCCTGGGCGATATGCTTGGGCCCAAAATGCCAAAGAATTTCGGGCTCGTCTTGCTCAGGATCTGGAAGCAAAATGAAGGGAATTGGATCCCGATCCCACCTGAGAAGGGAAGGGGGTGGCACCAAAGGCACAGCCTGGAACAGGGGGGGCCTGCAGGGATTTTATGTATTCGACAATATTGCAAATTCCACCATAAGTGTTCAAAATGTGCGGGACAATCCCCCCTCAATAACTGCTACAGGGCAGGGAGTGTCTACCAAGGTCAGGGCGCAGGTCAGTGGCAGCCATATGTGGGTGGTTTAGGATGGCATTAGGAGCAATTCTTGGGTCCCAGAGGTAGGAGGGGGCCCAGGGATCTGGTGCAAAAGGCTCATACTCCAGTTAACCTTGAGAGGTTTGAGTATTGGCTAGGGTTTTATGGGTGACAGAAAAGGCAAAGTTGTTATGGGAGGGGTTTCATTGGGGTGTTCGTTTGGGGTGCGGGGGTCCTCGAACGCAGAGGTGGGCAGATAAATTGCACTTGGCAAAAGAGCACAGACAGGCGGAATAAGAAAATAAGAAAAAGCTCTCTGAGGGGAAGATGGCGGGACTCTTTCATGATTCGCCAATGGCAGACCTGATCGTGTCACCAATTGGAATGGTGCCAAAGAATAGAGTGCCCAATTCTGTTTGATACAGCATTTGTCCTGGCTGGAGGGAGGGTCAGTGAATGATTTCATTGCGGAAGAAGCGGCTTCCATATCCTACTCTTCAGTAGATGTGGCCATGTCACTGGTGATGATAGCCAAGTATGATGTGAAGTCAGCTTTTCGGCTGCTTCCAGTGCACCCTGATGATTTCCAGCTATAGGGCTTACAATTAGAAGGAAAGTGATACAAAGACAAAGCTTTACCAATGGGATGCTCCATAGCATGTGCACGGTTCGAGTGCTTCAGCTCCTTTTTGCAATGACTGTTTACATGGAATACGCCCCATCAGCTGGTAACCCACTACTTGGAAGATTTCTTTATCATGGGGGCACCCGGTTTGGAGGACTGCCAGACTCTCCTGGCAGGTTTCCAAGAGCTCATGGGTGACCCACAAACATAGTTACCATTCTTGGGCACTGAGATCGATTCAGATGGAGGCCAGGTTGCCGCAGGAGAAAAAAGAGAAAATGCTATCACTGTTAACTGGCATGTTAGAGAGGGAGAAGCTGAAAGAGAGGGAGATTCAAGTCCTGGTCATCTAAACATCACTTTCAGGGTGGTGTGGGCAGGGAGGACGTTCTGCTTGCGTTTGGGTCTGTTGTTATCCCGGTTTTTCACAGCTCATCACCATGTCAGGCTTTCGGCAGGGGTCTAAGAGGACCATCGAATGAGGTGTGTTTCCCGCACTCTTTTTTTAAATTTTAACCTTTATTTAGCATTTTGTCATGAATTATCTTGTTACATTATGAGATACACAGTCATTGTACATGAACGATGAAGTAAACTGTACACACGCGAGTAGGCTCAGTTAGGAAGAAACACATCAAGAACATAGCCATATGTAATGCAACATTCAATATGCAGTGGGCAGCCCCCCCAGAAACATACAATAGCCTAGACCATAGAGAAATCACCTCTCCCCAACACCTGTTGCAAAACTGTACATACGATAAAGAAAATATAGGTCATAGAAAAACTGAACACATAATGCCTGCTGTGTGGTATAGATCTCAATTAACCCACTCCAGTGGGGACAATGCCCTGTTCCAGCTGAGAGGGAGGGTCACGCTGCATGGATGCGAGGTAGACTCTAAAAGGGCCCCATATGTCCCTGGGCCATGAGGTAGATGGTACTGTGGTAGCATACACCTCACTCCTCGTGGTGCAAGAGGCAAGGCTGCTCATCCATCCCTGAATGGAATGTGCGGTCCTGCTGCCCCAGTGGATAGCCACCTCTCTTTTAGCCAGTAAGAGACAGATAAGCGCACATTTTTGAACTTTTTTGGGAAAATTAACTACGTATACTAAGAGGGAAATTTCAGGTAAGGGGTCTATCTGTAAGTGGATCAGGTCCCCTAGTTTTTTTGCACTTCTTTCTAAAAGGAGTGTATACATGGGCAGGTCCAAGCTATGTGTGCGAAGCCCGGGTGTAGGGCGCCACATTTACGGCAGTTGTGGGGCTTGGAGGGGTCGATTTTATGGACTCTAGCCGGAGTAACGTATATTCTACAGAGAAATTTGAAGTGAATCAACTTGTGTCGACAGTTGAGGGAGACGTTTTTCGTGACTACGCAGCATGCAGCCCACTGCTCGTCTGTTATCGAGCTGCCCAATTCGTCCTCCCAGTCCCTAAGGATCTTGTCATCGTTGTCAAGTCTGAGGGGCCATCAATGCGTCCTAACCAGGCCATGGGCGGAGTAGTGTGTGAGAATTAGATGGGCGTAAACGTACAGTGATACAAGTCATGACTGTGTTTAAACGCGAAAGTAACCAAGTATAACGAAATATTAATACATGTCCCCCTTCCACCCCCCACCCAGTCTCCCTGCCCAACAAGAGAGGCAATACCAACATTGTCAAGGAAAACCATAGTACCAATCGAATTATCAAGAAAATGCAAAAAGCCCAGAAAAGGTGCATTCCAAATCTACAAAACCAATTCACAGTATACACCAACTGGGTGTGGCAACACCAGAACAGCCGACCAGCAATCCGGGATAATGCACAGAATAAAAAAGAATCCCAATGTTTTCACACAGCAATAGGATAAATGGCCATTCTAGTGTAATCAACCGGGAGCCGTCCCAGAAAAAAGTTCCATACTGGCATCCGAGCCGCTGTGAGGTGGAGAGAGTCTACGATCGTCACCTGGCCGCTGTGCGTTTTGTTTGTGAGTGCATCAAAACTCCAGGGCTTCCGTGGGGCTGTCAAAGATGCGGGTCCAGCCATTGATCTCGACCCTTAGCGGCGCAGGATAGAGCATGCCATATTTCAAGCCAAGGGGCCTGAGCGTGGCTTTGACGCCGTTGTACTTGCGGCGGGCCTCTTGGACTATGATGGTGAAGTCCGGGTATAGAGACAAGTTGGAACCTTGCCACACGGTTTCACCATGCTCACATGCCAGGCGGAGGGCAGTGTCACGGTCCCTAAAGTTCATAAGGCGGGCGATGATGGGCCTAGGAGGGCAGCCAGGATTGGGTCTGGCCCCCAGTGTTCGGTGAGCGTGCTCCACTACGAAGCCAGGGGTAAAGGAGTCCCTCCCAAGATATCAGTGAGAATTGTTTAACGAAAGTGTCCATGCGGCCTGTCGCCATGGATTCTGGCACCCCTATGATACGTATGTTGTTCCGGCAACTGCGTGCCTCCAAATCTTCATTCTTGATGGCAACGTCTCACAGGATACGTTCAAGACGTTTCAGGGATTGCGCCATTCCATTTTCGAGGTCAGATATACGGGATTCCACTACGTCGAGGCGTCTATCATGCACCTGGATCTTCGCACCCAAATCTGCAATAGTTTTGTCTAGTGCATCAAATACCCGTCCAGAGCCTTAAATCCTGCTCTCATCTCCTCGAGTAGTGAGCCAATCTGGCCAGCAGTGTCATCGGAACGTCCCGCACTCTGCCCAACCTCTGCCATGATGGAAGAACCCTTAGGGGCCGTCTCAGGTACTTTTCCAAATGGAAGGAGCCTTTGTTTTGGGTCTTTGCGGCCCATGCCGCTGCTCCGGCGAGTAGGGCAGGCGATGGCAGGAGAGCCAGTGTGGGCAGACGGCTATGGGTGTGAGTTAGCGCAGGTGAGTAGTGAGAGGGGCTGGATGGCCCCGGGAGAAAGTGGCGCACAAGCAACCAGCTGCAGGCATTAACAGACGGCACTAGTATAGCAGCCCCCAGTCCTGGGGGTCGTCAGGAGCGGATCCACTCTGTTCTGCAAGCGCCGCAGCCTCTGAAATCACCAGGTCTGGCGCCAGTAAGATGGAGGGTCAGCGAGACACCAGGATGAGAGGCGGAGACCAGTGGGAGCGGGGCCCACACATCAAGGGCGGTCAATGAGGAGAGGAAGCCGGCCATCGGTCAGGGTAGAGCAGCAAGGGTGGCGCAGGGTCCCCTCAGGGCTGGAGGCAGCAGCAGGTAAGAGTAGCACCAGGGGAGAGGGGGGAGGCAACCAAGCGCAGGCGGGACATGGCAGGAAGCGACCCCAGTGGTCGAGCGCTGTGCTCTTGTGAAACCCGGAGGCTGCAAGTGGAGGGAACACGTAGGCTCTGTCCCTACGAGGTCTGATATAACGCCGGGGGAGCTCGTGGCTCGGTACGCGGACGGCCGAATGGGCCGCCGCGCCGTATATAGCTGCGATCAGTGTGGAAGCCACAGTTAGCCATCCCGCCCCACGCCGCACGCACTCACCACCACCTCGCACGGCAATCCAGTCGATGTATTTGTGGATCTTCTGCCCCCGGGCCGCATCTAGTCTCCAAAGGCCCACACCGCTGCCATCATGGAAATCACGCCCCTCACAGCGCCATCGCGGTTCTCTGGAACGACTTCTCTGATTTTCAATCTGCGGAGGTTGCGGAGCACAGGAGCCGCACAGGGAACCAGTGGTAATCATTACCAGGCACATGGCTTCATGGAAATGGGGGATAATTTACTTAATGCTGGAACGGCCGGCAGAGCTTCAGAGCCGCGTGGCCATCTTGGTCTGCGGCTTGGCCACGCCCCGTTTCCCGCACTCTTTAAATGGCATTCCATTGGCGAAGAGGGACAATGTACACTGGGACCTGCACATTTTTTTCAGATGCAGGTGGAAGGCTGGGTTTCATCCTCTATTGGCAGGGTAGATGGTGTGCAGAGCCATGGCTAGCACAGAAGAGCAATGGAGGTAGGAGCATAGCCTTCTTGGAATTGTTCCCTTTGGTGGCAGCAGTGACATTATGGGGCACAGAGCTAGCACACAGGAAAGTCCTCAAAGTTTAAAATCAACAATATGTTAGTAGTGGAGGTAGTGAACAGAAGTCCGCTAGGGACATGCAGGTGCTGAAGCTGCTGTGGGATTTTGTGTTCGGCCGTGTGCACTGTGTCATCTTTTTAGAGCACAACCTTGCCTGGGTTGGAGAATGACATTGCAGATGCTTTGTCTCGTTCACAGTGGGAGAGATTCCGTGGGTTAGAAAAAGCCAGAGACCCAATGCCCATGCCGGAGAAGTCGTGGCCATAGGCAAATGATACAACTAGTGGCAGTGTTCCTTGCAGAATTGACACGGATAGCATATGTTCAGGCATGGAAGGAATTTCTAGCATCTGGGGCGCAGCACCAGGAGGTACGCTGTTTGCAGGTGAAAGATGTGATCCGATATATCTTGGACCTAATAGACAAGGTATTATCACAGGTTACCATTGCTGGTAAGTTGGCAGGAATGGCCTTTATGGAAAAATGTTATGGCAATACCTTCCATTGGCGGGTTTGTTGGTCCGCAGGATACTGGAAAGCTGGGTGCTGGAACAGGACCAGATGGGGTGGGCTAGAAAGCCCTTGTCTTAGAATTTACTTGGCAAAGTGTTGCAGCAGTTGCCTGAGGTGTGTAGGGACGCCACAGAGACTTGCTTATTTTCAACACTTATGGTGTGAATGCTTTTTGGGTTTTCAGAGTGTTGTTGGAGGGCAGGGGTATGGGTGGAGTTTAGTGGGAGGATGTTTTTTAAGAGGACAGGTGGAAGGAAGATATGGCTTAGCCACTCCAAAACTGAGTGCAGGGGAAGAGTTTCATATTACACGCAGTGGGTCGCCAGGCTCCTGTCTAGTGGCATGGGGTGAGCGAACATTAAATTCAAGGCCACATAGTTCTTCAGGGGGGATGGGGTACATCTGTCTGAGATGGGCAGGAACTTATACTTGTTTTAGTTTAAAGAAGTGTTGGCTAAGGCTTTGAATGATAAGCGTTAGGTTCTCGGGTCAGCCACCACACAGGAGAGAGACGGGGTGCAGAAAAGGGGGCAGGTTCCCAACTCCCCTTGGTCTGGGTGGCACGGGCATGACAAATTTGGCAGGAGGTGGCAGAAGTTTGGTTGGTGTTGCCAGTTGGCAAACCATTTGCAAAGGGACTGTAGTCAGGTAGTTCAAGGTTCCGTTTAGGACATTTAGTTACTTGGAGGTTCATACATACAGTCATAGGATGAAGGGGGCACAGAAAGTTGGAAATGTTGAAATGCAACACAGTTAAATGAGTTAGCTGCAGGGTGAGTATATTGGGTGGGGCGAAGGGGTGGGGGTGGGGCCAGGGGCTGATTCACTGGATGTATAAAGAGGTTTTACTTATGCAAGGCAGTTTTGCAGGATAATTTATGATTTACACCTGTTTAAATAAAGTAGCCTTTTACACACAGCAAGTGGTCAGTTTTCTGTGCTGCGCCCCTTCATCCCAAGGGGTGTTTGGGGGCAGCTGACCACCGGGAGGTCTGCCTCTTAGGAAGATTAGTAGGGTGTTGCAGTCCAGTGACTGCCATTTTGTATTGGGCTACATGTGTAGCCCAAATATAGCCCAAGATATATGTAAGGGGATCATTTGGGCTCCTTGCCACCATAATAGGTTCAGGTGAGTTGGTGGCTGGTGGCGGGGAGCAATCTTTGTCTCATTTCCCCACCCTCCCATGCCTTTAGCTTGGGTTTCCTGGGGTACAATTTGATGGTCTTTGATATAGGGGTTCCGTTGTTGAGACAGGTGCGCAGGGGCGTAGTTGTGTATATTGTTGCTTGAAACAGGTGCTTCGGGGGAATGAAAAGTTTGGCAGGAGTTGGCAGAAGTTTGGTTGGCATTGCCGGTTGGTGAACCATGTGCAAGGGGAGAGTAGGCAGGTAGGACATGGTTCAGTTTAGGACATTTGGTTACCTCCCGGTTCATACATACAGTCATAGGATGTAGGGGCTATAGAAAGTTCGAGAAGTTGAAATGCACCTGTTTCAATAAAGCGGCATTTTTTACACAGTAAGTGGTCAGTTTTCTGTGTTGCGCCCCTTCCTCACCCTCTCAAATGAGTTGGAGACACAGATGGCAGCACTGTCATGCATGATGATAGCACAGTTATCTCATAGCAGGAAGCAGCGCTAATTGTAAGTAAATGCTCAGCTCATTACCACCAGTCTGGATTCTGTTTCAATTACTTCTCAGTGGGTGGTAAGTAAGGAGGTCTGTCGCCTCGCTGTGGCAGTGGCCACAACACGAACGTGCATACTATAAGCGTGCATTAAGATAAATATGTATGGCATTAAACTGATGCACTGCATATAGATTGTGCCAGCACTACAGCACGGCCTAGTTTGTGCTTTCGCTTTCAATGTGATAATATATGTTCAAAACTGTCGTCCAAACCATGAAGTTGCACCGCTACTAAGAAGAGACAGTGGCTTGGTATGTCTTTGTAGACTGAAACGGAACATCGAAGGGGCTCTTCAAGTTGCATTTGACAGAAACTGCAGCCCCTCTGGGGGTAATGGAACTGTTTTTAATAATCTTTTGGAGGTGCAACACCCATGAGGGTTTTAATTTTTGTTGTTTGAAACCACATGTCCCATAATGCCATCTGATATTCACTCACGTGCGGCCAATAAAAGGAGAAAGTAAAATACTATAGTGGTTTGTTTGTGACGTTGCACTTGACCAGCTGGCAGCCTGTGATCAAGGATACTGAAATCCAAAACGAATTAGGCAAGAATACTGTTTCCAATAATTTCAGCTGTCTGTCTATTCCCTGAGTTCAGTGAGAGTGCTACTTTGTCTTTTCTGGACATAACTTGCATGAATATATATATACTTGTAAAAAAATGATCCTATATTGGGTAGCAATTTAACCAGGTCACCCAGTATTACATTCAGGAAGGCCAGATCTATGAGCAACTCATGAGTTAAGAGTAGCCCTGAGTTGAGATCTAGCAGTACTTGGTTAGATGTCAGCAAGGGTTTTCGTAAGTGCTCAACGTGCAAAGCCTGTAAATACTGAATTAATCGAACTGAATATATAACACCTTTCAAGAATGAGCCTGTGCACATTTTTTTTTTTTCTTTTTTTTTTATTGCAACCAGATTAAAAACATGATATTATATTACAACACAAATAATTGATTAATAGATCACAGAATATTACAAATTTTCAGCCTGTTTAACAATCTAAGACAAAGAATTATCTTAAAGGCAACTTTAGTAAAATTCATAAAAAAGCTCAAGCCTCCCCTGACTCAATCACGTCTTAATAGCAATTTCAAATATCTCCCAAGGCTAATAATCAAAAATCAAACTTATTACCCCATATTTTCTCAAACTTCTTAAGGCCTCCAATGCGTGCGGCATAGGTATATTCGCTCTTCTTGACCCTCCTCATCTTCTGAACCCATTTTATAGCTGAGGGTATGGAATCCGAACGCCAATTTTGCAGCAGAAGCGACCTTGCGATCGCAATTGCTATGTAGAGCAATCTAATCATGGATTCCGAGAAGAGAAGATCTGGGTCATAACCAAGTAATATTAGCCTACTGTTAACCTCAAGCTTTATATTGCACTCTTGTTCTAATGAAAAAAATATCTCAGTCCAATAAATTTTGATATTTGGGCAACTCAACATAATATGTGACCAATTAGCGTGTGCATAATTCATGCAGCGAAAACATTGAGAGGACTGGTTAGTAAACATCCTAGCTAAAACAGCGGGGGTTCGATATAATAACCATTTACTAAAAAACAGCATCCTACGCCAATTAGCCCCTCTGAGAGTGCAGAAATTTAACTTATTAATTGTAGACCAAATCTGAGGAGATACTACACAATTTTCATGATCAGCCCATTTCTTAATTGCTTTTGACTCAAGATCCAATTGTTTGAAAGAAGCCAGGAAAGTTTTCCAAGCACCTGGATTCTTATTGACTGCTTTAACTAACAAATCCTCTACAAGTTGATTTTGGATCATAAAAGAGGTGGGGTTTACTTCTACTAGATATTTATATAGACAGCCATAAGAGTTAACCAAAATAAAATCCTTAGCGATCCCTGGAGATATTTCTGCTACCGTCATCCAGTTACCGCCCCTTAAGAAGTCTGATATTTTACGATACCCGACTTCCGCCCATTTTGCTGTCAGGTGGGTGGGTTGTTTAATTCCTATTAAGGGAAGGATTTCTTCTATTAAGGTGGCTGAATTAATTGTGGGAATAGAATATTTTTTGAAGAAGGCCTGACGTCTTTTAAAAATACATTGGAGGCATTTATATCGTACCAACTTTGGGTACCTAAACAATAACATGGGAGAGTTAATCTGAGTTTCAGTACAAATTAGATTAAAAAAGAAATTGCAATATAAATGTGCATGTGGTAAAGGCTTGAACCTAGATAAATACTGTGCAAAATAAGCATCATAGTAATGTTTCAGATTCGGAAGTGCGAGCCCTCCCTGATCTAAATCTTCATATAAAGTGCCAAGTGCTAAACGAGGGGTTTTTTTTGCCCATACAAAAGTTGTAAACATGGACTCAACCTGAGAGAAAAACGAGCTTGATAAAGTGCATGGTATTGAAGAAAACAGAAAATTAAACAATGGTAAAATAGACATTTTGATAAGAGCCACACGACCTAAGATGGATAAAGGAAGCATATTCCAACGAATCAATAACCCTTGAACTTTTCTTAAAAGTGGCGTATAATTAAGTTTAAATAAATCTTCAAATGACGCTGAATAGAAAATCCCCAGATATCATTTTGGATTAAGATTTACTGAGCCTTGGATGTCTAGATGTAAATCAAAAGCAGCTCTCCCACATTGTATAACTTCCGTTTTGGCTCTATTTATTCGATACCCTCCTAATGCTTCAAAGTCCTCGAATAGTTGGAAGACTTTGATTTGTACTTCTATTGTAGGCTTAATTAACAACATAATATCGTCTGCATAAAGTTTTAACGACGGCATAGTCGGAATTGGAGGAAGGATATCTGGGGAGTTTCGTATTGCGATTGCCAAGGGTTCGATGAAAAAGGCGAATAATACTGGTGATAAAGGGCATCCTTGCCTTGTGCCACGCTTAATATTAATGGACCCTGCCACGGTCGAATTAATAATTACATTTGCCACTGCATTCTTGTAATTGTAATTGTAATTGTAACTGGGTTTTATATCGCGCCAACTCACCAACAGGTCTCAAAGCGCTACTGACCAAGTACAGAACAAAGATGGAAAGAGGAAGTATGGGTCTCAGGTCTAACAATCGCCTATAGAAGCGGGAATGCATCTTTGAAGAGTAAGGTCTTCAAAGACTTCCGAAAGCGGAGAAGGTTGGGCTCTCTCCGAAGCACCTCCGGTAGCTTATTCCAACTAATGGGGGCCTGCACTGAGAAGGATCTGCCTCCTTTGGTTGTTAGCTTGAAGCGTGGTTGAGACAGTAAGAAAGATCCAGACGATCGCAAGATACGTTTAGGTTCGTAGAGTTCAAGCCTTTCTTTTATATAAGCTGGCGCCTGTCCGTGGATTGCTTTGTGGCAGATACACATGCTTTTGAACTCCACTCTCTGCACCACGGGCAGCCAATGTAATCGGTGGAGCAGGGGGGAAGCATGGGTCCTCCTCGGCACTCCAAAGATCAGGCGTGCTGCATCGTTTAGAATGACCTGAAGACGGTTGATGGAATTCTTTGGAAGGCCGAGATACAGCGCGTTTCCATAGTCTATTCGAGACACTATTGTGGCTGAGACAATGGTTTGCAGCATATTTCTCGAGAGCAGGGGGGCGAGTTTACGTAATTGCCTGATCAGGTTAGTACAGCAGCTAACTACAGCGGAGACTTGATTGACCATTGAGAGTTCCTGATCGATTTTCATCCCAAGACTCTTGACATTGGGGCATGGTTTTGGAGTAGGGCCTAGTTCTTGTGGCCAGAACAAATCGCTCCAGGGGGAAACAGAAGTCGAGATGACAAGGACTTCCGTTTTATCCGGATTGATCTTCAACAAGTTAGATGACATCCAGTTCACTGTAAAACGTAGGATGTCTTGAGCCACTGATTGTGCCGATGGTGTATTATCGATACTCAGCAATAGCTGAGTGTCGTCGGCATAGTTAAATACTTTACACTTCATGTTTGCCAGTGACTCTATCAGTGGTTGCAAGTAGAGGTTGAATAAAAGTGGCGAGAGTGCTGACCCCTGCGGGACCCCACAGACTAACATGCCCACCTCTGAGACCTGGTCTGCCAACTGGATCTTCTGTGTCCTTCTTGTTAAGAAGGCTGTGAGCCATTTAAGAGCCTGCCCTCCTATCCCGAACCCAGCCAAGTCTGTCCAAGAGCAGTGCATGGCTGACAGTATTAAACGCTGCTGAAAGATCTAATAATATCAGCGCGCTTGGCCTTTTTCTTATACAAATTCTGAATTAAGAGTATAAAAGACGTTGGAATATTAAAAGAATTCAAAATACGAAACAACGTCTTCCAAACAACCAAATCGAAAGCTTTTTCCGCATCGAGCAATAAAACTAACGCGGGGATGTTCTGAATTTCAAAATAATCCAAGGCTTCTGCAAGAAAATGGGTGTTGGTAGCTAACTGTCTGCCCGGTAAAAATCCATTTTGGTCGACATGTATCAATTTTGCCGCATATTTATTGAACCGGAGAGATAAAAGTTTTGTAACAATCTTATAGTCCGAGTTCAACAATGTAATTGGGCGATAAGAGTTGGGATCCCTTTTATTTTTGCCCTTCTTCGGAAAGCTAACAATATTTCCCTGTTTAAAAGATTCTGGAATACCCCCCCCATCTAGCATAGAATTTATCAAGAAGAGGAAGAATTCACCAAACGCCTTAAAAAAAGTTTTATAAAATTCGGCGGGTAAGCCATCTGGGCCACATGCTTTAGCATTAGGTAAGCTCTTTATCACCTCTTCCAACTCGATTAATGAAAACGAGTGGGCCATAAGATTTTTATCTGTTTCCATCAACATGGGTGGTGGATTTTCAAGCAGGAACTTTTTCAACAACAGATCATCGACTGACTGGAGTTGGCCATAGATGGTCTGATAATGAGCAAGCATAATACGATTAATCTCACCTGGATCCTCCGTAAAGCCTGCTAGACATGGGGAATTCAAAGCTTTGATTTGATTCGTGGCTGCTAGTTCCTTGGCCTGCCACGCCAAGAGCCTACCAGTAAAGTTGCTTTCCTCATAGATTTTCTGCTGAGACTGTTGGAAAAAGATCTCGCTTTGAGTGCTATATACAGTGCAAAGCTCACGTTTGGCTTGTTCAAGCTGAACTTTAGTGGTGGAAGAGGGATTCTTTAAAAAGGCCGCATTACAAATATGGATCTTATCTTCAATTTTTAATTTCTTCACCTTAGCATTTTTGGCGGCGACTGCCTCTTTACTTACTACTAACCCCCGAATGAAGGCTTTAAGTGTGTCCCAAACTATATTGGGTTCTGCAGAATGAATGTTCTGAATTAAAAATTGTCTAATCTCAGTGTCCATAAACTTTACCCACTCAGCGTCATTCAGATGCAACTTATTAAATAACCAGCGTTTAGGTGTTTTTAAGCCAGAGCCCACATGAATTTCCAGAGATAGCATTGCATGGTTCGAAAATCCATTGAAAAAGAAATTTTGTTGAAAAAAATCTAAATTCCGAGAGATTAAAAAAAAAAAAAAAAAAAAAAAAAATCAATGCGTGAGGCAGATCCAAACCGTCCTGATCCACATGTAAATTTCTTTAAAGTCGGATATGCTGTTCGCCAAGGATCTTGTAAATTTAGCATATCCGAATGATCTATCAATGTTTTAAGAGATCTAGGCTTTGTCTGCTTTTTCCCTTGGACCGTGGAATCCAAATGTGGACTCATCAAAATATTAAAATCCCCGCCCACGATCAAATCTCCAACAACATGATTTAGAGAGAGAAAAAGATCGTCATATGTTTTGGCGTCATCTTCAACAGGTGCATAGTAGCTTACAAAGGTCAGAGGGCATTGTACATTGACAAGAAACTAACTTGCAAAACTGACTTTGCAGTTTATGTGCTGGAGTGTCCTTGTGGCCTGCGCTACTTGGGTAGCACTAAGTTGCAGGTACACAAAAGGATAATCCAGCACATAAGGGCAATAGTCAATGATGATCAGGCCTATCCCGTTGCTAGGCACTTTGGAGAGTTCCATGACAAAGATGTTAGTGTCTTGATATATTTTGTGGTAGACACAGTCCCCCCTCTGAGAAGAGGTGGAGACCGAGAGGCTCTCCTTAGACAACTTGAAACAAGGTATATATTAGAGTTAGACTGTAAGACCCCTAAGGGTCTTAACTCTAGTGAAGGTTTTTATACCTGTTTGCTTTATGTAAGTTGTAGGATTCAAACGTATCTGTAAGAAAACAATCAAAAACATGTTTAGCCGCTGCCTCTGCAATTGCTGTATTTTAATCATCTGTTTATTATATTGTATTTTTTGCACATTTGCACATTCGGTGGCACTTTATGTCAGTAGCACTTGCACTTTATGGTTAATAGACTTGAAGGTTTTTTAAGGCCTATCTGGGCGTAATTGACTTAGCAGCTAGCTTGGCTAACAGATTTGGATGGTTTTACATTCATGGCTAATTTTTATTTCCATTAAAAAAGAGGATTTTATATTTATGAACTTCTTTTTTTTTAAAGTGTATTTGACCATCCTAGCTGGAAATTTGCTTTTAATGGGTATATGTTAGTAATTTTGCAACTATTTAAATATTTAAATATTTATTTTTATGGATGCATTTTTCTATGATATTATATCAACACGTCTGTAATTGTATATTACATTTACATGCTTTTACCATTACTTGCATTTTAACGTTTTGCTGCTTTTAAGTACTCTTCTATGTCTATTAGTAACATAGTCACGAGTTGTATGCACAGTCACTTTAAATAACAGCTAAGAATGATGACGCGCGTCATGTGATCAAGGTCTTTGGTAGGCCGAAACGTGTAATGGCGGTTGGTGCGGGGGACAAAGCAAAATAAAAAAGCACCACGAATTTGGGTCCGCATCCTCTTTTTTCAACAGCAAAGAAAGGTGTGTGAGACGAGAGACTGGAATATATTTATATATATCCTCACACCTTAAAAGGATGACGAAGCCATGTGCGTAGCAGTCTTGTTCACTGACAACAAAGTTTTGAACGCTGCCATTTTTAAACTTTACTTCCGTGATAAAGCGTGTCACGTAATAACTACAAAAACAGTGCTCGTGAAGACAGACTCGTAGTTTTTAATTTCAGACTACTTTGTACAATGCAAGGTTTTCCACATTATCAATTACTTCGATTCAATGGCACATGCACAGATCACAACTATGATAGCGCAGCTAAAACTAAATATAAAAAATTGCTTAAAGAAATGCATAAATTAATGAAGAAAGCTAGGAGAGATTATATAGCTAAATGTATTGAGAACGCCGATAAACCTGGCAAGGCTGTTTTTAAGGTTGTAAACGCTTTCCTCAAACCTCGCGAGTTGATGACTGACGCACAACCTTCGGTTGTATTATGTGAGGAAAATATCAGATTTTTTTTACAACAAAATCCGTAAGGTCTTGTGAGAGGGGACCGATCCCAAGTTATCGCTTACCCGGAGTAGTCCGCCATATACACGGGACTTCGGGACCTGTGGGAGCCTCCGCACGACCTTGGAGGTCCATCGCGACATCTGCGGAAAAGATAACATTCCCCCTTGTCCTCTGCCTCCACAGGAACGTGACGTCGGCGCCGAGGTCGCGGAGGAAGGAGGGATTAACCCCGGAAGTGATGCAGTCCCGGAAGTAAAAAGGGCCGGAACCCACAGAGAGGTGTGTGAAGCAGACGGAGTGCGGGAAGAGTCGGGAAGCGGAGAAGAAGCAGCAAAAGAAGACGGCGGCGTAGAAGACGACGGTACGAAGACGGAAGGCGAGGAATACAGAGAAGAGGACGAGAAGTGGTACGAAGATTGGTGGTCCCCACCGGAGGAGGCTGGAGAGCGGCCGCAACTCAGGAGAGTTGCGGCGGAGCCGGTGAGTAATCACGAACAGGGGAAAGAGGATATTGGGAGGCGGGAGGTGACCGACCGGGAGTGAAGGGAGGGGCTTGAAGTCAGCCATGGGGATTTTCTTTCTGCATGTGCCCCTTTCCGCCCGCCTTTTGTTTCAGCTGGGACCCTTTTGGACGGGGAGGAGGGGAGGAGGAACAGCGGGGGCTTAAGACTGACTGGAACATACAGTCGACCTCGGGAAACAAAAACACCCTACCCTGACCCCCTCTCCATTACCCGGTACCCCACTATTGACACCTCCCTAGAACTAGGATTTCACACATTCAACCACGGTGGTGCAGTGACGGTCATATAAGCCCTAGGGCTTATTAGTACGAAGGTTACTGACGGCTCCTTATTTTCCCCTCTCTTATGAGCCTCCGTGGGAAACCCTTCAGCCCAGGAGAAAAAGAGCCGGGAGAGAATTCCGAAGAAAAAGACGAACTACGGAAAGCAGATGAGCCCGGGGAGAAAGCCGACAGCCCTACAAAGACTTTAACCGGTCCAAACCCTATCATCTCAAATAAAACATGTATAGTATCACACTACATACAGCCTCCTCGTCGGATTATCCGGCCTGCACTCCCACAGGTCTACAATTCCTTTTCGGCAATAGTTGAAACGGTCAAATCAGACATAATGATAAGGAAAGTACCCAGGTCTTCCTTCTCAGAATTCACACAGATCTCACAGAGGGAGGGACTGGTGGCGATCCAGGGCTGTAAGTCAGGCTCACCGGAGGACCCCTTTCCACCAAAATTGTGGAAAGAGCTGGCTAACTCCATCATCCAGGTGTTGTCTGAAATATGGAACACCTCACTTACTACCGGCATCTTTCCTGACTTATGAAAGCACGCCACTCTCCTCCCCCTCAAGAAGAATCCCAATGTTGATGCAGGCGAACTGAATAACTACAGACCAATTTCGCTGTTGCCTGTTCCAGCTAAGATGCTTGAAAAGATGGTGCAGAGACAACTGACTAATTTTATCGAGAGCCATGGTATCTTGCACGACACCCAATCTGGCTTCTGTGCTGGTTTCAGCACAGAAACAGCGCTGATAGAGGTGGCGGATTCAGTCAGGATGGCGCTGGATTCAAGGGCATCGGCTATGCTTGTGCTCCTGGATCTTTCAGCCGCTTTTGATACGGTGGACCACTTCATACTGGTCCAGCGCCTTTTGGACATGGGGATAGAGGGCACAGTCCTGGGGTGGCTAAAATCGTTCCTCCATAAGCGCACGCAGAGGGTGGCGCTTCAACTGCATCAGTCCAATCGCAAGCACTTATGGTGTGGGGTTCGGCAGGGGTTGGCCTTGAGCCCTCTACTTTTTAACATTTATCTGGCCCCTCTGTTTTCGCTGATTGCCAACTGGGGGGTGAAGGCGATCTCCTATGCTAACGATACCCGGTTGGTATTTCCTTTTAAAGATCTGTCGAGTGATTCTTTTGAGAGCTTTAAGAGTTGCTTAAAAGATATAGCTCAATGGATGAATAACAACAAACTCAAGCTGAATGCAGACAAAACGGAGGTGTTGTTCTTTGCTAAAAATCAGCACCCTGCCGCAGACCTCTGGTGGCCGGAAGAAATGGGCTGTCCTCCCGCCCCTGTAGGGTGTGCAAAAAATCTGGGAGTAAAATGGCAGACGGACTTATCTTTTACGGCCCATATTCAGCAGGTGACAGGAGCGTGCTTTAGCAGACTGAGAAACCTGCGAAAAGTCATACACCTTTTGCGTGAAAGCTACCGGCGGGTCGTTGTCCATGCCACAATAACATCTCGCTTGGACTACGTGAACGGCCTTTATCTGGGCCTACCGGCGTCCCAGATAAAGAAATTGCAAATGGTTCAGAATGCGGCTGCGAGATTGATCAAACGTGTTCCATTTAGACAACATATCTCTCCGCATCTCAAAGAACTGCATTGGCTGCCGGTCGCTATTAGAATTAAATTCAAGGCATTAACCCTAGCCTTTCGGGCATTCCATGGAACTTGCCCCAGTTATTTGAAGCTTAGACTAGGCACACACAAGCAGTCTCGTCCACTCAGGTCTAGTTCTCAGAACCTGCTATGTACCCCCCGAGTCAGGAAAGCACGGATGGGCGGAAGATCTTTCATGCTCAGGGCGTCCATTATTTGGAACGCCTTTCCCAATGCCCTCCGCCAGATTACCTAGGAAACGCAATTTAGGAAAGCAGCGAAAACATGGCTTTTTAATCAAGATTAATCTCCTGGACTCTTTGAACGCCGCGTGCTTTCTTTTGCGCGCCACCTGTTGGTATAGCGCCGGGACACCTCTTCGGAGGTAGCTGTTCGCGCACTACAAATGGCAGTATTATTATTATTATTATTATTATTATTATTTATGCATGGGTGGGTGTGAGACTCCTTGCATGGATGTGTGACTGAATAATTATGTGCATGTACGCATTTATGAGTGTATGAGCTAAGGACTGTATTGGTGACTGAACGTATGTATAGCTTTGTTGGTAAATCCAACGATGTGTTACTGATATATGTGTAAGTAATTACATATGTAAAAGGCAGTATTTTACAGAATGAGAGTATATAAGCGAGTATATGTGAAAGCAAGTGATTGTAACAGTGTGTCCATGGACACGTATGTGGTTATGTCAATAATGGTTAAACACAGGACATATGTTTATGAATAAGTGATGTGCTGTGTGTATAACTGTGTAAAAAAACTAAATGGCATTGGAAAGAATTCTTTGGGTGACTCACTATGTTTTAGATTAACTGTTAGGGTAAGTAGCAGTGTGTGAGTATTTATATAGGTGTATGAGTGGATATATAAGTGGCTGTATTGATGAATGACTGTGTGCGTAACACACTGTATGAATTTGTGGATGGATGTGCATGTAGACCTATAAATCAGTAAGCAGCTATTTATTAACTGCTATTGGAAAGAGCATGGTTTCCATATTAGTGGTATGTACTTTTGAGTGAGCGTATGAAAGGTATTTTTTGGTTGTGAAGAGCTGAATCAGATGATCAGTAAACAGCCATGTAGTAACTGCTATTGGTATGAGCATGGTTTCTATATTGGTGGATGTACTTGTGAGTGGGTGTATGAAAGGTGTTATTTGGTTCTGAAGAACTGCATCAGATGATCACGTGAATGATGTAATCAGTGATGTCATTTGAGATGTTATCAGGGATGTCATCAGTGATGTCACTGAGCATGTCATGAGTGATGTAATATGTGACGCCATCAGCAGTGCATTGCGGGGCACAAGTTATACTTAGCTCAACTAACTATAACGGGCGACTTTCTTGGTTTTATATGAGTGAAATGTCCAACTGTCAGGAACAACTTGAACGTCATCACTCTAAATATTCAAACTCAGAGAAGACGTCGAGTCATTGTGAAACTCTCTCGCTTCAATTGCTGGTCTGCTGTTCATTAAAGATCGACCGTTATAAGATGGCCGCCTTGTTTACCCCAGTCCTGTGAGATTCTAAAGTCTTGCGGGAAGTGAGACTTCGCGCGCTGTGGAAGCGCGTTCTACCGTGCACTTCAATTTACCTGAGTCAGAGAGAAGTTGTGTATTTGAATTCTCCCTGGTATTCCTGTCAGCGCGCATGTTATTTGAACCTCCGCAAGTACTGACGTGGTAGGTAACCCTAGCTTCCCCTTCCACTGTCTGTGAGCGTTGTATTTGAAAGAACGCTCTGTCAGAGTTAGGGAGTTCCAAGTCAGAGAACTCTTCAGTCCCCTTTTGCTGGCTGAAAGGAGTAAAGTTTCATTGGTCAGAGGAGGCTGAACAAGCTTTTGAATTCCTCAAAAACAGTTTCACTACAGTTTCACTACAGCGCCCATTTTGCTCCATGCGGATCCAACTGAGCCTTTCTTTATAGAAGATGATGCTACAGACCAAGCAGTAGGGGGAGTCTTGTCCCAACGTCACAAATCAACTGGGCAGCTACATCCAGTGGCATATCACTCTCGAAAACTAAATCCTGCCGAAATAAACTACACAATTGCCGAAAAAGAACTGTTGGCAGTAAAGGACGCTTTCGGGGAGTGGAGGCATCATTTACTTGGGGCTCGACACACTATAACAGTGTATACTGATCATAAAAATCTTCAATTCCTCAAGTCTGCGAGAACCTTAACTCCGCGCCAGCTGCGCTGGTCCCTTTACTTCGCAGATTTTGACTTTGTGATTACATATCGCCCGGGAAATAAAAACGGAAAGGCAGACGCCTTGTTCAGGATTCAGACAGAAAGCACTGAACATTCCGTTATTCCGCAGCCCATTATCCCAGAATCTAAGTTTGTGTGCGCTTTGTCAGTGGCAGAGTACAAAGAAGAAGTGGGAAGACAGATGTCAGCAGCAGAAATGGCTACGTGGGTTAGTCAAGAAGAAGGATAAGTCATCAAGGATTATTTACATTATCGGAATGGAGCCCTTTACTTACCAACTACTAAAGTAAGGGAACCTTGAAAACCATAGACCTTATTCAGAGATACTTTTGGTGGCCCAATATGAACCCTCAGATTAAAAAGTATGTGGAAGCCTGGAAACTCTGTGCCAGAGGGAAACCGAGTAGGCAAGCTCCCCAAGGATATTTGCAACCCTTGTCTACACCCACTCAACCTTGGCATACTGTTACTATGGATTTGATTGTAGATCTTCCATTGAGCAAAGGGTACAACACAATATTAGTAGTAGTTGATGCCTTTACCAAGATGAGTCATTTTATTCCCGTTAAAGGGGTTCCTTCAGCAGCAGAGTTAGCCAGACTCATTCGGGAAAACATAGTGAAGATTCATGGTGTTCCAAAGATAGTGATTTCCGACCGATGCACCCAATTTGTGTCCCACTTTTGGAAGGCATTTATGAAAGGGTTGGGAGTGGAGGTCAGACATTCTACCAGTTATCACCCAGAGACAGATGGCCAGACGGAGAGAGTGAATCAAGAGTTGGAACAGTAATTACGTCTGTTTCTTCTGGATCAGGGTGGTGATTGGTCTGAACTGCTTTGGATGGCAGAGTTTGCACATAACAATGCAAAAAATATTTCCACAGGATATTCTCCTTTCTTTCTCAACTATGGGCGGCATCCAAATCCTTTCTGTAGTCAAGGAGATTTTGGGGTCCCAGCAGTCAGCAATCTATTGACAGACTTAAATTCTGCTCGTAAGTCTGCAGAGTCCAATTTATTAAAGGCTAAGGAGGGCTACAAGAGACAGGCAGATAAGCACAGGAGAAAGGCACCACAGTACCAAGTGGGAGATTCAGTATGGTTGTCTTCACTGCATCTTAGACTGAAAGGAAATAGAAAATTTCAGCCTCGTTTCAGAGGCCCATTTTCAAGTTTTAGGTCCAGTCACTGTCAAACTTAAATTACCTACTCAGTTAGGGATCCACCCCGTGTTCCATGTGTCTCTTCTGAAGAAGACAGCTTCTAATCTCCGATTAGATAAACCTCCACCCCCCTTGATGATGGATGAGCACTTAGAGTATGAAGTTAAAGGAGTTCTAGATTCAAAGAGGTGTAAGGGGAGTTTATTGTACTTGATAGATTGGAAAGGTTACGGACCAGAAGAAAGATCTTGGGAACCGGCAGAGAATGTACATGCTCCCAAACTGATAAAACGATTTCATGCACAGCATCCTCTGAAACCGAGACAGATGGATCGGTCCTTGAGAGGGGGTACTGTCAGGAACAACTTGAACGTCATCACTCTAAATAATCAAACTCAGAGAAGACGTCGAGTCATTGTGAAACCCTCTCTCTTCAATTGCTGGTCTGCTGTTCATTAAAGATCGACTGTTACAATATGGCCGCCTTGTTTACCCCAGTCCTGTGAGATTCTCAAGTCTCGCGGGAAGTGAGACTTCGTGCGCTGTGGAAGCACGTTCTACCGCGCACTTCAATTTACCTGAGTCAGAGAGAAGTTGTGTATTTGAATTCTCCCTGGTATTCCTGTCAGCGCGCATGTTATTTGAACCTCCGCGAGTACTGACGCGGTAGGTAACCCTAGCTTCCCCTTCCACTGTCCATGAGCGTAGTCTTTGGAAGAACGCTCCGTGAGAGTTAGGGAGTCCCAAGTCAGAGAACTCTTCAGTCCCCCTTTGCTGGCTGAATTAGATACCGTTACTTTCGGCGGAAAGTAATTACCGCAGAAGTCTAATAAAGCAGAAACTTGAAATACTAAAATCTTCGGAACAAAGAAACGGCAGAGAGAGGTAATTCTGCATCTCCTTTACTCCGGTAGGCTTACCGTCGAGAGAAGGAGACTGAAGACAATCAGCAAATCCAGTTATAACCGCAGGAAGCAAGTAAGCACAAGACTGTTGGTGGCTGCGTAATTCATATTCATTGCCTCAATTCCTGATTACTTGACTGCGAAGTATACTAGCCTGCTTTCACTGAACTCCTTGCCTCCCTTGCGCTTTTCCTATTCTTTCCTTCACCGTTATCCTTTCCCTGTCCCCTTTTGCGCGTCATCTTTTATAGTGAAGCAGTGCAACTCATTGAACTATCGGTCATAGACCAACAACAGAGATTTATGAACTGAGCAACTCATCAATTGGACAACACTTACCAACTAACTGAAAAAGGTAAAAGATAAGAAAGACCA
The DNA here is from genome assembly GCF_964204655.1 of Triturus cristatus. Classification (NCBI taxonomy): domain Eukaryota; kingdom Metazoa; phylum Chordata; class Amphibia; order Caudata; family Salamandridae; genus Triturus; species Triturus cristatus. The sequence continues at coordinate 770,675,393 of NC_140592.1, forward strand.
GAGTAATAGGTAAGAGAGAGAAGAGATAGAATTGCGCAGTTAGATGAGTGTGTGTCAAGAATAGGATCATTTTACCTGTAAATTCTATCTCTCTGTGCATTAGGTCACATTCATTTATACACATCAGAGTGAACAACTGGTCATAAAGAAGAGAAGCTGAAACTCCTGCAAAAACCTGGTAGGAAGGATAAGGGGTGAATGGAAACAGCTAGAGATTCAGATGTAAGCTGAGGTACAGAATTGAAATGTTGTTCCCCTCTGTGCATTAGGTATCCTCCAATAATCTTCACCAGACTGAAGAGGGAGTTCAGGCCAGCACGAGTGTCTCTTCTCTGTCCCAATTCCCCTTTACCCCCATCTGGAGCAGCTGCTCACACGCAGTGTGTTCCGGCGGTTGGGCAAGGGAATTTAGCGTCGTTCTGCCACCGTGAAGAGGATTGGTGCAGCACTCCTGACAGATTGAAGTGCCCGCGAAGTATTCTTCACCCGGGTAGAATGACGGAGGGGTTTAGTTTAAAAGCCTTGGGAGAAATGTTGGAGAGAATTCAGCGAGACCTAGGGGTCTTAAGTGAAGAGAATAAGAGTTTAAGACAAGACATAATAGCTTCTAGACAGGAAACCATTCAATTATCCCGGAGAGTCAGTGAGATTTCTGCCAGAGCGTCTTCCGCTCAAAACTTTTCAAGTACTTCTCTTCCCCATCAAGACCCTCACACAGTAGCTCAGGTGGTGCATTCAGTTTCTCCCATTATTCCTCTAGCTCCCCCAGAAAGATATAGTGGAGATCCCCAAAAGGCCCAGATTTTTCTCACTCAACGCTCCTTACACTTCATGTGTCGTGCGAATCTCTTCCCAGATGCCCAGTCACGGGTAGCCTTTATCTTATCCTACCTGGGGGGGGATGCGGCAAATTGGGCCATGCCCTTGGTAGCCCGAGATGATCCTTTTTTGTATAATTTGGAAAATTTCAAGGGAGAATTTCTTAGAATTTTAAATAGACGCAGAGTGTCCCAGGCTACAGATAATGAGTTATTAGAATTGCGCCAAGGAAGCAGGGATTTAATCACATATTTGATGCAGTTCAATAAATTGCTGGTAGAAACTAATTGGCCAGAGAAGAAACGAGCGGCCTTATTCTATCGGGGGTTGCGAGATGATATTAAAGACACTTTAGCGCAGATTCCAAATCGACCCACCAAATATTCCGAATTAGTGGATTTGGTTCTTGAGATCGACTTTAGAAGCTCTGAGAGAAGAGGAGAAAAGAAGGCCAAAGATTTTCTTTGGAATGTCCCACGATTTGATCGAACAAGATTTGAAGCTAGCAAGTCTTCAGGTGGCATGACCGAAAGTGAACCGATGCAGATTGAGTCAATTCGTGGACCCCTCAGCAAGGAGGAGAAAGAACAAAGGAGACTGAAGAAATTGTGTATGTATTGTGGAGGAGCGGGGCATTTTGTGAGAGAGTGTCCAAAAAAGCCTAAGGTTTCCAATTCGGGAAACTTACAAAACCATCTGTAGGCGGAGTCGCTCAGGTGGCGATAGTTGAAGACTCGACTCCAAAGATTCATCACATCATGAATACTCTTCAGACTCAGACCCCGCATTTAATATTACCAATGGTTTTAAAGTTTCAAGAACAAGAGTTGTCAGGGGTGGCAATTATGATTGATTCTGGAGCCACTGGCAACTTTTGTGATATCAAATACGCCAAAGAGATGGGAATTCAGGCAATACGTAAGGAATGCAAAGAATCAGTTCGGGCAGTCGACGGAACTAATCTCTCTTCTGGCCCGATCACCCATCACACGGAAAAGTTGGAATTAATTCAGTCAAATGGACATCGGGAGATCATTCAGTTTAATTTGATTGATGCTCCGCAATTTCAGATCATTTTGGGGCTTCCCTGGCTTTCCTTGCATAATCCTACAATTAATTGGGAGGATCGAACAGTCAATATGGACTCATCATTCTGTGCTGAACACTGTTTCACTTGTTCTACTCATGCTCAGGAGCCTTCTTTATCCACTTTATTATCTTTTAGTGGAGGATCTATTGGAGCGGTTAACACCCTAGAAATTCCAATAGAGTACCAAGAATTCCAAGACGTTTTCAGCGAGCAAGAGGCGGAGAGGCTCCCACCACATCGTTCTTATGATTGTACCATCGATCTTGAGCCAGGAGCCACGCTACCTTGTAGTCGGATTTATGCATTGACGGAACCTGAGAACGGCTATCTCAAAGAATACCTTGACCGTTAACTGGCTAATGGATTTATCAGACCATCCCAGTCCCCAGTGTCTTCGCCACCTTTTTTCATTCCTAAGAAGGAGGGATCTCTTAGGACGTGCATAGACTATCGAGCAATCAATCGAGTCACTGTCAAGAACCGCTATCCACTGCCTTTGATTTCGGACCTTTTAGACCAGTTGAAGGATGCCAAAATCTTCACCAAATTGGACTTTCGTGGGGCGTACCATATCATTCGTATGAAAGAAGGTCACGAATGGAAGACTGCTTTTAGGACCAAGTATGGGCTTTTTGAGTAACAAGTGATGCCATTTCGCCTATGTAATGCCCCGGCGGCTTTTCAGCACTTTATTAATGACATCATGGGCGATTTGGTGGATCAAATCGCTGTAGTATTTCTGGATGACATCTTAATATACTCCAAGAATCCTCGGGAACACTCTCACCATCTCAAAACAATTCTTGAAACACTACAAAGGCACAAGTTGTATGTAAAACTAGAAAAGTGTGCTTTCAGTGTACAGACAGTGGAATTCTTGGGATTGGTGCTATCTCCAGGAGGTATTACAATGGAGAAGAAAAAGGTGCAAGCAGTAGCAGATTGGCCCTCACCAAAAGATGTAACAGAAATTCAACGATTTCTGGGATTCGCTAACTTCTATCGGCGATTTATCCAGGGATTTTCTCAGAAAATTATTCCAATTACCAGATTACTCAAGAAAGGAGTAAAGTTTCATTGGTCAGAGGAGGCTGAACAAGCTTTTGAATTCCTCAAAAACAGTTTCACTACGGCGCCCATTTTGCTCCATGCGGATCCAACTGAGTCTTTCTTTGTAGAAGCCGATGCTTCAGAACAACCAGTAGGGGGAGGCTTGTCCCAACGTCACAAATCAACTGGGCAGCTACATCCAGGGGCATATCACTCTCGAAAATTAAATCCTGCCAAAATAAACTACACAATTGCCGAAAAAGAACTGTTGGTAGTAAAGGACGCTTTCGGGGAGTGGAGGCATCATTTACTTGGAGCTCGACACACTATAACAGTGTATACTGATCATAAAAATCTTCAATGCCTCAAGTCTGCGAGAACCTTAACTCCGCGTCAGCTGCGCTGGTCCCTTTACTTCGCAGATTTTGACTTTGTGATTACATATCGCCCAGGAAATAAAAACGGAAAGGCAGAAGCCTTGTCCAGGATTCAGACAGAAAGCACTGAACATTCTATTATTCCGCAGCCCATTATACCAGAATCTAAGTTTGTGTGCGCTTTGTCAGTGGCAGAGTACAAAGAAGAAGTGGGAAGACAGATGTCAGCAGCAGAAATGGCTCAGTGGGTTAGTCAAGAAGAAGGCAGAGTCATCAAGGATTCTTTACCTTATCGGAATGGAGCCCTTTACTTACCAACTAATTCAAGAACATGTGTTCAAAGACTGTCATGATCATCCTCTAGCAGGCCATAAGGGAACCTTGAAAACCATAGACCTTATTCAGAGATACTTTTGGTGGCCCAATATGAACTCTCAGATTAAAAAGTATGTGGAAGCCTGCGAACTCTGTGCCAGAGGGAAACCGATTAGGCAAGCTCCCCACGGATATTTGCAAGCCTTGTCTACACCCACTCAACCTTGGCATACTGTTACTATGGATTTGATTGTAGATCTTCCATTGAGTAAAGGGTACAACACAATATTAGTAGTAGTCGATGCCTTTACCAAGATGAGTCATTTTATTCCCGTTAAAGGGGTTCCTTCAGCTGCAGAGTTAGCCAGACTCATTCGGCAAAACATAGTGAAGATTCATGGTGTTCCAAAGATAGTGATTTCCGACCGAGACCCCAATTTGTGTCCCACTTTTGGAAGGCATTTATGAAAGGGTTGTGAGTGGAGGTCAGACATTCTACCAGTTATCACCCAGAGACAGATGGCCAGACGGAGAGAGTGAACCAAGAGTTGGAACAGTATTTACATCTGTTTCTTCTCGATCAGGGTGGTGATTGGTCTGAACTGCTTTGGATGGCAGAGTTTGCACATAACAATGCAAAAAATATGTCCACAGGATATTCTCCTTTCTTTCTCAACTATGGGGGGCATCCAAATCCTTTCTGTAGTCAAGGAGATTTTGGGGTCCCAGCAGTCAGTAATCTATTGACAGACTTAAATTCTGCTCGTAAGTCTGCAGAGTCCAATTTATTAAAGGCTAAGGAGGGCTACAAGAGACAGGCAGATAAGAACAGGAGAAAGGCACCACAGTACCAAGTGGGAGATTCAGTATGGTTGTCTTCACGGCATCTTAGACTGAAAGGAAATAGAAAATTTCAGCCTCGTTTCAGAGGCCCATTTTCAAGTTTTAGGTCCAGTCACTGTCAAACTTAAATTACCTACTCAGTTAGGGATCCACCCCGTGTTCCATGTGTCTCTTCTGAAGAAGACAGCTTCTAATCTCCGATTAGATAAACCTCCACCCCCCTTGATGATGGATGAGCACTTAGAGTATGAAGTTAAAGGAGTTCTAGATTCAAAGAGGTGTAAGGGGAGTTTATTGTACTTGATAGATTGGAAAGGTTACGGACCAGAAGAAAGATCTTGGGAACCGGCAGAGAATGTACATGCTCCCAAACTGATAAAACGATTTCATGCACAGCATCCTCTGAAACCGAGACAGATGGATCGGTCCTTGAGAGGGGGTACTGTCAGGAACAACTTGAACGTCATCACTCTAAATAATCAAACTCAGAGAAGACGTCGAGTCATTGTGAAACCCTCTCTCTTCAATTGCTGGTCTGCTGTTCATTAAAGATCGACTGTTACAATATGGCCGCCTTGTTTACCCCAGTCCTGTGAGATTCTAAAGTCTCGCGGGAAGTGAGACTTCGTGCGCTGTGGAAGCACGTTCTACCGCGCACTTCAATTTACCTGAGTCAGAGAGAAGTTGTGTATTTGAATTCTCCCTGGTATTCCTGTCAGCGCGCATGTTATTTGAACCTCCGCGAGTACTGACGCGGTAGGTAACCCTAGCTTCCCCTTCCACTGTCCATGAGCGTAGTCTTTGGAAGAACGCTCCGTGAGAGTTAGGGAGTCCCAAGTCAGAGAACTCTTCAGTCCCCCTTTGCTGGCTGAATTAGATACCGTTACTTTCGGCGGAAAGTAATTACCGCAGAAGTCTAATAAAGCAGAAACTTAAAATACTAAAATCTTCGGAACAAAGAAACGGCAGAGAGAGGTAATTCTGCATCTCCTTTACTCCGGTAGGCTTACCGTCGAGAGAAGGAGACTGAAGACAATCAGCAAATCCAGTTATAACCGCAGGAAGCAAGTAAGCACAAGACTGTTGGTGGCTGCGTAATTCATATTCATTGCCTCAATTCCTGATTACTTGACTGCGAAGTATACTAGCCTGCTTTCACTGAACTCCTTGCCTCCCTTGCGCTTTTCCTATTCTTTCCTTCACCGTTATCCTTTCCCTGTCCCCTTTTGCGCGTCATCTTTTATAGTGAAGCAGTGCAACTCATTGAACTATCGGTCATAGACCAACAACAGAGATTTATGAACTGAGCAACTCATCAATTGGACAACACTTACCAACTAACTGAAAAAGGTAAAAGATAAGAAAGACCAGAGTAATAGGTAAGAGAGAGAAGAGATAGAATTGCGCAGTTAGATGAGTGTGTGTCAAGAATAGGATCATTTTACCTGTAAATTCTATCTCTCTGTGCATTAGGTCACATTCATTTATACACATCAGAGTGGACAACTGGTCATAAAGAAGAGAAGCTGAAACTCCTGCAAAAACCTGGTAGGAAGGATAAGGGGTGAATGGGAACAGCTAGAGATTCAGATGTAAGCTGAGGTACAGAATTGAAATGTTGTTCCCCTCTGTGCATTAGGTATCCTCCAATAATCTTCACCAGACTGAAGAGGGAGTCCAGGCCAGCACGAGTGTCTCTTCTCTGTCCCAATTCCCCTTTACCCCCATCTGGAGCAGCTGCTCACACGCAGTGTGTTCCGGCGGTTGGGCAAGGGAATTTAGCGTCGTTCTGCCACCGTGAAGAGGATTGGTGCAGCACTCCTGACAGATTGAAGTGCCCGCGAAGTATTCTTCACCCGGGTAGAATGACGGAGGGGTTTAGTTTAAAAGCCTTGGGAGAAATGTTGGAGAGAATTCAGCGAGACCTAGGGGTCTTAAGTGAAGAGAATAAGAGTTTAAGACAAGACATAATAGCTTCTAGACAGGAAACCATTCAATTATCCCGGAGAGTCAGTGAGATTTCTGCCAGAGCGTCTTCCGCTCAAAACTTTTCAAGTACTTCTCTTCCCCATCAAGACCCTCACACAGTAGCTCAGGTGGTGCATTCAGTTTCTCCCATTATTCCTCTAGCTCCCCCAGAAAGATATAGTGGAGATCCCCAAAAGGCCCAGATTTTTCTCACTCAACGCTCCTTACACTTCATGTGTCGTGCGAATCTCTTCCCAGATGCCCAGTCACGGGTAGCCTTTATCTTATCCTACCTGGGGGGGGATGCGGCAAATTGGGCCATGCCCTTGGTAGCCCGAGATGATCCTTTTTTGTATAATTTGGAAAATTTCAAGGGAGAATTTCTTAGAATTTTTAATAGACGCAGAGTGTCCCAGGCTACAGATAATGAGTTATTAGAATTGCGCCAAGGAAGCAGGGATTTAATCACATATTTGATGCAGTTCAATAAATTGCTGGTAGAAACTAATTGGCCAGAGAAGAAACGAGCGGCCTTATTCTATCGGGGGTTGCGAGATGATATTAAAGACACTTTAGCGCAGATTCCAAATCGACCCACCAAATATTCCGAATTAGTGGATTTGGTTCTTGAGATCGACTTTAGAAGCTCTGAGAGAAGAGGAGAAAAGAAGGCCAAAGATTTTCTTTGGAATGTCCCACGATTTGATCGAACAAGATTTGAAGCTAGCAAGTCTTCAGGTGGCATGACCGAAAGTGAACCGATGCAGATTGAGTCAATTCGTGGACCCCTCAGCAAGGAGGAGAAAGAACAAAGGAGACTGAAGAAATTGTGTATGTATTGTGGAGGAGCGGGGCATTTTGTGAGAGAGTGTCCAAAAAAGCCTAAGGTTTCCAATTCGGGAAACTTACAAAACCATCTGTAGGCGGAGTCGCTCAGGTGGCGATAGTTGAAGACTCGACTCCAAAGATTCATCACATCATGAATACTCTTCAGACTCAGACCCCGCATTTAATATTACCAATGGTTTTAAAGTTTCAAGAACAAGAGTTGTCAGGGGTGGCAATTATGATTGATTCTGGAGCCACTGGCAACTTTTGTGATATCAAATACGCCAAAGAGATGGGAATTCAGGCAATACGTAAGGAATGCAAAGAATCAGTTCGGGCAGTCGACGGAACTAATCTCTCTTCTGGCCCGATCACCCATCACACGGAAAAGTTGGAATTAATTCAGTCAAATGGACATCGGGAGATCATTCAGTTTAATTTGATTGATGCTCCGCAATTTCAGATCATTTTGGGGCTTCCCTGGCTTTCCTTGCATAATCCTACAATTAATTGGGAGGATCGAACAGTCAATATGGACTCATCATTCTGTGCTGAACACTGTTTCACTTGTTCTACTCATGCTCAGGAGCCTTCTTTATCCACTTTATTATCTTTTAGTGGAGGATCTATTGGAGCGGTTAACACCCTAGAAATTCCAATAGAGTACCAAGAATTCCAAGACGTTTTCAGCGAGCAAGAGGCGGAGAGGCTCCCACCACATCGTTCTTATGATTGTACCATCGATCTTGAGCCAGGAGCCACGCTACCTTGTAGTCGGATTTATGCATTGACGGAACCTGAGAACGGCTATCTCAAAGAATACCTTGACCGTTACCTGGCTAATGGATTTATCAGACCATCCCAGTCCCCAGTGTCTTCGCCACCTTTTTTCATTCCTAAGAAGGAGGGATCTCTTAGGACGTGCATAGACTATCGAGCAATCAATCGAGTCACTGTCAAGAACCGCTATCCACTGCCTTTGATTTCGGACCTTTTAGACCAGTTGAAGGATGCCAAAATCTTCACCAAATTGGACTTTCGTGGGGCGTACCATATCATTCGTATGAAAGAAGGTCACGAATGGAAGACTGCTTTTAGGACCAAGTATGGGCTTTTTGAGTAACAAGTGATGCCATTTCGCCTATGTAATGCCCCGGCGGCTTTTCAACACTTTATTAATGACATCATGGGCGATTTGGTGGATCAAATCGCTGTAGTATTTCTGGATGACATCTTAATATACTCCAAGGATCCTCGGGAACACTCTCACCATCTCAAAACAATTCTTGAAACACTACAAAGGCACAAGTTGTATGTAAAACTAGAAAAGTGTGCTTTCAGTGTACAGACAGTGGAATTCTTGGGATTGGTGCTATCTCCAGGAGGTATTACAATGGAGAAGAAAAAGGTGCAAGCAGTAGCAGATTGGCCCTCACCAAAAGATGTAACAGAAATTCAACGATTTCTGGGATTCGCTAACTTCTATCGGCGATTTATCCAGGGATTTTCTCAGAAAATTATTCCAATTACCAGATTACTCAAGAAAGGAGTAAAGTTTCATTGGTCAGAGGAGGCTGAACAAGCTTTTGAATTCCTCAAAAACAGTTTCACTACGGCGCCCATTTTGCTCCATGCGGATCCAACTGAGTCTTTCTTTGTAGAAGCCGATGCTTCAGAACAACCAGTAGGGGGAGGCTTGTCCCAACGTCACAAATCAACTGGGCAGCTACATCCAGGGGCATATCACTCTCGAAAATTAAATCCTGCCAAAATAAACTACACAATTGCCGAAAAAGAACTGTTGGTAGTAAAGGACGCTTTCGGGGAGTGGAGGCATCATTTACTTGGAGCTCGACACACTATAACAGTGTATACTGATCATAAAAATCTTCAATGCCTCAAGTCTGCGAGAACCTTAACTCCGCGTCAGCTGCGCTGGTCCCTTTACTTCGCAGATTTTGACTTTGTGATTACATATCGCCCAGGAAATAAAAACGGAAAGGCAGACGCCTTGTCCAGGATTCAGACAGAAAGCACTGAACATTCTATTATTCCGCAGCCCATTATACCAGAATCTAAGTTTGTGTGCGCTTTGTCAGTGGCAGAGTACAAAGAAGAAGTGGGAAGACAGATGTCAGCAGCAGAAATGGCTCAGTGGGTTAGTCAAGAAGAAGGCAGAGTCATCAAGGATTCTTTACCTTATCGGAATGGAGCCCTTTACTTACCAACTAATTCAAGAACATGTGTTCAAAGACTGTCATGATCATCCTCTAGCAGGCCATAAGGGAACCTTGAAAACCATAGACCTTATTCAGAGATACTTTTGGTGGCCCAATATGAACTCTCAGATTAAAAAGTATGTGGAAGCCTGCGAACTCTGTGCCAGAGGGAAACCGATTAGGCAAGCTCCCCAAGGATATTTGCAAGCCTTGTCTACACCCACTCAACCTTGGCATACTGTTACTATGGATTTGATTGTAGATCTTCCATTGAGTAAAGGGTACAACACAATATTAGTAGTAGTCGATGCCTTTACCAAGATGAGTCATTTTATTCCCGTTAAAGGGGTTCCTTCAGCTGCAGAGTTAGCCAGACTCATTCGGGAAAACATAGTGAAGATTCATGGTGTTCCAAAGATAGTGATTTCCGACCGAGACCCCAATTTGTGTCCCACTTTTGGAAGGCATTTATGAAAGGGTTGTGAGTGGAGGTCAGACATTCTACCAGTTATCACCCAGAGACAGATGGCCAGACGGAGAGAGTGAACCAAGAGTTGGAACAGTATTTACATCTGTTTCTTCTCGATCAGGGTGGTGATTGGTCTGAACTGCTTTGGATGGCAGAGTTTGCACATAACAATGCAAAAAATATTTCCACAGGATATTCTCCTTTCTTTCTCAACTATGGGGGGCATCCAAATCCTTTCTGTAGTCAAGGAGATTTTGGGGTCCCAGCAGTCAGCAATCTATTGACAGACTTAAATTCTGCTCGTAAGTCTGCAGAGTCCAATTTATTAAAGGCTAAGGAGGGCTACAAGAGACAGGCAGATAAGCACAGGAGAAAGGCACCACAGTACCAAGTGGGAGATTCAGTATGGTTGTCTTCACGGCATCTTAGACTGAAAGGAAATAGAAAATTTCAGCCTCGTTTCAGAGGCCCATTTTCAATTGAGCAAGTTTTAGGTCCAGTCACTGTCAAACTTAAATTATCTACTCAGTTAGGGATCCACCCCGTGTTCCATGTGTCTCTTCTGAAGAAGACAGCTTCTAATCTCCGATTAGATAAACCACCACCCCCCTTGATGATGGATGAGCACTTAGAGTATGAAGTTAAAGGGGTTCTAGATTCAAAGAGGTGTAAGGGGAGTTTATTGTACTTGATAGATTGGAAAGGTTATGGACCAGAAGAAAGATCTTGGGAACCGGCAGAGAATGTACATGCTCCCAAACTGATAATACGATTTCATGCACAGCATCCTCTGAAACCGAGACCGATGGATCGGTCCTTGAGAGGGGGTACTGTCAGGAACAACTTGAACGTCATCACTCTAAATAATCAAACTCAGAGAAGCCGTTGAGTCATTGTGAAACCCTCTCTCTTCAATTGCTGGTCTGCTGTTAATTAAAGATCAACCGTTACAAGATGGCCGCCTTGTTTACCCCAGTCCTGTGAGATTCTAAAGTCTTGCGGGAAGTGAGACTTTGCGCGCTGTGGAAGCGCGTTCTACCGCGCACTTCAATTTACTTGAGTCAGAGAGAAGTTGTGTATTTGAATTCTCCCTGGTATTCCTGTCAACGCGCATGTTATTTGAACCTCCGCGAGTACTGACGTGGTAGGTAACCCTAGCTTCCCCTTCCACTGTCCGTGAGCGTAGTCTTTGGAAGAACGCTCCGTGAGAGTTAGGGTGTCCCAAGTCAGAGAACTCTTCAGTCCCCCTTTGCTGGCTGAATTAGATACCGTTACTTTTGGAGGAAAGTAATTACCGCAGAAGTCTAATAAAGCGGAAACTTTAAATACTAAAATCGTCTGAACAAGGAAACGGCAGAGAGAGGTAATTCTGCGTCTCCTTTACTCCGGTAGGCTTACCGTCGAGAGAAGGAGACTGAAGACAATCAGCAAATCCAGTTATAACCGCAGGAAGCAAGTAAGCACAAGACTGTTGGTGGCTGCGTAATTCATATTCATTGCCTCAATTCCTGATTACTTGACTGCGAAGAATACTAGCCTGCTTTCACTGAACTCCTTGCCTCCCTTGCGCTTTTCCTATTCTTTCCTTCACCGTTATCCTTTCCCTGTCCCCTTTTGCGCGTCAACTTTTATAGTGAAGCAGTGCAACTCATTGAACTATCGGTCATAGACCAACAATAAAGACTTATGAACTGAGCAACTCATCAATTGGACAACACTTACCAACTAACTGAAAAAGGTAAAAGATAAGAAAGACCAGAGTAATAGGTAAGAGAGAGAAGAGATAGAATTGCGCAGTTAGATGAGTGTGTGTCAAGAATAGGATCATTTTACCTGTAAATTCTATCTCTCTGTGCATTAGGTCACATCTACTTATACACATCAGAGTGGACAGCTGGTCATAAAGAAGAGAAGCTGAAACTCCTGCAAAAACCTGGTAGGAAGGATAAGGGGTGAATGGGAACAGCTAGAGATTCAGATGTAAGCTGAGGTACAGAATTGAAATGTTGTTCCCCTCTGTGCATTAGGTATCCTCCAATAATCTTCACCAGACTGAAGAGGGAGTCCAGGCCAGCACGAGTGTCTCTTCTCTGTCCCAATTCCCCTTTCCCCCCATCTGGAGCAGCTGCTCACACGCAGTGTGTTCCGGAGGTTGGGCAAGGGAATTTAGCGTCGTTCTGCCTCCGTGAAGAGGATTGGTGCAGCACTCCTGACACCAACTAACTATAACGTCCCTGAAACCTATGTTTTCTTCAGTGAATTTCTAAGGTTTTTTAAATGCTAATTTCTAACTATAACGTTTTTAAAACCTTATGTTTTTTTCAGTGAATTTCATAGGTTTTATAAATGCTAATTTGTAACTACAATGACCCTGAACCCTATATTGTTTTTAAGTAAATTTTAAAAAGAGGTGCATACTTTTTGTAGTGAAAAACTAACTGCAACAGTAGTCTGTTATAAGTTATAATTTAACAATGTTTAAAACTTAATTAGCACTAATTAACATATAAGTGTGGAAAAAGTGTGACGCAGCAGCTATGATACCTGACTTTGAACAGCAGCGTTCACAGTTCGATTCGACTCCAGCGGCACGTTAGCCCACCACTATGTCACTGTGGGCAATACCTTGCTTAATCTTCCTGGCGCCCCGAGCGCCGGGACACCTCTCTGGAGGTAGCTGTACACTTTACAAACGCTGCCATTTTTTTAAATTTAAAACCATAGTGATGAGAAATATTAGCACATATTTTTTTTTCTATTCTGAACAATATTTTTTTATGTCTTCTATTTAGAATTATGGCAATTAATAGATGTTTTTAGTCACGAGAAAGGAAATGACACAGTTTGCAAGGTAACAGTTTTTAAACTCTCCAACGTATGTACATATTAAGGAGCTTATACGTGTGAGGATCGAAATCGAAACCTTCACCACCTCACATTTTGTAACTTTTCCCAACACGTGCACAAGTTAAACAGTGAAAACGTGAGCATGTGTCAACTGTAAAATGTGGCATCTAAATGGGCGGAGCCGCATGTTCCTTCCATAGACTACTCAATAACCAAAAAGCATATAAACCACACCCGTTGATCCATTAGTTTTGTTTTTGCGAGTTATTTACGCGTGTCCATTCTGTGATGCAGGTTCCGCTTTCTAGCGTCGGATTCTTCTTTTGCGACAACAAAACATATTACGGAGATGTAAGTTGTTTGATTATGGCATGGTAGATATTTATAATACGTAGCTATTTGTGAATATTTAAAGATTTGTATTTAGAAAAAAGTGTTATTGGTTGTTTTTGCCATTTATATGTAACACCAGCAGCTTGTATTCAGAAACAGACAGAATAGAGGAAACACTGTTCCTTTTCTGGCTCCTTTGAGCTCATATAGTGTGACTTTGTATATTATAATATTGATACTATACTTTACCTCAGAGGTGTTGGTGACCCGTGGCCGCGAAGACTAAAGATTTATAAGTAACATCAGTAGCTTCTGGTTCTTACTCTGTTTTGCCCCTAGGATCATATAGTGTGAGTATGTATATTGTAATATTCACAGTCATTATGATCTCAGAGGAGTTTACGACCCGTCGGCGCGAAGACGAAAGATTTCAAAGTCCCGGAGTAAAGAAGCTTTGAACATATTCACCGCTGGAAAATATTTGGTTATTGATCTTGTTTTGTGTTCATGACTTTATTTTCCTTTTCCTTTTATCTGTCATCAGCGACACTCTGCATATTGTAGTACAGTGTCACATTTTCAGACAACAGGAGTTGGAGATTTGTCGGCGCCAGGAGTAAACCATCTGAAATACAGCTTACTGACCTTTATAACTTCCTTTTTACAGTGAGAATATTTTTCGAATGATATTTTGGTATTACTCTTTTTGTCTGTTGTGGTTCCTATTCTCCTTCTCCCTATAGAATATATAGGAATAGTAGTGTATATTATACTACTATCCTATATTGTAGTGTATATTATACTACTATCCTATATATTTTTAAAGGGGTATGTGATCTGTTAGTGGAGCAGTGAGCGACCTCTAAGCACTACAACAGAACTTTCCTGCGTTCTACAGAATAGAAATTGTAAAAATTTAGATTTTCTTGTTGTGGTCCTTATTCTTGTTCTCCTGTGGAATACTATAAACTCACCCTGTATATTTTAATACTGTGACTTTATAGTAGTTCAAAGGGGTTCGAGATATATATGTGTGAGAAATTAACAACATATACTACAGTTATTTCCGTTTATAACTTACTACCTCACAGTTTATAACACTGCTAATGTTTTATAAAATAGTAGTTCCTAAAAAAAATTGTATACATAGTGCTTCATTTAATGTTTTGATGAAGCGTACATTTCTATGTAATATGACGTCATTTCTGTTTAACTGTTTTTACTTGTTATTGTTGTTGTGACCGGAGATGATGTAGTGCGGGAGTGTTTCTTGTAGCACTTATTTTCTACTTTATCTAAAAGTAACTGATGCCCTCTTATATTAACAAGAATATGGGGCAATACTTTTACAAACTATAGGCGATAAAAAAAGGGAAAGTGTGGCCACGCTTAAGGGATATTTTATGAATTGTGTTTTTATTTGTCATCCCTACGATATATACAGCTACACTATCCTAAGAAAGTATATTTGTGATTGCTTAATAAAAACAGTTTCAAACCTAGACTGAAATTTTTTGCAGCGCAACCACACCTACTATTTTGCTGCAAGGAAGTAGCACTCCCCACGACAGAAGTAATCACCGTACTATAACTATACATTATAAGTAAACATTGCTCCCAAGAAGTAGCCTACTCAGAACCTTATTTAAATGAAGACCGCAACAGCGCACTTTGTTTTTGCAACCCCCTCCTCCATATTATAATATTTGCTCCAAATATGTAGAATGCCCCGTCAGAAAAGTAAGCACCACATTATAAGTAAATAGTGCTCCTGGGAAGTATCCCACCCGCTGACTTAATAAAAAGAAGACCGCAACACACTCTGTTATTTTCCCGTCGTGATTTGTAGGCCCCATGCAAATTATATAAATGGCCCTAAAAATATATAAAAAATATTTTTTACCTTCACAGTCCCTGTCCACCACCTTGTGACCACTGTACAGAGTTAATAGTGTTCCTACCCTCCACTCTACTTCTTTTTTTCCCGTACTCCTTTGAAGTGCGTCACAAAATGGCTGACAACAGTGAACCGTTCCCAGCCAATAAGGAGCACACTTGTACTCGGAACACTTTAGTCAATAAAATGTCCATGTTGTTCCGCAGAGGGGGAGGGAATGGCTGCCAACAATTCTACTTTTAATGCTTCACAGCCAATGAACATTAAGCTTGGGAAGGTCCTGCTTGGAACACGTTACCCAATCAGATGTCCCTGATACTCCGCAGAGGGGGAGGGAATCACTGACAACACTTCTACATTCAATGGTTTACAGCCAATGAACATTAAGCTTGGAAAGGTCCTGCTTGGAACACGTCAGCCAATCAGATGTCTCTGCTACTCCGCAGAGGGGGAGGGAATGGCTGGCAACACTTCTACTTTCAATGGTTTGTAGCCAATGAACATTAAGCTCTGGAATGTCCTGCTTGGAACATGTGAGCCAATCAGATGTCCTTGCTACTCCGCGGAGGGGTAGGTAATGGCTGACAACACTTCTACTTTCAATGATAAGCAGCCAATGAACATTAAGCTCGTTGTTGGAACACCTCAGCCAATTAAACGTTAATTTTGTTCCGCGCACAGGGACAGAACACGCCCTCCCACATAATATTAAATTTCCTCTAACAAAGTGACACTATCCGTGATAAAAGTGAACACCGCATTATAAGTAAACATTACTGTGCATTATATTAAAGGAAGGCCGCAATACGGTGCATTGTTTTGTTCCCAATATGATTTCCACAGCCTACTGAACATTGCTGCAATACCGCGCATCGTTGTGTTGTGGACGTGATTTCCACAGCCTACGCAACATTCACACTACCTGTGTGTGCACCCTACACACTGCTTGCTGCAATACGGCGCATTGTTTTCCCGACGGGCTTTCCAGAGCCTACGCAACCTTCCTGCAATACCACGCACCGTTGTTCTGCGAACGTGATTTCCACGGCCTACGCAACATTCAAACTCCCTGCCTCTGCACCGTACAGACTGCTTAAACTAAGTCCACAGTGTTCCTACTATGCCCTCTTGTACAATTTTTCTCTTTTTTCCCCCTACTCCTTTCAACTGAGTCACAAAATGGCTGCCAACACTTCCTAGTTTCAACCGTTCACAGCCAATGAGCCGCAAGCTCGTGCTCATAACGCCTCAGTCAATCAGATGTCAGAATTCTCAAATATCGATATCTGTAAAATTTGATAAATCTCAAAAACTACTGGACGGATTTACCCCATTTTAAAGCGTGCCTTCTGGACGAAGACCTTTCTCCCTGCCAAATTTGGCGTAATTCCATTCAGCAGTTTGACCTGTAGCCTTGTCTAAAGTTTCCTATGGAAATTGCATGGAGAAAACACGTTTTGGGACCCCCTCTTTTCTCAGCCCCCACTTGACGAATCACCCCTAAACTTTCAATATAGGAGCTGATCTGAAAAAATAATTTTTGGGGAAAATTTCGTAAAGATTCGTCAACCAAACGCCAAAGTTATAAGCACATAAAAAACGCTTTTCCTATGGAAACCAGGTCCTACTGGCGACATTGTTGACAGCTGGAGACTACAGTCTATTTCAGGATGCTTGGTCCCTTCAAAATGAACAGGAACAGGAAATATCTATCATGGACCAAGAACCATTGATCAATAGAGGGTCCTGCACCACTCCTTTTAAACCTAAATCTGTTTTCCAGCCGACTATGCTACATGATAATTTAGATACTTATCATGATCTAGTTATCAGAGATCTGAAAAAGCTGTATTTTGCAACCAACGGAGCTTGCCATAGTATAGACAAACAAAATGTTTGTTATAAACAGCTAATGAAGAAACTACAATCCAACAACAACATCATTGTGAGGCAAGCAGACAAGGGCGGAAATGTAGTACTATGGCCAAGACAACTTTATATGGAGGAAGCCACACAACATCTGGCAGATCTGGCGTGTTACAGAAAAAGCAACATTCATGTTGTCAGAACGGCTTGGAATGAACATTATCATAAACTATTAGCTTGGAAAAGTGCAGGATTAATCACTAACGATGAATATCGATTTTTGAAAAAGGAACATCCGGTCATCCCTACCCTCTATTTGATACCGAAAATCCATAAATGTAGCGACAAACCACCCGGAAGACCCATCATTTCTGCCATCGGTAGTATAATGGAGAATACTTCTAAATATGTAGACTTCTTTTTACAAGATTGGGTCAAAGGACTGGCATCCTACGTTCAGGACACCTTGGATTTTCTACGGAAAATTGAACATGTGACATGGAGTCCTGATATGTTCCTAATCACTTTAGATGTAACATCTCTATATACCTCTATTAGGCACCTTGATGGCCTCAAAGCTGTAGAACACTACTTGAATTTACGTCCAATGAACTATTCTTTGCATAACAACATGTTAATTGCTATGATACAGGGATGCTTGGAACAAAACTTCTTTCTGTTCAATAATCAGATTTATCAGCAGATCAGAGGAGTCGCAATGGGGGCCTGCTTCTCCCCCAGCTATGCCTGTTTACATATGGGGCTGTGGGAGGAGCAGGTCCTTTGGGGAGAGAACAAAGAGATCATTGATGAACATGCAATTGTATATCTGCGATATATTGATGATCTGTTTCTGATTTGGAGGGGTACGGAGTTAGGTGCCAAAGATTTTGTAAATTCACTGAATGACAACTGCTTTAATCTTCAATTCACATCAACCATCAGTACCGTGTCTGTTTGTTTCTTAGATGTAGAGGTCTATGTAGATCGAGAAGATTTGGCTACTAGACTGTTCAAAAAGCCAACAGCAGGCAATACGGTCCTGCATGCAACTAGCCACCATCCGCATCATCTAATACGCAGCATCCTATATGGTGAGATGCTGCGTATTAGGCGGATCTGCAGCACAGACCTGGAATGTGAGATTGCACAGGAAGCATGCAGGCAGAGATTTTTGGCTAGGGGCTATGCCAATAAGATTATTGACAGTGCCATCAGGAAAGTTAAGAACTTATCGTGAAGGGAGGCACTGAGCCCCAAATCTAAGGTGTCAGTGGATAATTCGGCAGATACTACATTACAACCCAGGGTTATTTTGACATTCAACAACCAGCATCAGGAACTTAGGAAAATCTTTTTCCGGAACTGGAATCTGATACAGGGGGATCCAGTCATTGGTATATTAGTTCCAGCAAAACCAGCATTGACTTTCAGAAAAGCACCGTCAATGAGTAGCATCCTGGTGAGGAATAGCCCTGAGTTGGTAGCTCCCAACACTTGGTTGGCGCAGTGTAAGGGCTTTAGGAAATGTCCTACGTGCAAAGCATGCCAATTTGGCTGCAATAAAACCCAATATTGCAGTCCATTTAAGCAAGACCCTATCATGATTAACAAGAGGCTAACATGCAAGACGGAATTTGCTGTTTATGTGCTGGAGTGTCCCTGTGGGCTGAAATATATTGGCGGTACTAAACTTCCGGCCCACAAGAGGATACTCCAGCACATAAGAGCAATCAACAGCAAAGATCAGGCTTACCCAGTCGCTAGGCATTTTGAGCAAAAACATGATAGCAATCCCATTTATCTCCAGTATTATGTAATTGATACAATATTACCACTGAAACGTGGGGGTAATAGAGAAGCCAAATTGCGCTTACTTGAAACCCGTTACATTTTAGAGTTAGATACGAAACATCCTTTGGGATTAAATGCCAGCGAAGACTTCCACACATGTCTCTGAGAATTCTGTAAAGTTGGACTTCAAAATCAAATATGGGCTTACATTTATACTGTATGTTTATAGCAGCTGCTTTTTGTATATATGATTCACAATGTAAAAAATGATTATTTTTTTTAACTTGAATTTGAATGTATAGGCTTATCTTCTCCTGAAAATACTTTAAGGTTTTTGTATAGGGATTTGTTCCCCTTCTTTTTATATTTTTTTAGTTACTTATTTTTTGCACCCTTTTTGCACATATTTAAGATCGACTAAGTGATTTTAGTATTGGGATATTGTATGATAGACACAAGTCCATGAAGGCCCACTTGGGCATAATTGCATAGCATATAAAGCAGCACAGATGAATTTACGCATTATCAGCATTTACAAATATAAAAAAATTATTGTGGTTGAGAATAACAAAGATGCAGATAGACACCATTACGAAATATGAGTAGGCATTTTTTGCTATATGCAGAACCAATTGGCACACCATATTAGATTTTAATTGCTATGTTGTCTTTATCTGTTATAACTATGGAGCAATTTTGCCAACCACTGAACCAACCATACATGTTGCTTTTTTTAACATATTGTGATTTTACATCAATTGTTTTAGCATTTACCAGCATATTTATATATTTATACAATTTTATATATTTATTGACTGTGTTTTAATGCGTGAAATTTGCACATGCAATTGAATGATATACGCTGCTGTAAGTAACTTTTCAGTTACCATGCACTTGCACTTTGACTTTGTGTCGTCACATCCTTGCACTTATCTCTTTAAATGTCGCTCTTTGATTACGCAATGCGTCATGTGATCAAGACCCGAGTGGGGGTCGAAACGCGTAATGGCAGACTTGCTTGGCACGAAATAAAATTGGATTTGCACTGACTCTTGGTGGTCCGCTCTTCGTCCTTTGGTCCATGTGAGGCTATTGCTGGCGGCGAACTTCGTTCATATATATATATATATATATATATATATATATATATATATATATATATATATATACAGATATATATATATATATATATATATATATATATAAAACCACATAGAGGCCTAACGTGTTTCGGCGTCTCTTACTGCCTTGTTCACAGGTGGAAACCATTAAACTTTACAAAATATATGTCCCATAATTCATTGTAAGCAGTTACAATGTACAACTTGGACTTAAATAAATCCTGCGTTCTTGTTAGAGTTATTATCAATGTCCTTTTACATGCATCATGGTAAGTATACAAATGTTATTCACCGAGTCATGTGGCGTTGTATTCCGTGTAGTGCTCTCATACTACGATTACTTTTCAAAATGCCTGTCCTCCAGCATGATCAAAGAGGAATGTAGTCCTCTCTGAATCCCTTCCTTTACGTTCACAGCTTCGCTTGATTAGCACCCTAGTAGGCATGTGAACGTCAGTGGGTCATGCTCCCGATTTACATCCAACACAAAGTCCTCCGAGCAAAGGAGCCCCTGACCCTACAGGGCGGCCTCTGAACAACGGGCACAGAGCACCAATGTTTTTCGTTTTATTGATTGGACAATAGCTGTGAACTCAATGCATTGTACATCACTGTGAGTGTATATTGAAATGTTAAGAAAACCAATAAAATATGTTATAAAAAATAATAATAATAATGATAATAATAATATTGCAGGCATACTTTGAAAGTAAATTTGAAAATAAAAAGCCACCTTTGTTAAAACCTGATGTTACAGCAGTCAGTTTTGATGCACGACACATTGATTTCATAGGTTATCTTGGGGCCAAGACAATTTTCAAATGTAGAATGGCCCCGGTAAAGATTTATTTAGCCAAAAAAGGAGCAAATGTGCTTGGATGAAGAGACCAAAGAAAACTATGCATTACACTCAATCCTAATGCTGTGGCTCTTGTACTGATAGTACATGAACTACAAGCTAAAGAAAATATAATTTCCTCTTTTTCTGAAGTTTTTAGTGAGAAATTGGGAAAGCTGCAGGGGTATGAACATGAAATAAAATTGAAAAGTGGTGCGGAACCCAATTAACAAAAGTTGAGGATAGTACAGTTCTTTAAAGGAAAGAATTGCACGAACTTTCGGATCAAATGCTAAAAGAAGATGTCATTGAGGAGATAGAAACATCAGAATGGATTCCCCTGTTGCTTTGGCCAAGAAACATCATGGCAAACTCCGGTTATGCATAGACTTGAGGGCACTTAATGATAATTTCATCGTTGCCAGGCATCCCATGCCAAAGATAAATGATCTGCTTTTTATGTTCAATGGTGCCACAGTGTTTTCCGCTTTAGACTTACGTTGGGCCTACCATCAGATACATTTGGCAAAAAAGTCAAAACCTTTGGCAGCTTTTATCATGCCCAGTGGTGTTTTCCCGTATAAAAGGATGCCCTTCGGACTCTCATAGGCATCTTCTGTTTTCCAGATAGCCATGCAACATATGTTCAGGGATATGGAGAATCAAGTAAGGTACTTCCAGGACAATATCTTGGTGTTTGCCAAAACTGAGGAGGAGCACTTTGAGGTTCTGCAAGAGGTGTGCAAGAGACTGTCCAAGAAAGATCTTGTTTTATGCCTTGAAAAATATAAACTGTTTGAGTTCCAGATGGATTACTTGGGACATACAATACCTGCAAATGTGTGGTACCCTTGGAGAGTCTTTTGGATGCTATCAAACCAGCACCTGATGATAAAGAGAAATTGATGCCCTTTATCATGCTGAGTGAATACTAGTGGAGGTTTGTGAAAGATTTTGCCACTGTGATGGAACCGCTGAGGAAGTTGTTATGCAGACATTGCGAGTATGTGTGGGGAACTGATCAATTGAATGCATTTGAGTGTATCAAACAAATAGTAAATGCACCAGCCCTTCAGCCTTTTATGGAAGGAAAGAAGTGTGTGATATCAGTGGATGCAACAGCTTTCCGGCTAGGTGCTGTGTTGTTGCAAAGAGCAGGGGATCTGAGTGGGTGGTAGTCTATGCTTCTAAGACATTGAATGAAGTGGAATGTAAGTATTCCGTTATTGAACGTGAGTTGGTAGCATGTGCGTGGGCTACAAATCACTTTAGACATTTCATGTGGGGAAATCTTTTTGCCAATGTGACAAATCACACGCCCCTTACACCAATTTTGTCGCCAGGAGGTGGAAGAATTCTACTGCCCGTATCGACAGATTGTCCTCCAAGTCACAGGAATATGCTTTGATATTAGTTATGTGCCTGGCGGATTGAACCAAGCAGCAGATTTTCTCTCCAGGTTTCCCCGCTGTGATGGAAGAGAGAAAATGAATGAGGAGGAGAATTTTGATGTGGTGTCCAGTGTAGATGATGTATGTGGAGGTAATGCAGACATTGACTATGCAATGTGTGGATTAGCAAATATTCAAAGGATGTGGAACTCAGAATGATCAAAAGGTACCTTGAGGAAGGGTGGCCCAGTATTCAGAGTCTTGTAGGTCCCTTACTTTCCTTTGCCCAGGTTACGTCTGAATTATCCAGTAATCAGGAATTCCTGTTTCGTAATGACAAATGTATCACACAAGAGAATTTGCAGAAAGGTCTCCTTAAATGGAGTCACCAAGGGAACATGGAAATGACTCCATTAAAAAATTGAATGTGGAAATATTACTGCCGGCCGGGGATTGATGTTGATGCCAATTGTTTCATAAGACAGTGTGATGATCCAGATTCCACCTGTGTAAGTAACGCCATGGCCAGAATGCCCATCGCAAAAGGTGGGGTTAGACATTGTGGGACCATTGGTGAACTTAACAGGTAATAGTCCTTATAGAATATCATTCCAAGTAGCTTCAGGTCACATTTGTAGAGAATGTAAGCACCATCGCAGTGACTGAATTTCTCATGGAAGTATTTAGTAAAGAAGGCTACCCTGAGAAATTGGTCATGGACAATGGTATGCAATTTATTTCAAATGAGATGACACAGTTTCTTCATACTCTCAAGATAAAGCATGTATGTACAGCCTTCCACAATGCAACAGTTTGTTCGAACGATTTAATCGTTATTTGAAGGAAAGTATACTCTTGGCTGTAGTGGGAAATATTACTTTCTAGGTACCTGTTCGCAAAAGGTTGTAGGCGTACAGAATCACATAGTCACAGGGGTGTCCCTTTTTATGCTTTCGAACGGGAGACAACTCACCTCATTAATCTGTCCTGGGTGGTTCAAACTTAAATTCTAAAAGCACAAGGTTATGAATGAGAGTGACATGTATGTAATCAGAATAAAGATCAGCGACAAGCAGAGCATGTCAAAAAGACAACATGACGTGGCACATAAAGTCACTCCATGCAACATATCTGCAGGTGTCTTTGTGAGAATTAAATGGGGCAGAAGAATGAGTAAAGGTATGAGCAAATTCTCTAAACCCAACCAAGTGTACTAAATCAATAAGAGGAGTGAGATCACCTAAGATGGAAAAAGTAGGAGCATGAAGAGGCTGTCTAAGTACACTCATGGTGAGAGTGGAAAAATGCCTGTGGAATGCAGAAGTGGTACGGAACATTATTTCATGGATAAACCAAGTGAAGTAGGCAGTGGGATGTTCCTTGAGGAGAATGTGCATGTAAATGAAAAAAGCTCGAAACCACAAGATGAGGTGACTGAAGAGCCCATGACAAAAGAAAGCTCTGTAGAATATAATAGTCCAGCAGCAAGTGGTGAGAGCACATTAGCCAACCGGATGAGAATTGCTCTTAGGTCTCGAATTCCGTGAAGGAAAATATTGTTTGATGATTAACCTTTACATTGTTTGAATATTGCCAAGAAGGGAGAGGTATCATGTTTTAATACATATGCAAATATCACAGTTTTTCCTCCTGGCTCTTCCTTTGCAATTCCTATGTTCCCTTCATCTCTTTCTCCTAGCCTTTCCCCAGCTGTGCACCGATTGGTTACTGGGCTCATGCCCAAAATGTTCATGTCATGAGGGTTCTATGAGTTGACAATTGTATGTGATGGTTGGGATCAATATTACTGTAGGAGGCATAGAGATCAGATGTTGCATACAGGTAATCCTGCTCCATAAGCGATCTTGTGATATCTTGTGTTTTCCAGTTTAAAAGGATGCCCTTCGGACTCTCATAGGCATCTTCTGTTTTCCAGAGAGCCATGCAACATATGTTCAGGGATATGGAGAATCAAGTAAGGTACTTCCAGATCTACCTGCATTACCACAACTATCTTACTAGCACCTCTCTCTCCAAAAGAGAAAAACATGGGCCAGAAGAGATAGGAAGCTGATTTGGGGTGCACTCTCACGCCTAAAGAGTGAGAGGCTGTGTACTATTGCTCTCAACACACAGCCTACAACACCTCCAGTAGGGAGACTGCTACTTGGATAGTAACATATTAGTACTTAATACCAGCATAAATTAAGAAATGGTATTCGAAGTAGGGTAGGGTGTGTGATGGGGTGTGGGGAACCTGGGATGTTCCTCCACTTGTTGTGGACATGCCCTAAAATGACCCGCTACTGGGAGAAGGTGTGAGATAATATAGGCTCCACCTTTGACGGGCATAGCCATAGTTTTTCAGGCTATGTCCATTGGGTTTATCTAATCGGCTGTCATTTCTGTTAAGACCCACAAATGTTTGCCACATTATTATTCCCTGAGATTTAAAGGTGGCACACAAAGATCTCTGCTGGAGGTGCCTTAGCCCCAGAAGATATTTTCAAATACAGACTTTGCAACCAATTAAGCAGAACAGATTTATTGCCACATTTTTCCTTGTTGCCAATTTCTTTGTGGCAGGATTTAAACCAAGTAAGGGCCATATAAATGACAAAGTAACACAACGCTGTACAGGAAGTCACCTTGTTCCGCTGCCTTACAGCGAAATTAGCAATATTTAAAAGAATGCAACACATTTCTGTCCTTGTCCCTGCGCTGGTGCAGTTTTAGTTGCCTAGCACCAATGCGGGCACCCTGCTTGTGTTGCAAATCGGATTGTTTTTGTGCAGGTAAGAACCCCTTCCTGCACAAAAAGAATCCTGAATGGCAAATTCCTCTTTCTATGTGTGCTACAGAATTCAGCACACATAGAAAGAGAAAGTAACAAGTAGAAATAAAGAGAATTCTACTTGTTACGCCTGTCCTGGGAGACGTATCTTTTTAGCGCATTGCTAGGTTTGCCAGATCTGGTAAATCTGGGAATGCGTCATAAACCATATGAGTTGCATGGTAACAACCATGGGACTCTGCCCTAATGCAGAGTAAGGCAATGCAGCATTCTGTGCCACTTTGCTTTACTCAAGATTTATGAAACCACACAGGGCCACTCAAGATGGCCTTGCGTGGCTTCATAAATCTTTGTTTTGAGTTGCGTGGTGAAAGAGTGACACAACAGGGCTTGTAAATATGCCCCTAAATGTATACATTGATGCCCAGATTATGTGTCGGGGTTATGTAAATGGTGTGGCACACCCCAGAGCAAAACCTAATTTGTTAAATATTGCAATGCATTCAAGATACTCATGATAGACCTGGTAAATATATGTGAGGTCTTAAAATCTTATGTCACTTCCTGTGAAGTCATGAGTTGTGATGCCACTTCCTGTAATGTTCGTGCGATGTCATGTGCCAGGATGTCACTTGCATGCTGCCTAACTTGGTTAGTCCCCCCACTTCTCTTTTTAGGTCTTGCCTAGCGAATGCAGCGCATGCGTTGCTTCGCCTTGGCAAGACTATTGTTGTCGGTTTGGTGCCGAAGGGAGACAAACCATGTGCGCGCACGGACAGGCGATGTGCACGCGCATGGCTTCTCCTCTCTGGCTCCCACTTTGCGCTTGATTTAGCTTTCCCGCACGCTCCCACCGTGTGCTTGATTAAGCTTTCCCGCGCGCTCCCACCACGCACTTGCCTCCCCTTGCCTGTCCCTCTGTTCCGCACTGTGTTCTATCACTTATCTACGTGTTAACAACTTGCCGTGCTTACCCTCTGCCCCAAACTCTATCCTGCCACCGAAACATATGCACGCGCTCTACCTTTCCTTCCACATCATTGCTCGCTCCCTTTTTGTCTTTATTAAGTCCCTTCAGTTTTATTTTGTGCCACACTAACACTTATCCTCATGGTCTTAACTCGCGGGGCTTATCCTCCGCCACGCCGTCTCTTCTCTGGTGCACGTGCACCGCACGGCGTCTCTTTTGATCGTGGTCTTGTTTTAAAGGTCCCCACTGGAGTTTGAGGTTCCACCCAGGGGGCCCCCAGGGAGAGGTCACTCTGCCTACTCCTCCCTCTCCTGGAGTAGGGCGCAGGGGCCCTGTGCTGCATGGGCTGTCTGGCAGGGAACTACCTCTCTGTCCTGTGTTTGGAAAGGCCTCCCTCTTGACACAGATAGCACAGAAGAAAGATGAGAAGGGAGGAAACAAGGCCGCGATGGGGGAGGGAGACAGTATTCGTTAAAGGCATAGAGTTTAGCAGCTGCGCTGTGGGTTCCCTCCCCGGACTCCGCCATGATTCCCGGCGCTGTTGCAGACATTTTCTGTGAACCTGGGCACAGGCCTCTGAACCCGCATCCCGGTGGCTCCAGGATATGCATGCACGTTCACCGGCATGCTCTTCTCACTGCACGAGGACTTTACTTCTGTTGTACATTTCCAAGCTGTTGTGCCGCTGCCACCAGGGCAAAGAGCGCTCTGTGGATGAAGGGAATTTGACTTGTCAGCACTTTGCACAAAACATTGGCTTTAAATAAAATGCCCAGACTGTTGAACTGTCCAAAGTCTGCCCCGTGCTGGCCTCCGAGCTCGGGGGGGTTCGCGTACAAGGGGAAGACATTCCCCAGGTGCCCTTCACCCGGAGATACCACGTTCCCGTAAGCAGATTCTGGATAGCGCTCAGCCCGGAAGCTCCCACAGTTGTTCATTGGCGCTTTTGCACGTTGTCTGTCCTAATGATGCTTCTGATCCAGCTGTCAGGGGCGTAGTTTCCAATGGTGCAGCAGGTGCAGTCGTACCGGGGCCCAGAGACCTCAGTCCACTTAACCCTGATTTGTGCTGTATTTCACAGTTCAAACAGCAGTCCTGAAGCTGTATGTGTCTTGCGGGGGAGGGCCACGGGGGGGGGGGGCTGTTGGCATTTTCGTTGGTCGTTGCTCTACGGCCCATGACACACCGGCACCGGCAACGACCCTGCGAGATGCGAGTTTCGCTCTGTGTGTGGTAACAAAGCATCCTCCAGGTCTGGTTGGAGCCAGGTGTCATGAACTGTGTGGGCGCCGGGGCCCCACCTGTGCCGTCAACTAACGCGTTTGTGTCAAATACGCTCGATTGTGGGGGTCCAATGGCACCCAGGGAGACTTGATCACCCGACTCCCATGGGTCAAGATACTGGGGGTTTGACTTTCATTCAGCGTGCTGCATTTTCCTTGTTGCTCTTGTGGTGTCTGGCCTTTAATACAGCTTTAGCTGTCTCATCAGACTAATACTTTTCCAAGAAATCAATTATGTAGGAAGACCTGTTTTTGGTCAGTGGACATCAAGTATTGGTATAAGGGCACCAAAATAAAAGTGGTCCCCCATTAGTGAATGAGATAGTTTATTTTTTTTAAAAAGCATTTGCAATGCAATAGGTCTCGCATTTGTGAGAGTTTGAGCTATTGTCATTGTAAATGACAATGCCTTTTATTTATGTTTTTAAAAACAACACATAAAGGAAAAAAGGCATTGTCATTTACAATGCCAATAGTTTAAACTCTTGCAAAAGCGAGACTTATTGCATTGCAAATGCTTGTTTAGGACTTGTGCCCTGCAAATGCTAATAATATCTGAGACAGGTTTGAAGCTTAGGTCCAGGTACAAAGCTGCTAGAGAAGGGATCTTGGTAATTTTTCCAATGGTTTGTAGATCTTAGGTATTGGTGCAACCCTAGAGTTCAGCACTGCAGACAGCAGAAGCAACAGCCTTTTGTCTGTATACTAGCAAGGACGTATTGATCAGCTGGTTGCCAATGCTCTGCTTACAACTCAACACAGCTTGGCAGATTATTTTAAAAGACTAGCAGGTGTCAGCACAGTGGAGTAACAGACAAGCTTGTGATTAGAACAATGCCTAGATAGATAGTCAAAATGTTTACGCATTTTGGAGACTGAGTTCCAACTGTGAACTGGTTTCGAAAAGGGATTGTCATCTTCATTAGTATGACTTCGTAATTTTAATGTTAATGGTCAGACTCTTTGCCGAGCAATATTCAACCAAACTGGCAATTATTTTATGTTTCAAGAGTTTAGTGGATGATAGCGGCATGGTGTCTTCAGCACAAAAAAAACAGGATTTTTTTATTGCGCAATTTCAGTGTGTCGAGGCAGGATTCCCCAAAATATGCAACATCATCATTCCAAAACAGATTGAAAACAGTTGAGATAAACCACAGCCCTGTGTAATGCCAGAAGGTATTAAAAAACTTTCGGTGCACCCTCCCAGTGGACGTAGATCACGCAAGCGTTGTTGCTGCGGAGAGGCCCTTTACAGCAGCGAATAATTATTTTTTTATACAGATTTGGCTTTGTTATTCCACACTTTAACCCTATTGGCCAGGACAAATGCAGCAAAGGATATAAATAAGAATGGACTTGTTTTACTTGTACGTAGTTTGTGCACATCAAACGCAATTGTATTGCCTGATTGACTGTGCAATTCCTTGTCTAAAGTCATACTGCACATCGGATAGAATCCTTCCCGAGTCCACCCATCCGTGTAGACAGTTCAGCAACACTCAGGCTGTAATCTTGACCACTCTATCAAATAAATAAAAGGTGTGACACTTCCCTTCATACGTAAAATGACACTTATGACTGGCTACCGTATGTTAAAGTACCTGTCGTCAGTGCAGGGGTAAGAACTTTAGTTAACGCCTGTGCCCACAACTTGGCTTCACCACAATACAGGTGAACTGGAAGAGCATCTGGGCCAGAGGCTTTATTTGGTTTTTGACGTTTTACCTCCGAGGTTATGTTTATCAAGGCAGAGTCAAATGTTTCATCTTGCTGTGATACAATAACGAAAATAACCCCATGGTAATCTTCTGCATTTTCTGCATAAAGATGTTTGAAGTGGCAACACTATTCAACTTTTACGTTTTCCTTATTCTAGTAGCGAAAAACTCTTGAATTCGTTTTTCTCTATTGCTCTCAACACACAGCATACAACACCTCCAGTAAGGATACTGCTACTCTCCCATATGATAATATTGGGATACCATATTACATTTAAGAAGTGCTATCTCTTGATTGAGAACAGGTAGAAAAGGCATGTTTGGTCCAAAAGAATTATCATTTACAACCCTCTTCAATGGTAAATTTGGATTTTAAGTAAGAAATCTTTGAAAATGCCACTTTTAGAAAGTTGGCATTTTCTTGTCCAAACCATTTGATGCCCACAGAATGTGTCCTGGGTCACATGACTGAAAATGTGACAGTTGGCAGTTTTGTATTCCTTCCAGACAGTTAGGAAAAGAAGGACTAGGTGTTAGAAAGATGGGCGATCATGCCGGGATGGGAGGGGCAGAGCTGTTTCCTGCCCCCCTTACATTTCAAATAGCTGATTCCAGCACACTCACAAAAGCTTGACACAAGTCCTTTGTCACCCTAGACCTCCTAGGGCATGGGAGGTAGGTAATTTCCAGTCTGCTTTGTACCCCCAGGCAGTCCCCTGCTGTTACCTGGGGACTGCCCTCCTGCTTGAAGCTTACCTTGCTCCCTCAGAGGTCTGCCCTGCTGCTTAAGGCCTGCTTTGGCCCATAACTACCAGAGTCACTACAGGGGCTAGTTGGCTAGCCTCCTGTTCTGAGCTACAGAGACACAAAAAGCTCCACAACTTTGGACCTGCACCTGGACCATGCCAGAAGTGACTTCTGCCCTCCAAGAAATGCCCACCCATTTCTGGATGCTTGTAAGTTATGCTAAAGGTGCCAAAACAGCCGCAAACTCAAACTTAGTGCATTAAAAATTTCCACCAAAAAAGTCGTCTGAGGGGAGGAGGAGCCTAGCGCGCAACCAAGATGGCCGCGTAGGTGCGAGGCTCCCGAGGACCTCCGCGACCTCCTGAATTAATCCTGGCGATATCCTGTCCTTGTTGAGGGGACTGTGTCGGGGAACCCGAGCTGAGGCGCCACCCGTTTTTCGGGCTCGAATTGGACCCCGGACACCGGTGGGAGCACCGATCGAAGGTTGCGGCCTTCTCCTCGCCGGCCCCCCGGATTGGAGTAGTGGGGCGATCCGGGGACAAAGTGAACAACAGCGGCGGGCAAGGCTGGGCGACTCGCGTACCCCGCACTTTCACTTTCGCTTTTGCGCCCTCCTTGCCCTCAGGCGAGGTAGGGGTGCGGTGGTGTGGTCTTGTCTAAGTGCCCGGCTGGCCCGCCGGCTGTGGGTTGACCTGCGGTTCGGTGGTCGCCCCCGCCCCCCCCCCGGAGCCCGTGAATTGGTATAGCGGCCCGTTCGAGGAGATTGGCACGACGGTGGGAGAGCAAGCATGTCCACCAAACAAGATGGCGACCGGGCGAAGGTGAAGACGACCCGCCGTGGCACGGCGCACCAAGCTAACAGTATGGACCGCTACACTCTCCAGAAGGGTTCTCCGGAGACATCGCGCACATCCCCGGCGGGCCCGACGGAGGCATCTGCTCAGCCTGTGGATCTGACCCTCCGGGACGTCATGGGCGCCATCGCAGAGATGAAGGCCTCGGTGGACCAGCGTTTCGACACCCTAGCGCAAAAAATAGACTCGGTCCTGGTGGATGTGAGCCTTGTGAGGGCAGACTTGTCCAAAACGAACGACCGGGTTGATTCCCTGGCCCACACCGCAACGAGCCTCACGACGGATGTGGTGGCCCTCCAAAAGGAGGTGCGCCGGCTTGGCCAGGCGAGCGCCCTGATGGACCGGCGACTGGAGGATTCCGAGGGTCGGGCCCGGAGGAATAATGTCCGTATTGTGGGGGTGCCGGAGGGACGAGAGGCGGAGGCGGCGGATCTTTTTGTGGAAGAATTGATCCTTACCCATCTCCAGCCCCGGGGGCTGAGTAAGCTTTTTGCGGTGGAGCGTGCTCACCGGGTCCCTGGGGGCAGACCTAAGACCGGTGCCCCGCCGCGGCCACTCATTGCCCGGATTTTTAACTTTCGGGACAGAGATGCTATCCTCCAGACCTCCAGGCAACAGGGACCGGTCAAGCTTGACAACATGGATGTGCATTTCTACCCAAACTTTACTCCGGCGGTTCAGAAGCAGAGACAGAGCTTTCTTGGTGTTAAACGTCGCCTACGGGACCTGAACCTCAAGTACTCAATGCTTTTTCCAGCTAAGCTGAGGGTGGAGGTGGATGGTCGCACGCACTTCTTTGACCGGCCCGAGGCGGCTGGGGACTGGTTGGACACTCTGCCTGGAGATCGGGGCCGGGGGGGCGGGGGGGGCGCGGCTGGCGAGGAGGGCCCGCCGGATCAGAATTGAGGGGTGACTGAATAGGCCTTGCTCTGGACGATGTTCCTTCCCCATTTATTGATTGCATACGTTCCCCTCCTATGGAGGTCGTGCGGGGTCTGTTGGGGGCTTCCCTCCTCCTCTGGGGGACTAGTTAGTTTTTAGCTATGGGGCGACAGGCACACTGCACTTTGGGGGGGCTGTCTGGGCTCATGCAGGGGTGCAGGGAGGGGGGAGTTCTGTTGGGATGGGGGGGTGGGGGGGGTGTGTTGTTTGTTTGCACCGCAAGGCAAACCCGCTACTATATTGTTGTTTTTAAGATGCTCTGTGGGGGACGACCGATTGTCTCGACGTATGATGGGGGGTAGGGATTTGACTGTGTTGTCATGGAATGTTAATGGCCTGGGGGATAGGATTAAGCGTGGTGTGGTCCTGCAGTACTTGAAACGTATTTCACCAGATGTTGTCTTCCTGCAGGAGACACACCTTATAGGTAACTCCTTTCAGGCAATGAATCGGCGGGGCTATCGTTTGGCGGCCCATTCTGGCTTCACTTCGGGCTCGCGGGGGGTGGGTATTATGATCAAGAACTCGCTCCCGTTGGAGATCGATGAGGTGCGCCATGATGAGAGGGGACGCTACACTGTCCTGGTGGGAAGAATGGAGGGTAGAGTGTTTATTTTGATATCAGTGTACGTCCCGCCTGGGTTACAAGCCACCACATTTGCGGACCTGGGGCACCTCCTCCTGGACCTTCCGAGTGGCCTGCTGGTGGTTGGAGGGGACTTTAATGCGGTAGCTTCTGGGTCTATGGATCGCCATCCCCCCAGGGACCTCCCCCCGGCACAGGCGTGGCTGCCCGGCCTTTTAGACACGTTGGGCCTGGTGGATTGCTGGCGACTAAAGCATCCCGCACAGCAGCAATACACCTTCCACTCATGGGTGCCCATGGTAGCCTCTCGCGGCTTGATTACATCCTTGTCCCGGCGGCCCATGCAGGGAGGGTGGGGGAGGTGCGCCATTTGGCGCGGGGTATCTCAGACCACTCCCCATTGCTGTTACATTTCGATGTCTTCCCGAGGGGGGATGGCAGGGTGGCTCCAATCAATGCATGGTATTTGCGCGACCCCACCATTCGTGCCGATTTGATCAAATCCTTACAGCGTTATTTCGACGAGAATGTGGGGTCGGTCCCTTCGGCCATCTCCCTGTGGGAGGCTTTTAAGGTAGTTCTTAGAGGGGAGGCCCTCTCCTTTATTTCCCATGCCCGGCGGCGCGAGCGGGAGGAGGTGACCCGGGTAGAGGCCGAGATTGCAGAACTGGAGGGTGACCTGGGGAGCGGGGTAACAGATGCCAAGCTGCATGTTCTACACCTAAAGCAGGCGGCCTATCGGGCCCTCGTCACGGAGGCGGCCAGGGGCCTCAGTCGAGAGCAGCAGGGGCGATTGTATGATGTGGGTGATAAGGCTGGCAAATTGATTGCGTGGTTGGACAAGAGGGAGAGAGCGAGTCGCGTGGTTCCTTTGATTGAGAGTGCGGATGGTGCGTGTGTCACCGAGCCGGAAGCCATTGTCTCCTGCTTTGCGGATTATTTCCGCAAAGTCTACTCCCCGGTTTCCCCCTGCTCGGAGGAAGATTCCCATGCCCTGCTTCGGGACATCGCACTGCCCTCCCTTACGGTGGAGGACAGGGATTCGCTGGACGCTCCTCCCACCTCGGACGAAATTGCCTTGGCTATTCGCTCGGTTGCATCCGGCAAGGCCATGGGCCCCAATGGTATCCCCATCGAACTATACAAGCTACGCCCGGATGTGTTGGCGCCCCACCTGCGCGCGATGTTCCTGGCGGCACACTCGCAGGGTTCCCTCCCGCCGGACCAGCGTCTGGCTACAATCGTGGTGATCCACAAGGAGGGGAAGCCCCGTGAACGGGTCGCATCCTATAGGCCGATCTCGCTCTTGAACGCGGAGCCCAAAATCCTCGCCAAGGTGTTGGCCAACCGGTTGGTTGGCGTGGTGGGCGACTTGGTCCACCAAGACCAATCTGGCTTTATACCACACCGCAACACGGCGCTCAATCTACGGCGCTTGCACGGTGTGCTCGCGCGTGTCCCATTTGTGCGGGAGCCGGCCATCTTGGCGTCCTTGGACGCCACCATGGCGTTTGACACGCTTGAGTGGCCATACATCTGGGCGATGCTGGCGAAATTTGGATTTGGACCGGGCTTTATTAGCTGGGTCAAATTGTTGTACTCGGGCCCCTTGGCGCAGGTGGTGGTGAATGGGCGAGTCTCGGCCCCATTCGCGCTGGGGCGGGGCACGCGACAGGGTTGCCCCTTGTCACCTCTCCTGTTTGCACTGGCCCTGGAGCCCCTGGCGGAGTGGCTGCGGTGGCACCCTTCCATCCGTGGTCTCCGCTGGACCCCCGAGCATGAGGACCGTGTGTCCCTCTATGCTGATGATATCCTCCTGTATCTCGCCTCCCCGCGTAAATCACTGATCGTCCTGGTTGATGTTTTGCGCTCATTCGGTCGCAACTCAGGCCTTGTCATCAACTGGGCGAAATCCTGTGTATATGTGCTTTCCGGGGAGGCTCCGGTCCTACCACGGGACTGTCCGATCCAGATTGCCTCCCAGGGGTTTCGGTACCTGGGGATATATATCACTCTTGACCCGGAGGCCCGCTATGAGCGGAATTTGCTGCCCCCCCTCCAGCGCTTGAAGGAGGACGTGGTGCGCTGGCGGCGTTTGCCGCTTTCGCCGCTCGGCCGAGCGGCCTTGTTCAAAATGATGTCCTTGCCGCGCTTCCTTTACGCCCTCCAGAATACTATGGACTTGGTTCCGGCACGCTACTTCCGTGAGGTGGAGGGCCTCCAGCGGCGCCTGTTCTGGGACGGGAGGCCGCGCATTGCTCTGGCTAAATTGACGCTCCCGTGGTACGATGGGGGGGTCGCCCTCCCGGACATTAAACGGTATTACTGGGCCACCCAACTGGCTGCAATTAATCATGGCCTTTACGGGCCCGCCTTGAACCCGGCGTTTGAGATGGACAAGATGCTCCTGCCCGGTGGCGACTACAATCGAGCGCTTTACTCTGCCGCGCCCGACCCCCGTCTGACGGGACCGACGCGTGTCATGGTGCGTGTCTGGCACGCGGCTAATGCAGCTATGCGGTGGAAGGACCGTTTGACCCGGGCGTCACCGCTATATGCGTCTGAGAGGTTGGGCTCCCTGTGGACATCGAAGGGCTTTGAGAAGTGGGACACGATCGGAATCAGCACTGTGGGAGATCTCTGGACGAGGGGGGGATTCAAGACTTTTGCGACGCTGCAGACGGAGTTTCAGCTGCAGGGCAGTGAGTACTTTCGGTACCTACAAGTCCGCCATGCGCTGGGCTCCGTCTTCCCGGATGTCGCGTCCATTCCGGAGTCTTCCCCCCTGGAGGACAGAGTGCTGGATGGCCATGTCCCAGACAGCACGATCTCCCTCATATATAAAAAACTGATCAACGACAGATCGTGCCTGCTGACTAGTCTCCGCGAGGCCTGGGTTGCCGACGGGCTAGAGCTGGACGACGAGGATTGGATTTCCGCGGTGGCCTCTCCAAAAGAAGTGGCCATCCCGGCTCGCCTTCGTTTTGTCCAGCTTAAGATCCTTCACCGGGTTTACGTGACGGGGCCAAGGCTTCTACGTATGGGCTTTGCTGGTGACGGAATGTGTAAGCGTGGCTGTGGCGCGTTGGCAACTTTCATGCATATACTGTGGGAGTGCCCAAAGGTGGAGCGATTCTGGCGTGGTGTGCATGAGGTCCTGCGTGTGGTTACGCGTGTCGCGCTGTTGCCTGAAGCGAGGAGATGCTTGCTGAATGTGTGGGAACCAAATGACTATTCGGTCCCGCAGACGCGGTGGGTGACTCTGGGATACATGATAGCTAAGCGTGACATTGCTCAATTGTGGGGATCCCAGAGGCCCCCTGCGGTGTTGGCCTGGAAAGAACATATGGATTGGTGTATGTTTCGTGAAAAGGTGGTGTATGTGGCGAGGGGTAAGCCTGGGGCGTGGGTGAAAATCTGGGGCCCCTGGAACGCCTACCGCGGGGGTATTTGTGAGCCGCCACAGCTACCGGCTGCCTCGCCTGCTCCGTCTCCCTAGATGGCCCCCCTCCCTCGGCCTTGGGCACGCGGTCCCCCAGTCCCTGATCTATTCCCATTCCCCTCTCCAGAGTTCTGCTGCTGGTTGGGATCCCCCACTTATGGAGCACGTGCTGTCACTTTGGATCGCGGGTTGCCTTGCGGGTGTGGTTTTTTGTGTTGTTTTGTTTTGATAAAAGGGAACCGTACTGTGGGCATGGAGATATGCGGCCTGCAACATTGATTTCTCCTGTTTTGCTAATCTGCACTGCCAAGAGACTCTTACTGTATGTATGCAATATGCTTTTGTCACTCTAGCGGCCGGCCGAGTGGTTGTAGGCCCATACCTGTAACTTTTTCAAACTGCAATAAACGGTTTCAAAAAAAAAAAAAAAAAAAAAAAGTCGTCTGAGAACCTACAGGTGACCGGGACCTACCTGCTCGCCAATCCACCCAAGGTGCAACTCCGGTCAGGCTAACTTTGCAGTAGCTCCTGCTAGGTTCTTCTCTACAGCAGCAAATCTATTTAATGGCTACTCCAGCCTTATGGAGACCTTGTCGGCTGCATCCAGCAGCTTTGTCCCGTTGGACATTTTCGACTTCCTAAAAAGTGATAAAGTCCGAATATTGAAACCTTCATTGAATCTTCATCCAGTAGCTTCTCGATTACGATGCCTTGTCCTCGGACCCGGCCGGCTGCCTTGCCCTCTGTACTTTACCTTATCGGACATTTTTCTTTGAAATTTCATCTAAGCCTGAAGGTATGTCGACACCTGGCTCAATCCATCCTTGTATACAAACCACGCTCCATCGCGGTCAGCTTCTAACTTTCGACTTTGCCGTGGTCTCCCATGACTAGATGTCCATGGTTGTGTAAAACAGGGGGAGCCAAAATAAACCTCTAGGTCTTCAGCAAAACAAACACTTGCGAAGCACAATTTCCAAATAACACACTATTTCTTTACATACTCTTTTGTCAAACAGAAGGGCAGCTCATGTCCTACTTTGTGTACTGGGACTGCCTTTTAGGTAGTCCACTGATGTATGCAATCGAGTCACTAGTCTCATGTCCATAGATTTCTATGTGCTTCGGCTGGTGTTTCTTGTCCAAATCTTTCTTTACATCTAATGTGGAATCCTATTATGAAGAGTCAACACGTTTCGGCCTAGTTGCTTCCAGTCTCCTCAGGATTGTACGATTGCTATACTCAGAATGTATTATATAACTCTAGAATAATATGGAATATTGGTATCATATTGAAAGATAAAAATGAAACTAAAGAATTTATCTACAGCTATCAGGGGTAGTTTTTGACAACAATTGATCAAACCAAGAGGTTTGAGTAAATAAATAAGGTCCAGTATTAACTTACAGACTATTGTTGATAAAGAAAAATTGTATATTTTATTCCTCAAAGGCCAGTTGTGCTTCACAACTAGATGCCTGTAGTTGGCACATTAATGTTTTAGGTGATATTTTTCAATAAAAACTTTAGAAATTCAAAATTCCAGTTCCGCTGATTGGATTGAAATTGTTGCAGTGTCAAATGTTTAGTAAAATGATCTCTATTTTTCTAAATTGGTGTGGGATTTATCTTGTTTTGTGTTTCCACCAGATTACTGTTTGTGGACTGCATAAATACTTAACAGATTGCCTTTAAGTTAATTCTGACTGCTTTTGTGCCAAGGTACTAAAGGGTTAAGCACAGGTTAATTTCGTGACTTTTGAGGTTTACCCTGAAAGGAATTGTGGTTGTTGTTCAACCAAAAACCCAATTTCCTACAGATTTCTTGCCTGCCAGCCTCAGTGGCTCTCCAGATCTATGGACAGGTCCACTCCGAGACAGTCTGGCGGGGAGGTGGTGGGATAGGAGTATCAAAGCTACAGAAGCAAGGCTACCAGAAGGGAAGCCAGAGCCAAAAGTTGGAACAACATGGACTGCAGTGCAGTGAAAGCAGGGGCACCAGCACTTCTGGATGCTACCAAATGGTCATGGATCACCATTGTGAAGAAAGGAGAAGAAGCCTGTGTGAGTAGGCTGTTTTGTGAATAGACATCGCAAAAACTCAGGGAACAAAAAATCCTTCTGTGGCTGCAGTACTAGAATTTGGAATTAGGAGACCCCGGAATTGGGTTCAGTCTCAGAAGTGTTGCATTTTAGGAAAAAGTGCGTACACGCAAATACATCTCCAAGGAATGATATGCAACTGTTTGCATGGGCTGTGACAGTTACAAAATAATGTGTTACTTAAATCTTTTAATTGGCATTTGCAGAGTCTTTATTTGATTTTTATCATTGTCAAAATTCACAAACCTAACCCATCTTGGGTAATTCCATTTGATAATTTCTCTTTATGTTCCTGCTGGCAACGACATGCAGGTATCCACAATCCCACTTGATCTCATGTGGGACCACTCATATACAACTTTTAAAAATAATTTAAATGCATTAAATACATTTAGCCATGAATGAGTAGCTTTAGGATTGTGTGAACTTACCAATATATAGTCAGTAGCAGATTTTATCATGTTTCATGCCTCATTAAATATTTCCTTTACAATATATTGAACAGAATGTTTAAAATATGCAGCTTATGCATAGAATTCCACAGAGAATCACTATTTATACTGTATAGACTCATACGCTGGGCCAACTCATAAAAGTACTCATCCCTAAGTTCTGATCCTGTTTGTATATAGATAGTGCATATATTAAAGCTTCCTTGTTTTCAGTTTTTAATTGTTGTAAACTTCAGTGGTTTTTTTTAAGTGTTTTCTAAAGTTTTCAAACATTTTTTAAAAAACTGTAGTTCCCAGTATTTACTCTTTTTTGCTACATGAGAAGTCATACACCTCGGGCCAATTACGATGTAGACCGACACTGTGGTGAAATCGGGACCAACCGAGCTTTTGTTACGGCTGTAAACCGGCCGTAACACAAGCTCCCATAGGGAAATGGGAGACTGCGTACGTGACAGGCACCTCCTGGTGCTTGCCACAAGGTGCAGGGATTAACAGTAGGGCACCGTTGCGGCCCCCTCGGCCTCCAACCAGAGGCCGCAAGGAAAAGGGGGCCTTGCTAGGGGTCCCCAAACACGATTTCCAACAGGGTTTCCATGTCAGAAAGGCCGGCATGGAGACCCTGCCGGAAACCGTGCATCGTAATCTGCACAGCGTAAACTGGAGTCCCTAAGGATCACAGGCCGGTTCCAACTGAGCCCGTCGGAAGCCAGCCGGAACGACCGTCCGGTTTCAATTCCGACCGGCTGCATCGTAATCAGCTGGTCAGAAGGGAAACCGACGATGTCGGTCTTAAAGCCTCCAACCTAAGGTCGAGGCTTTACGACCGACACCGTAATCGCCCCCTTGTGTTTTTCCAGTGCTTATAATCATTTCCTTCTCACTCCTATTCATTCCTATTGTTCATTATACCATCCTTCTATCCTACCTTTAACAGCCTTCTCTGTACCCCTCCCTTTAATTTTCTCTTTCAAGTAATGATTAATAATTTCTGTCATATCCATGCCTGCCTTATCTCCCACTCAAGTAAACAAAAAAGTGATGGGAGGGATGCATGAATTAATTCAAGCCACTGGTAATTACTTAGGGTTGCATCCCAATCCATCATTTTTTTGCCCAAAAGGCTACCTCAGTTTACACCCAGGCATGTGCAAATTAGCCTTGATCTGGTTACAATAGGAACAGTCCAGCCCAAACTGCCAAGCCAGATTTGTTCTGGACTGGAACACAAGTAATCCAAGACCGATTTTACCCTAGTTGGTGCTTGTCAGTCGGTTGCAGCTCGGCTCCAGTGGTAAAGTGAGCACTAAACTCTCATATAGGCATACCAGTTGCACTTATTGTATTGTATTGTATATCGATTTGTATAGCGCGATTGCTGCCCCACGGGCGTCCAAGCGCTAGGTATGTAGACAGGGCTGGGCGGTGCAGCAGAAGTTTAGGACTCGTTGGACCTGGCAAACAGAAGGGTCTTCAATTGTTTGCGAAAGGAGAGCAAGTTAGGGTTGGAGAGGTGTGGCTCACTGGTTAGAGTCGGCAGACCCGTAAGCAGAGAATTGGCCAGGGACCAGGGTTCAATTCCCGACGCGGCAGGGTCGTGGACCAGGGTCAAAACGGACTTGATAATTCTCGCCTCGGTACCTACTCTAACCAGGAACACACTCGGCAACTCTGGGCATTAAGCTTGCCTCATCTCTACAACGGCCCCCCACAGACGCCGGGGATGCCTGGTTTCACCTTGGAGATACCCAGAAAGGGACCATCTCACAGGGATAGCCAGGACGGGTTCCCCAGCGGTCTACAGCGCCGGGACGCCCCGTTGCTGGGGCAGCTGTGCGCTTTACAAGTCTACAACATTTACATTTTACATTTACCGGAGTTGTAGAGGAAGTGAGTTCCACAGTTTTGAGGCGTTCAGGGTGAACATCCTGCCTCCAGTTCTAGCTCTCTTACCTTTCGGCACCACGGCCAAGAAAGCCTCCGTGGAGCGAAGATTTCTGCTTGGGTGGTAGCGGGTGACTAGGTTGTCATTTATTGCTGGACCTGTTTTCCAGAAGGCTCGATGTGAAATACACAATTTCTTAAAAGCCACTCTCTGCTTCACCGGCAGCCAGTGTAGACTTTTTAGTCCAGGTCTGGCTGACTGCGTACGTGGGATCTTAAGCAGGGTACGGGCTGCGCAGTTCTGCACCACCTGTAGCTTCCGTAGGGTCATCTCAGGGGCTCCCACGTAGAGAGCGTTATTAAAATCCAGCCGGGACTGTATCAGGCCTTGTACTGCCACCTGTTTGGCCTCCATTGGTAAAAGGGGCAAAACTTTCCTGAGTGTTCTGAGCAGGCCGAAGCATGTGGCAGATAGCTTAGTGGCCTGGGGGGTAAATGTAAGACTTTTGTCCAACCAAATTCCCAGGCTCTTTACACTTTCTTTGGGGGTAGGGGGAGTGCCCAGGCAGGAAGGCCATAAGGAGATAAATGGCACTGGCAACACTGGGCCCAGGAGCATAAGCTCAGTTTTATCCCCGTTGAGCTTTAAGGAGGAAGCTGTCATCCACCCTTTAACCTCCTCTAGACATTTCATCAGGCCTTGCGGGGTTTGCCTGTTGCCCTCCTGCGTCAATGAAACCACTAGCTGGGTATCGTCCGCGTATGATATGATCTTAATACCGTGCGGTTCGACAACCCCAGCCAGTGGTCTCATGTATATGTTGAACAACGCAGGGCTCAAAGAGGAGCCCTGCGGAACCCCACAACTCAGTGATTTGCTGACTGACACTGTGTCCCCGTCAAAGATCTGGAAAGATCTGTTAGTCAGGAAAGAATCAAGCCACCTCAGTGCATTGCCTGTTACCCCGATGTTAAGGAGACGGTTCAGTAAGGTGGTGTAACTGACCGTGTCGAAGGCTGCACTTAGGTCAAGGAGGATCACTGCCACTGATCCTCCTTGATTCAGTATCCTCCGTGACTCTTCGGTGACTGCCAACAGCGCAGTTTCAGTTCCGTGCTTGGGTCTAAAGCCTGTCTGGGTCGTGTCTAATAGCAGGTTGTTCTCAAGGAACTGAAGTAGCTGGGTATTTATGTGTTTTTCCAAGATCTTGCTTGCCCAAGGGAGCAATGAGATTGGGCGATAACTGGCGTGATCTTCTTACTGAGTCGTACTGGAGTACACAAAAGGTGATGGTTGGGATACTTCAATTAATCTCAGCCACTACGGATTACTTGAACGGCATCACAGTCCATCATTATTTCATGCCCACAATGCCCTCTCAGATCAGACCCAGCCATATGTAAATCAGCCTTGATCCTTCTCTCATTGGAACAGCCCAGCCCAAACAGCTTAGTCAGGTCCTCTCAGAACTGGAACAAAAGCAATGCAAGGCTAGTTTCAACCAAGTTGGGGTTCATCAGTCCAGTGCAGCTTGGTTTTAGGGGCAAAGTGAGCATGGAATCCATGCCCTGGCATGCCTTTCGCATTTAGGGAGTTGCACTGAAGTATAAAAAGAAAGATGGATGGAATGCTTGAATTATTCTTAGCAACTGTTAACCACTCGGGCCACATCCCGGTCCATTGCTGTCTTTCCCTACTATCCCACTTCGGATTAGACCAGTGGTCTTCAAGCTTTCTATTGCCTTGCCCTCCTCCATGTATAAAATGAAATCATTTTCCCCCCGGAAGAATTTTCTCAATTATTCTATTAAACTGCCAATGTTTGAATATGTCTAGACACATTTAAACATTGCAGTTAAGTTCTGTTAATCCTTTAAAAAATGCAATCAATTACATGATTGTCAAACATACTATTCTGGTTAGATAGGCCTTATTAACGAGTAATAAAGTGTGATTAACAGAAATGGCGGTGGGGGCAGAGGTGTTGAGTAATATTTGGAGCCCCTTCCCTTTTTAAACATGCCCCCAGCCAGATATAAATGACAAAGGATATTAGTAATGGCCCAATTCAGAGTAGATTATTATGGCTATTTTTTTCAGTTTAAAACAAAACACTGTTATCAGCATGATTCTTCTATTGACTAGAGCCTGGTGCACCCAATGGGATCTGTTAAGGCCCCCAGAGGAGTCTTGCCCCCCAGTTTGAAGAACCCTGGATTAGACCCAGTCATATGCAAATCAGCCAAGATCATGCTCCAATAGGAACAGTTCATATTAGTTTAGAAAGCTTTATTGAATATAATAGACCAAGTAAAACATTAGTACAAAATAGGATCAATAGGCAATACTATAAATGGTAAAAACAATTGAATTCTTACAAAGTTTAAGGAATTCCAGACGCAACTAGAGAATATACCAAGGGAAAATGCTTTTTTTGTTGTTTTTTGAGGATATTATGATTGATATGCAAGGGAAGGCAAAAGGAAAACAAAGGAAAGGAAGGTAGGGAAATATTCAACATACCAAGTGATGTATCTTATAAATAACATAAGCAAAAAGATATTTATATGAGAGAAACTAAATAGCAACTATAAGTAAAAAAAAGAGGTACAAAAACAAGATCATCTAGGGGCATTTTGAGAAAGAAAATTAGTTAGAGGCAACCATAACTTTTCTGATCAAAAGAGGTACAGTGGTAGCAAAAGCACGATCAAGCCTATGATGATGACACAGTAAATTCCACCAAGCGTTATATGAAATTTTTGAAGTGTCTTTCCAATTTGTGTAGTGATTATCTGTAAAGAAATAGCTATATATAAATCTATAAATTTACGTGCATTACACTGAACGTTCCATATAGGTGAGGCACCACCCAAAAAGATGTGGGCAATCTCAAATGAGTGGTTAGTAGCTAATATTTCAGTTAATTTTAACCAGATGCGAGACCAGAGAGATTTAACCAACGGGCAGTGAAAAAACATATGAAAAAAATCACTGTTGATGTGTGAGCAGGACCAGCATTTTTTGGAATCAGACAATTTGAAATTATGCAAGTCTGATGGAGTGTAAAAAAGTCTATTATAAAAGTAGTACAAAGTCTGTGTGGTGCTAGCGGAGCGGGAGACGGTATGTATCCTAGACCATAGAGAATTCCAAACCTGAGGGGAAAACTCTTGAGCTAGATCCTTTTCCCAGGAGAGTTCAAGTTTGAATTTGGTCCTTACAGCAGAGGGGCAGGAAAGTAATTTATATATAGTCGCAGCCTTGAGAGGAAGAGAAAAATCCGGTAGAGATGAGGAAGGATTCGTGTCAGTAGGGGATAGAGAAGCGACTTGAGAAATAATAAAGGATAAGGATTGTTTAAGTAAGGGATATTGAGAAGAGTATGTGTTAGAAAGGTGAAAGGAAGAACGAATATCAGAGAAGTCACGTAAGGAGTCATTAGCTAGTAGATGATTGAAAGTGATAATACCTTTATCAATCCATTCTTTCCAAAAAAGTGCTCGATTGTTTATCTTTATGGATTTGTGATACCAAATTGGAGTTGAGAAAAGAAACTCTGACTGTGAAAGAGATGAGCGAAACACCGAAAGAGCAAGTGTTCTGGAGTGTTTGAAGATAGGGGTAAGAAAGCGCTGCGGAGGCTGAGATAAACGAATAGCTGTGTTGAAGGAGAAGGGTGAAATTTGCGCAAGTTCTATGGAACTCCAGGCTGTTGGAGGGGGGTCAGATGAATCAGATAAAAATGGCCAAATTTGTTT
Organism: Triturus cristatus; assembly: GCF_964204655.1. Taxonomy (NCBI): domain Eukaryota; kingdom Metazoa; phylum Chordata; class Amphibia; order Caudata; family Salamandridae; genus Triturus; species Triturus cristatus. Next base: position 770,719,002 of record NC_140592.1, read on the forward strand.
CAAAGTAAAAGCAAAGTGAAAACGAGCAAGGTTGGGAAAATTAACACCGCCTAAATCTTTGGGATGCTGAAGACGGGAAATGGAGATCCTAGCTATGCGATTGTTCCACAAAAACGAGGTAAAGATGCGATTTATGGTTTTAAAAAAGTAGAGTGGAAGGGAGACAGGAAGCATAGAGAGATAAAAATTTACAATGGGAAGAAGCATCATTTTGATAGTGGCAAGCCTTCCCCACCAGGATAGAAAAAGGGGAGACCAATTGTCTATAAGGGAAGAAATCTTCTTAAGAATATCTTTTTGGTTGAGCTTGATGGTTTCTCTAATGATGTTGGCATAGAGTATACCGAGGCATTTGATATTACCAGAATTCCATTCAAAGCCAGAATCCTGAAACATGTGGGGAAGGCAAAATTTGTTAAGAGGTAAGAGCCAGAAACCGAAGAATATTCATGCAACAACGAAAAGAGAGATTAGAAATATATAGTAAAATATCATCTGCATGAGCAGTAAACTTAATGTCAATGTTTTTATATATGAAGCCAGTGTATGAAGGAGAACGTCAGATTTTTTCTAAAAAGGGTTCCAACGCAAGAATAAAAAGAAGAGGGGATAGAGGACAGCCCTGTCTGGTGCCTCTATGCAAAGGGAAATAGTGAGATTGAGAACCGTTAACCCAAATAGAAGTAGAGGGGGCAGAGTATAATAATTGAATATATCGAATAATGGTGGGGCTAAAACCGTGCCACCTCAGAGCACCAAACATGAAATCCCAGCACACTCTGTCAAACGCTTTCTCAGCATCCAGCGTAATAGAAGCAACCGGGGATTCCATCTTTGAGGCAAGGTGAATGATATTAAGGAAAGTTCTCGAATTATCTGTGATGGACCTACCCTTAACAAAGCCTGATTGGTAGATATTAATAAGGTTGGGAATGATTTTATTAATACGAGAGGCCAGGATTTTAGCATAAATTTTACAGTCAGTATTGATTAAAGAAATAGGTCGATAATTCTTACAACAGGAGGGATCTTTATCTTTTTTAGGGATCAAACATAGCATTGCCTGTGTAAAAGAGCCCTGGGATTCCCCTTGAGCAAGAAAATGGGTGTACAGAGAAAATAAATGCGGTAATAGGATATCCTTAAAGTGTAAATAAAAACGAACCGTAAATCCATCTGGACCAGGTGATTTATCTTTAGGAAGAAGAATAATAGCGTTGAGTATTTCGTTGTCTGTGAGAGGGACGTCAAGAGAAGAAAGGTCGTTGGAAATGTCCGGGGACCTGGAAAGAGACTGAAAAAAAGAATCAATTTGATCCTGAGAAGGGACAGATTCTGGAGTATACAGTGACGAATAATATTGGACAAAACAGTCAAGGATTTTATCATCCGTATATTGATGGTTCCCCTGCGAGTCAATAATAGTTGTTATTTTGGATTTTTGCTTTTTAATTTTGAGATAGCGAGAGACTTGCCAGCTTTATTACGACCCCCGTACATTTTGGCATGAAAATTAAGAAGGTTATTACACGCTGAGTCCCATGAGTGTTTATTATATTGCAATTTAGCTTTAATAAGGGAGGAAAGTGTTTCTGAGGTATTCTTAGTAAAATAAAGATGCTCTAGATCTTTAATTTGTTTAAGAATTGTAGCAGACATTGATAAGGCTTTTTTCTTTTTTCGGGATATAAAGTCAATAATAAATCCCCTGGCCGTGGCCTTAAAAGAATCCCAAATAAAATGAAACTTAGAAGTAGAGCGAAGGTTATTGGTGAAAAAATATACTGCAAAGAGCTTAAATTGTTCAGTAAACTGTGGATCTAGGAGTAGCGAATTGTTAAAGCGCCAGCGCCCAGGGGAATGAGTGGGTGAAAGAAAATCCATGTCAACTATGACAGAGGCATGGTCAGATATTAAAATAGAGCCAATTTCTGAATTAGTCATAAATTGAAGGGCGTGTTGAGTAAGAAAAATATAATCTATACGGGAGTTTGATGCATGAACTGGGGAGAAGAAAGAAAATTCTAAAGTGTCAGGGTGGGAAAGTCTCCATGAGTCTATAAGGCCTCTGGAAGAAATAGCTTTACAAAAGGACTTTTGCATCTTATTAGGTATATATCTGGCGAGGGATTTACGATCTAAGAAGGGGTCCATAAGCTGATTGCAATCACCACCAACAACTAAATCTTCAGTAACGTGAGAAGAAAGAAGCATGGAAAAATCATTCCAAAAAGTTAAATCTACACCATTAGGTCCGTAAACATTACAAAAAGACATTTTTGTATCATTAATGATACCATCTAACAGCAACCATCTACCGCAATTATCATGAAACTTGTTCTGGAGCTGAACAGACAGCGATTTGTGAAATAGAATAATAACACAATTTTTGTTGTTTACTGCCGGGGAACAAAAGGCCTCCCCAACCCATTGTTTACGTAAGTAAGACAAATCCTGTGAATTAAGATGCGTTTCTTGTAACAATGCAACATGACATTTCAACCTTGCCAAATGAGATAAAACACGCTGTTTTTTAACAGGATTTCGAATACCTTTGACATTCCAAGAAATAACACGAAGACCTCTCATTCCTGGAAGTAAAGTAAGTGTAAGCAGAATGAGATAGAGAATTTAAAACAGAGTGGAAAAAGAGAAAAGGAATAAAAAGGAATATTGGAGCAATATAGATAACAAAAAAAGACCAAAGGCAAGAGAGCTAAAGCGCTTGTCCCCCACGGACCTGATGACAGAAATGGAAAAAAAGAACAAAGGAGTACCAAAAGCTGCAATAGAAGAGAAGAATATATGGGGTAGAGTGAATATCGTAAATGTTGCCAGAAAAGTAGAGAAAAAATGGAGGAGAAGGGAAGGGAAGAAGGACTGATGGAAAAAAAAAGGAAAGGAGAGGAAGGGAAGGGAGGAAAAGATAGAAAGGAAGACAAGGGGAAACAGAGTCCCCCAAGAAATAGCAAGAGAAGGATGGCGAAAAGCCAAAGGACTTCAGCCACAAAGGACAACCAAACATAAAACATTAATGTGGGGAGGGAGCAACGAAGAGCAAGACGACCAAACTAAGGGGAGACGGCTACAAAGAGCGAGCCACTATAAAAAAGAATAAGACAGATTATGGAGTGCAATACATTACGTAAGGTAGCCAAATGGAACAAAAGGAGAAACTTACCAGACGTCTAGAGGGGGGAGACAGCAGCGGGATGAGACGCACATTATAGACAACAAAGCGATGCGAGTGGTGACCTTGACAACAACACCGAAAGGAAAAGACCTGCAAGACACAGAAGGAGTGAACAACTGAGACATAAACGCGAAACAATACGGTTCAAAATAGAATTAACAAAGGACATAGTGCTCAGACAGTGACAAAACAACTATGGTTTGCTTAATTCCATGAGTTCTCCTTTGTGAGTGTGGATGAATTTCTTCAAATCCGCAGGATCTTCAAAACTGTATGTTCATTCTTTATAGGTTACTTTAAAAAACAGGGATGGATGAGACCGTAGCGTGCATTCATGGCTCTCAACGCGGAACGAAGGTCCAAAAACTCCCTCCGACGAGAAGCAGTAGGCCTGGAAACATCCTGAGTGAAAAAGATTTTATGTCCAGACCAAAGCATTTGCTTATGTTGTTTAGCGGCTTGGAGAATCGTCATGAGATCGGAATATAGAAGGAAATAGGCTATGATTCCTCGAGGTTTAGATGTAGAAGATGTATTCCTTGGCCCCAACTGATGGGCACGTTGTATGTTGAAGTCTGAGGTCTTCGGGAGACCAACAATTTGAAGCACTTGAGTTTTCAAGAAATGGATCATGTCTGACCTTTCAGAATTCTCCGTAATACCATAAATGCGAAGATTATTGCGCCTATTACGATTTTCTAAATCCTCCGTAACCTTTTTAAGCTGACTGACTTCCTTAGTGAGCGTGTCAACTCTGGCGACCACATCTTGAGCATCACCAATCCTCCGCTCCACGTCAGAAAGTCTTGTGTCGAGACTAGACCATTTGTCATCCAGCCTCTGGAGTGTGGTGACAGTGTCAGTCATAAAGGGACGGATAAGACGCAGTTCCTCCATGATGTCCTCAAGAGTGAGAGGCAGCGGAGATTTATCTGGGGAAGGTGGGTCTTTTTTGGTCCACTTTAAGAGGAGGCATTAGAATCCTTACGACCCCCAGAGGTGCCTGCATGAGATTTAGTTGAATGTGCGATATCCATAATGAAAGAGTCGTAGTAAATGATGACAAAAAATGGCGAGGGGAGGCAGCAAGCTGAACAGCGATGATAGTGAAGCAGCAATGAGGAGAACGAGTATGGTGCAGAAAGAGAAAAGGCTCCAACACAGCACAGCAAACGGTAACTTTGAAATGAGGAGCACCAAAAACACGCCCCAGAGAAGCAGTGAGATAGTAGTAGAAGCAGAGCGGAGGAACCGCTTACGCCATCATCACCAAAGTGACCATGACGAAACGTCGCAATCCCACAACCCCGCTGGCCCCACACCTCCCAGGCCAGATCTCTCACTGCAAGCAAGTTCGACCGAACAGGGCTCCTCTCAAACGTTCCGTCACGCCACCCTGCGCACAGTCCACGCAAAGGATTTTAACAGTTCTTCCTCCAGATAGTATTTAGTGAAATTGAAGCCCTTCAAACTCAATACTCACTCTAGGAGTTTCAACAAAACAGGATGGGCATCAAAAAGAAAAAAAAAGAAACACCAAAAAGCCACATAATAAAGAGAAATGTTCGTAAGTTATGAGGCAAAATTATGGCAGATGAACACAGCCTTGTACAGCATGGAAAATTCCTCAAGGAGAGCAGAGTTCAGCGCAGTAAAACGATAAAGGGTAAATTACTCAGACCCATCCCGCATCCAGAGCCACCGGCCACACAGAGAGAATACCTGTAGTGCAATGTGTTCCGCAGAATATGAAGCAATGCATCACAAAAAGAAAACAGCAATCCAGTCATTGTTGGACGAAGTGCCTCACCCGCCTTCACCGCCGTGTTTAGTAAGAAGGGAAGTATCGATGACAGCGTACCTTTGTTCCTCGCGCCGCCGCCATTTTAAGCGTCGTGGCTGAGGAGAATGCGGAATTAGCCTAAAAGTGGTAAAGAAAGCACTCCAAAGCGCCGCCGCGCCGTCTTCGCAGTCCCGCTACATTCCGCCTCCGACCTCTGAAGCAGGAACCAACCTACAAGAGCTCCAAGCGCCGAAAAATCGGGCGGCTTCTCTGAGGTGCGCCGGAGCTCACGAAAGAGCGGCCATCTTGGCTGCGCGCAGACCACGCCCCAGGAACAGTTCGTATTGAACTGCAAAGCCAGGTGCTCTCTGAGCCAGAAAACAAGCAATCCAAAACCGGGTTCATCTTAGTTAGGTTTTGTCAGTCGGGTTCAGCTTGGTTCTAGTGGCAAAGTGAGCACAAGACTCATCTGGACATACCTTTCAAACAAGGGAGTTGCATTAAAATATATACAAAAAAGTGATGGATGGGATGCTTGAATTATTCTCAGCAGCTGGTAATTACTCGTGGTAGTATCCCAGACCATCGTTTTTTGGGGGATCACAGGACACTTCTTTTAGATATAAAAAGGTTTATTAAGTAACACAGGAGAAACCCCCAGAACGACCTCCTCAGCTCCTCAGCTAAGCTTCACTGCTGGACTCTACAATCCAGATTCCAGCAGTAGAACCTCGTTGCTAGGAGATGAAGTACAAAGCATAACATGGCCACATTAAAGGAACCTTACATCTAAAGAAAACATAACACATCTCCCTTTCTTAAACAATAATATGGAAGAATATAAGAATATTATGAAAGAAGATTTGCTATTCACACCTACACATATAATTTACTACAACACGAAAACAAATGAAGATTTCCTTGAACCTCCATAAAATTGGAACGTGACGATGCTTAATCACAAATAAAATTCTCCAATTTTTTTGGTCTAGACTTAATGCGCACACTAGGAACTCTTCTAGGCAAATCACTAGTTCTGCTAAACAAGTTAGGATTTTTATCCAACCACAACTTTATCTCAACTTCACTACATCTTACCACCCTACGCACATTCCACCATTTTCCATCTGAAACCTTGATCATGTTGCCCTGAACTTCACTGACCTTCTTAGGTTCCGATAAGTTCGAACTCCCTTTTTTTCCAAAACATCCTGCACTCACTCTTACCCAATCTCCTTCATTAATACTAATGACAGTTTTCTTTAACTTATCATTGTGTCTCTTTTGATAAGAATATTGGTAATTCTCCACTTTACTGCGTATGTCCCCATCATTAATAGCCTTCTTACCACATCTGCCCATCCACGCTGGCACCGACAGTGTACAAGGCACCCTACCCTTAAGTAAACTAAAAGGCGTTTGCCCAGTTACGGAGTGTGGAGTAGTTCTGTAATTCCATATCAATTTTTTGACTTCAGTTCTCCAACACCCATTCATAGATAGAGCCAATTGAATATTTTCACCCAGAACTCGGTTAAAGCGTTCCACCAAACCATTTCCCCAGGGATGATAAACAGGAGTCTTCAAATGTTTGATGCCCAAACTGTTCAGAAAAACATCAAATTCCTCAGAAGTAAACTGCGGACCATTATCTGTCAATATCTCTGCAGGACAACCTTCTCTTCTAAATACCTCATCACAAAAGGCAACGACACTGCTAGATTTGACATCACTGACGAATGCAACTTCAGGCCATTTCGAATAGTAGTCCATCATAACTATAGCATACTTTTCGGATGAAGCTAAACAATCAAATGGACCACAAATGTCCATCCCCAATCTCACCCATGGTTTCTCTGGAAGCTGCATGGGAATAATAGGTGACTCCCTTAAAACATGAGACTTGTCACTACAAGTACAAGCTATATATTCTCTCACAAACCTTTCGATGTCCCTATCCATGCCAGGCCACCAGAAATCCATTCTGGCTTTTCTCTTGACAGCAGACATGCCTCCATGACCTTCATGTAACAACCGCATTAATCTATTCCTTAAAGATTCAGGCACAATCAGTTTATCCCCTCTCCTTACAATGCCATTGACCACAGATAACTCCTCCCAAACATCCTTGTAACTTCTAAAATCGTCATTTATTTTCCAACCATATGTAGAGGGTAACATTTTGATGATTCTAACCAAAATCGCATCCTCTGCAATTGCCTCTTTCCACTCAGACTCGCTTATTGCTTGACACACGTCCACGATGTTAGCTACCATCCATTCTTCCTCGTCAAGATTATCATGTGTATCATGACTCACCGGTAAACGTGACAAACAATCTGCATTCACGTTCCTCACTCCAGGAACATACTTTAATTCAAACGAAAATTCCTGTAAGCGGTACAACCATTTTGCAATTCGTGGAGTGGCCCTTCCAGCACCTGCAGTAGTAAAAATGTCTAATAACGGTCTGTGATCAGTATATAGTTCAAACTTGGTTCCCCAAACATAAACACGAAAATGCTGTACACCCCACCAACACACAAGCGCTTCTTTTTCAATAGTTGAATACGAAGGCTCAGCACCCTTCAATGTGCGTGATGCGAAGGCTACTACTCTCTCTTTACCTTTACTCCTTTGCATTAATACCGCCCCAAGACCATATCCACTAGCATCTGTCACAATTATAGTTTCATCCTGTGGATTAAACGGACTTAAAGCAGTTGCATTAGCCACGGCTTTTTTGATAGCTACAAATGCTGATTGACATTCCACCGACCACACAAATGCCACACCTTTTTTCATGAGACCATGCAAGGGCTGTACCAAATCGGAAAAATGATGAACAAATTTGGCATAGTACTCGGCTAAACCGAGAAAAGATCTTAATTGGTCCTTGTCTTGAGGAGCAGGAGCCTTCTCCAGATCCTCTACTAAATTCAATTTGGGTTTTATGCCTTCAAATGTCAGGGTGTGTCCTAGATATTCAACTGTTTGTTTCCCAAATTTGCATTTTGGGAGACCAATCGTCAGTCCCGCAGACTGTAACTTAGTAAGAACTTCTTGTAAAATCGTATCATGTTGTTTTTCATCTCCTCCCCAAACCAGTACATCATCTTGGAATACCAAAACATTTCTTATATCCTTCAAAATTGATTGCATCACTCTCTGAAAGACTGCTGATGCCGAGGCTAATCCGAATGGCATCCTAACAAATTGAAACGCCCCTTCAGGTGTTATGAAGGACGTCAAATGCTTCGATTCTGGTTGCAAACGCACCTGATGATAGGCACTGGATAGATCAAAAGTTGTGAAATGTTTACCACCCGCCACGCTTGCCAACATTTCATTTATGCGCGGCAAAGGATGTCTATCTACCCATATACATTCGTTTAAGTCTCTCAAATCCACACACATGCGGATATTTCCGTTGGGTTTGTGTGCGATCACAATCGGACTCAACCATTCCGATGCCTCAATGGGTTCTATCACGCCCTCTTTGCATAGTCTTTGCAATTCTATCTTGAGTTTACCCCTTAAAGCTAAAGGAACATTCCGTACCTTGTGTACTTTGGGCACAGCGTCTTTTTTTAAAATAATCCGGTGTTCAAACTTCTTAAGACATCCCAGTTCTTCCTTGAACAGATTTGGAAACTTTTCTGCCCACTTGTTGCCTTCAAGGTCCGTTAACAGGGCTTACAAAGGATGATTGGGATCGAGAATGATTCCCAAACTCTTTTGTTCCTTCCATCCCAATAAACATTTCCCTACTTCAACTACGTAAATTTTGGCTTCTGTTCTCCTCCCCCTGAACAATAATGCTCCATTAAAGTAACCCAACACTGGTAATTTAGTACCACAATATCCTAGTGGTTCAACGTCTGTTGGAATCAATTTCTCTGTATTTAACCCATCCCAGTTCTGTCTATCGATTATCGTGAAGGGTGAGCACGAATCTGCCCACATGGATATACCCACATCATTTATGCTAATAATACATTTGGGAGGAACGTATACATCAGAGAAAATCACATCAATACTGTTACTAACCACCATTACTTCAACATCAGAATAACTTTCTCTTTCTGTTTCAATCATGACTTGTTGTGCCCCCACATCAGCAATGATGTTTACGGATTTTTTTGCATTATGAAAATTCTCACCTTTACACACTCTTGAGAAATGGCCAATTCTTTTACATTTAAAGCAACGACATTTAGCAGCCGGACAATGACTGGCCTCAGCAGTGTGTTTATTACTCCCACACCTGTAGCATACCTTCTTCTTTACCCCCATTTCTTGTTTCATAGCAAGATTGGTCTTGTCCTCATTATCTGTTTTTGCGGTTTTCTTAAGGGGATTCAACAAGCATATTTTGTTTCCTTCAGGATCATTTTTTTGTTTATTGTCAGCTAAATCTTTAACATACTGAGAGGTGTTCTCAATACGTTTCGCTATCTCTAATGACTTATCTAATGTAGGATCTTTTAAATCTAACAATTTCTCTTGAATTTTGGAATTGATGGTTCTATTGATTAATTGATCTCTGATGATCTCATCCCTTAGATTTTTAAACCTACAAGTCACAGCTAGTCTCCTTAAGGCTGCTACATACTGTTCAATTTTTTCACCTTGTTTTTGGGCCCGAGAGAAAAACTTATGTCTCTCAACTACTAAACTCAATTTTTTCCCAAAATTCTCTGACAATGCGGACAAGGCACTTTCATACACATCATATTGGTCATCATCAGAATCAGAGTTCCCATTGTCGTTATCTACGTGGAAATTTGGCAAGGTACTCAATACTTTTCTCCCTTCAACTCCCAAACTCAACTTCAGAATCGCAAATTTTCTTTTTGGCAAGAATACATCACCCCCAATGGCTTCTAAATACGTAATAAAAGCTTCTTTCCAATCCTCCCATTCCATGCACGTGGGACCCGGTTCTTGTAAAAAGGTGGGCGGGGGAGGAATGCTTTGAGTAGTCATGATTGGCAATGCTTTTACTAATGTAACACTATGCCGCTTTCAAATTTACACAAAAAGAAAAAAAAAACAGTTTGGCTTTTCTACAGTGAGCTATTCAAAACATAAACGCTGGTAATGACATTCATTGACGAGTTAACCACTAAAAATTCGCACGTTTAACATTCACCTCAGTGATACTTGGTTTTCTTTTACCACCGTGAGCTTATTCAAAAGAAAAAGAAATAAACTCTGGCAATGGTATTCGTGAATGAATTAACCTTAAATTCACACATATAACTTTCAGATCATCATTATGTTAATTACTTTCATCCCCACCCAAGGTATCCACGTTGTGTCCTCCAATTCACCGTTCTGACGAGAGGAAACAAATTGCGCGTCACGAACGGTAACTAAGCAACACAAGACGACAAACGTCGGCTTCCTGATTGTCTCATTGCACCAATCAGGCGAGTTCATGGAAACAAGCGATCATCCAATCAGGCGCGGGCTTGCAACCTGAAAGCTGATGTCATCAAACCCTGGGCGTGGACTTGAACATTACGCATGGCACACAATGATCACAACGTCACTCCAGCAGCCTCAACATTTCCAGCGCCACTCAGGAAATATGGCCGCGCGATCGCCGCTCCACCTCACGCCCCCACAGTCGATGTCCTTGACAAAGATGCGTTCAGTCCACAACTGCCTCTCCACCTCGCAACGAGATGCGTTGTCAACAGCCACGTACCCCGAAGGTAAAAGTTCTCTTGAATAGTAATGCTGCAAGTATTTTCAACACAAAGGTATCTCCAGGCGTCACGAGCAGCCACAGATCCCGCGTGCTCCGCGAGCGTGCATATTCATGTCGCTGTTGACTTCCAAACAGCAACCGTCTTTCTGCTCCAAGTTAATTACCGCTGGGGCTGAACTCACGTAAAGTCCGCTCTTAACCACAATTTTTTCCCTGAACAGAAGGGGAATAAAATCAGAGTAGCGATAATCCAACGGTGCAGTCTGGGGGTCTCCTTAAAATGTTCAAAATGGAATAAAATTCTTCCAAGATAATTAATGTCCAAAAATATCTTCAAGTATCCTTGTCTTCATAGGCATCCCACCCTCATCGCCATTTTTGGGATCACAGGACACTTCTTTTAGATATAAAAAGGTTTATTAAGTAACACAGGAGAAACCCCCAGAACGACCTCCTCAGCTCCTCAGCTAAGCTTCACTGCTGGACTCTACAATCCAGATTCCAGCAGTAGAACCTCGTTGCTAGGAGATGAAGTACAAAGCATAACATGGCCACATTAAAGGAACCTTACATCTAAAGAAAACATAACAGTTTTCTTGCCCACAGTGCCACCTAGGATTAGACCTGGGCATATGCAATTCAGACTTAAATAAGCCAGACATAACTGTCAATAACAACCACATGGACGGCCCAAAACACCTGAACCAGGGGCTTTCAGTGCATAACCCAAACAAAGGTTCAAGCAGCATAAATAATAATATTCAGAGCCACGAGGCTCCCGCCCTGCCATAGCAAACTACAGTGTCCTCGCGGCTCCCGCCCTGCCATAGCAAACTTCTTTGGTTTTTGGAAGAGAGCTCTTCCAAAAACCAAAGATGATTGCTTTTCCACACGGGGAGCTGCATCTTAGCAGCTCCCCATGTGAAAAAGCAATGCCGGCTCCCACAGAACGCGGGTAGCTGGCGGGACCAGGGGGGAATTGGGGAACCCCCCACGGTCCCCAACGGAGAGGGACAGCCCCGGGGGATGGGGTCCCCGGGGCTAGATGTGGCCCGGGAGGGGGGCTGCGCAGCCCCCTCCAATGATTAATGTAAATAAAAATAAATGGCCTTGCCCCAGGGATGGGGTCCCTGGGGCCAATTATGGCCTCGGGAGGGGGACCACGCGGCTCCCTTCCAAATTTTGATTGAAAATAAATAAAATAGGGGTCAGGCCCTGGGGGATGGGGTCCCCAGGGCCAATAAATTAGAAAAAGAAGGGGGGCCAGATAGCCCCCTTCTTTAAAAAAATGAAAAAAAAGACCGGCATCGCGCCGGAGGCCCCGCCCCCTCCCTGCAGCACTCTGCAAACGTGCCCCCTGGCGCGTTTGCAGATGGGGAACTAATTCCCCTTGAATACTGGGGGTCCCTGGGGGCCAACTAGCCCACCAGGAACCTCCAGTATGTGCCAGGGAGCTGCGTTGCAGAGAGGTGTTCTGAGGCCACGCCCCTTTTTACACCTCTGCAACGCAGCTCTGTGGCGCTTAATGGAGGTACCTGGTGGGCTAGTTGCACCCCAGGGACCCTCAGGATTCAAGGGGAGTTAATCCCCCAACTTAAAACGTGCCAAGGGTCGTGTTTGCACAGTGGTGAAGGGAGGGGGCGGGGCCTGAGGTGACATGTGTGGAAACACGCCCTGTGGCGCGTTTTAAGTTGGGGAATTAATTCCTCTTCAATCCTGAGGGTCCCTGGGGGCCAACTAGTCCACCAGGTACTTCCAGTAAGCGCCACGGAGCTGCGTTGCAGAGTGTTGTAAAAAGGGGCGCGGCCTCTGAACACCTCCCTGCAACGCAGCTCTTTGGCGCATACTGGAGGTACCTGGTGGGCTAGTTGGCCCCTAGGGACCCTCAGGATTGAAGAGGAATTAATTCCCCAACTTAAAACACGCCCCAGGGCGTGTTTGCAGACATATCATCTCAGGCCCCGCCCCCTCCCTTCACCATTGTGCAAACGCGCCCCCTGGTGAGTTGTAAGTTGGGGAATTAATTCCCCTTCAATACTGAGGGTGCCTGAGGGCCAACTAGCCCACCACGTACCTCCAGTATGTGCCAGGGAGCTGCACTGCAGAGAGGTGTTCAGAGGTCACGCCGCTTTTTACACCTCTCTGCAACGGGGTAATTTCACTGGTCTTGTACGAGTGAAATGTCCAACTAACTATAACGCCCCTGAAACCTATGGTTTTTTCAGTGACTATATATATATATATCTATATATATATATATATATATATATATATATATATATATATATATATATATATATATATATATATATATATATATATATATATATATATATATATATATTCGACAATCCAGTTCAAACTGTATATGAAGAGGCGCTGACTCCGTGGGAGATTTCGTCAAAGACATATTTATTTACAACAAAATGGCCAAACGCGTTTCGACGGACTCGCCGCCTTGGTCACTGAACACAGGTACAGCACAATTACCATGTTATTTAAATCTTTTGTTGCCATGGTTACCCAACCAATTGGTAATAGAAATAGAAATAATTTCATTTTGTCAAAAAGAAAGATACATAAATCAAATACGAGTGAAATACTCACACATTAGAACTTAATATATCACATTTTAGCATGTTGTCGACTGCATAGAAAACAGCTATATTAAATTTTTACCCCAGTGGGTAGTGATAGCATGTGGCTCCTTAATAGAACCACTGACATTGGTTGGGAGACAACATTAAAGAAATAAAACAAATATCTACATGCCTGAGGTGCTACCTGTGTCGGTGGAGTGGGTTAGGACTAACAGAAAAGAAATAGAACACATTATTTCCTGAAATAACTTGAGTTGAAGTACAATACTTATTGCAGATGCACACTTAAAGCTTCATCAGCGTTCAATCCTCTAGGGATTTTACTGTCTAATAACATTATGTATCTGGATTCCAATTTTCGTAAAGACAACAATCTATTCCCTCCCCTGTTGTTCTTTGGGATGTTGTCTATTACAAAAAATGTAAGGTCTTCACTTCTGCCGTTATGTGTGGTGTTTATGTGTCGGGCCACTGGGTATGTTGGATCATCCTTGTTAATGGCACGAAGATGCTGCAATATTCTTACGTGAACTTGGTGAATGGTACTACCTACGTAGAATTTATTGCAGGTACACCGTAAGACATAAACCGCAAAATCGGTTTTACAAGTGTAATACCCTCGTGAACAAGATCTTTGTTAAGATTGAAACGCGTAGAGGATAACTTTACTGGAACACCTGATTAAAATTGCAAAAGAGAAATGGATTTGGCTGGGTTCATTTCTATGTGCGAGCGAACTGTTCTCTGACTGGGGACGTATTTGTGGATATATATATATATATATATATATTCACTGAAAAAACCATAGGTTTCACACATGTTATAGTTAGCAGAAATTTTACTGATAAAAAACCAATGAAATTCCCCCGTTATAGTTAGTGCAGGCAACTATAACTCACGCGACCGCAATCCTCTGCTGATGCTAATACTGTATTTAGACACTTATTTGCCCATGTCTTCTTCCATACATTTTTAGCTATACATATATTACAAATATTTTTTTTTCATAAAGACACATATGTCATCAGCAGAAGATTGCGGTCGCGTGAGTTATAGTTGCCTGCACTAACTATAACGGGGGAATTTCATTGGTTTTTTATCAGTAAAATTTCCGCTAACTATATCATGTGTGAAACCTATGGTTTTTTCAGTGAATTTGCAAGGTTTTTTAAATGCTAATTCCTAACTATAACGTGTGTGAAACCTATGGTTTTTTCAGTGAATTTGTACGTTTTTTTAAATGCTAAGTTACTTTACGCCATTCGTGGCGTGCGCGCCCACTTACCGCAGTTCGTTCCGTGCACGCACGTTACGCTAGATGGGCCATGTACGCACGATGCGCTTCGCGTACCGTGCGCACATGGAGGACATATGATGCACTTCATTTTGAAAGGTAATATTTTAATTTTTCGCACCTGTTATAAGCCATGCACAAATGGTGCCCTTCGGGCACCATTAGTACACGGGGTGGGGAGAGTGTGGATAATTTTTTTTTTAAATATTTTTTTACCGTACGCGTACGGTAAGCGTAAGCGTAATCGGCGAAATTAGCGAAAAAATAAAAATTCGGTTTTTGGGGACTCCCTCAACATGGCTAGGTGTTTTGGAGCTGTCCAAACAGCCCCTTTACATGTTTTTGTGCTTTGTATTTTAATCATCACTCTCAGTGCGAGAGAGAAAATGGCGGCCGCCGCTTCCTGGTTTCGGCCGATTCGAATGTTTACTAAGATCTAAGAGCCAATCAGAATCGCGCTCGCGCACGCCACCGTACGCGTACGGTAAGCGTACCGTAAGCGCACCGTAAGCTGGCTCAGATATATATATTGATTTAAAGGCTATTTTCTCAGAATCTACTGAACAGATTTACACCAAACCTACAAAAGGCACTTCCTTGACCTGAGGACTACCTCTCTGCCAAATTTCTAGTAATTCTGTTCAGCCGTTCGGGCTGTAGCTGTGTCTAAAGGTCCTATGGAAAAATGCATGGGAAAAACGCGTTTTGGGACCCCCCTTTTATCGCAGCCCCCGCTTGACGAATCCCCCCGAGACTTTCAGGGTAGGAGCGGAGCGTAGCGCCCCACCTATTTTGAAAAATTCGCGAGGATTCGTCGACCGGCGCCAAAGTTATTCAAAATAGAATGTTGCGGATTTCCTATGGAAACGTGGTCCTAACTATAACTACCTACTGGCGACCGCCAGTAGGTAATATATATACACGTTCACTCCTCCTCTTTTACCTATTCAGGAAAGCACTCCGTAGGGACTACGGCAGTCTTTTAAATCCTTTAATTTATAGCAACCACGGAAAGCATGACAAACATGACGCGTTTCGGCTATGCCTTAGTCGAATGTTTTCATTTGCCGCGACACAAAACGGCATACTTTAAATTGCGTTACGTGAATCACGTGACATAATGAAACATGAAAATCAACAGAGGACTATTCCATTGCAGTATTTGGCGCCATATTGGAGTATGATTTAAAAATGCTCCAATGCCATTCTAAGATGCGTGAAGAGCGTTACACATTTAATGCCTTCACCTTATATTACATTTTTAGATAAGTTTCCTCATATTGAGAAAAAAACATCTTAAGCCATTCCGCCATGTATCGGCCTTGCCGGTGCCTCAACTGCATATCTGTGATTACGCCGTGAATCGGCTAAACTTTCTACATGATTACATATCTTTTTAACAATTCACTGATTCACAAAAATGCAACAAAAAATAAAAAGAATTGATTAAAATAAAGCATATTACTGACATCATAATTTATCAAAAAACAGCAGCACTCAGAAAGCTCAAATGCATATCTAGTCCCCAAGATGAACTGCCAATTCTTCCCCCACATTCATACCCAAGGGGTTCTTAGTTCCCAGATCAATAATATATCTAGACTCCAACCTGCGAAGCTGTCTAATTCTATCGCCACCCCTTATGCTCATTGGGACATGATCCAACCCATAATAACGTAACAGCTCCCTGTTGTTATTATGTTTCTCAGAGAAATGTCTCGCAACGGGATAGGTGACATCACCCTTTGCTATAGCCCTCATGTGCTCCAAGATTCGTATCTTAACTGGGTGGATAGTGCTACCAATGTAGCGTAAGCCGCAGGGGCATTCCAAGCAATATACCACATAATTGGTATTGCATGTGAGAAACTTGTTAATAGGTCTAGGTTTCTTTAGGCCAGTTACCATAAAGGTTAGTGTACGCTTACTTCCCACACAGGCCTTGCATTTTCCGCAAGGGAAAAAACCTCTAAGATCCCTTAGGGTTCCAGCTGTGTTCGGTTTAGTAAATAGATGACTCTGCACCAGACTATCCCTTAGCGATCTAGCTTTTCTAAAAGTTATCAGGGGGGCAGATAAAAAATCTGAGCCTATAGTACTGTCTGTTTTTAGAATGTGCCAATTTTTTCTCAAGATCTTCCTTAATTCATTGGTATCACTCGAAAAAGTGGTCACCATTCTGAATTGCCTTTCTCCTGACTCCTTTCCCTTTGTCCTCTTTTTGTCGTTGTTTAGTAGAGTATCTCTTGACATACTCCTAACCCTATGAAGGGTTAGGTCTAAAAATTATTTGTTATACCCTCTGACAACGAAGCTGCTAATACTTTCTTGAGCCGCTTTTTCAAAGTCCTCCTCCCTAGTGCTGTTACGTTTTAGTCGCAGAAATTCCCCGTAGGGGATACTTCTGACCAATCCACGGAGATGATTACTTGCGGCATGCAATGTAGAATTGCCAGCCGTAGGTTTACGATACAGGGACACAAACAATTGATTATTATTCACTGATTTTAAGGTCTAAAAAATTCACTGTCTCAGAGCTAACCACCCTACTGAATTCCAAATTTACGACATTCTTGTTCAGGTTATTAATAAAATTAGCAGCAGATTCGAAAGACCCATCCCAAATGATGCATAGGTCGTCGATATATCGATACCACGAAATAACCTTGCCCATATCTATATCCCCGGGCACTTTGGACACCTGCTCCTCCCACCAGCCCACGAACAAGTTCGCGTAACTGGGGGCGAAGCAGGTGCCCATCGCAGTACCAGACCTCTGATGATAAAAATCCTCACCAAAAGCAAAGATGTTGTTGTTAAGACAGAACTCCGTAAATTGTAGAATCATTTTGTTGTGTTCCGTGAATTTTAGTGGCTTTTTTTTCAAAACATGCGCCACAGCTTCCAAACCATGTTCATGTCTTATCCTGGTATACAGGCTAGTAATGTCTAACACAATAAGTTTATACCCAGAATCCCATTGCTGGTTTTCAATATGCATCAAAAAATCCTGTGAGTCTTTAATGTACGCAGGTAAGGTCTTTACTAATGGAAAAAGGAATGAGTCAATGAAGATCGACAAATGTTCTGTTAACCCACCCTGGGAGGAAACAATAGGTCTCCCAGGAGGGTTATCACTGTTCTTATGAATCTTGGGAATATGGTAAAAAGTCGGCACCACTGGATTAAGACATCGAAGAAACAGATACTCTTCCATATTTAACATGGATTTGTCAAGCCATACTTTAATCATGTCATGATATCTTTTGATACTATCCATGTAAACTTCTTTAGAGATTTTTTGATAGCTATCCTCAGCAGACAGTTGTCTAAGAGCTTCTGTCCTATAGTTCTCCCTGGTTTGTAAGACCACGTTACCTCCTTTGTCTGAGGGTTTGCAGATTACCGTATAATCCTTTCCAAGGCTAACGATAGCCTCTCGTTGTTCCTTAGTTATATTTTGTTTCTTATTAAAACGTGTAAGTCTTTCTCTCAGGGCTAGAAGATCCTTATTTACAGCCTCCGCAAACACATATATATGGTAGAAGTCCAACACTTATACGACCAATCGCGGGCAATTACTACTTACTTAAAAGAAGGAGGGGTCGGCATGAATTTGAAGCCGTTTCTGGTTGTATAGACAATGTCAGAGCTGGCTGCTTCCATCCATATATAGCAACTTGTATCAAAAAAGGTCAATAAATCACCGAGATTCTTCCATGCCACAATGGGCTGAAAAAAAGAAAGGGGTATAAAGGATATGCCCTCAATTAAAATGTTAAAAAAACATGTCGTAATTAATACAGCACATGTAAGAGATCCCAATAAACAACAACTGTTAATGACCATTTCAATGTATCAGGGGCAATGTCAACTCGATCGACAGGTTAATGATTTTAGAAACTTGCAATATCCTTGTGTAAAAATGAAAGACAGCATCAAGGGCAATGTCAACTGGATAGACAAGTTAATCATTTGGGGCAATGTCAACATCAGGGGCAATGTTAACTCGATTGACAAGTTAATAATTTTAGAAAGTTGCAACACAGCCAGTTTATAGCGACGCTAACAAATCTCCTTACTTCGGACCACATTTAAAACAGTTAATAAATGTAATGTTTAGGAGAGTTCAGATGCTTGTGGACCTGATTTATCAGCCGTCCAGCGACCTGACCAAAAAAGGGTCTGGAGTCGAAAAGACTCGCATTACATGAATCCCAACTTCGTTGTAAATTATTTTAGATTCGCGTCAAAAACACTATAGGGTTACACCCAAAAACAAATCCCGATGACAACACTTCATAGAATCACCGGAACATGATATCATTTGTTAATTCAGGCTAACAAGTCGCGTAAACAATATGCGACAAAACAAATCTTACAGGTATTGTCTAACCGAACAGCCAAAATGTCATTTAAGCAAACCACAGGCGCCATCTAAGGCAGTAAGAATAGTTAGAGTGTATATTGCTTCGCAGACCACCAAATACAAAGTCGCCGTATACAGAGGGGACATCATCCCCGAATTAAAGATGATTACGTTCAAGATATGTATTTAATGTCAGAACACAAAGCACAATTGACAATTTATACATCATCATAATAGTGTCATAATACATCATTCTTATAGTCAATATATTGTTACATCGTCCACAAACACATTGTAAGCACATTAGAATGGTCATAGGCATTTAAAGATTCACAAACATAGTGTAAGAATGTCAATCCATTATGCCATACAGAAGATAATTAGAGTTGGCATCTAACAGTGAATTACCCTGTTCACAACAGTGTTCTAAAGCGAAATGTTTTCATCGTATCATAATACATCATTCTTATTGATCAGATACATCATTCCATCGCCCACGGGCACATTATGAACACATAGCAATGGTCATAAACATTTAGAAATTCACAGCAATGTAATGGTGTAAAAATGTCATTCCATTATGCCATGCAGGAGGTCATTGGAGTTAGCATTTAATAACAAATTACCCTGTTCACAATAGTGTTCTAAAACGAATTTTTTTAGTCACAGTATTATACAAATAGTAATCATAGAACGATGCGGATAAACAGATCAGTCAGAATAACTATCGACTGATCGACTGTAAGGTAGTACAGCCTACAGTACATATGATAACCTCGATATTAGCATAATCAGATTCTATTTGTTCAGCTAAAGATTACGGACTGGCATTCCTCCATAGAGTTGAGGCCCTTGTTAATACTATCACAACAGAGTATCCATCGACATTCAGTTTTATTTAGGGAATTGGTAATGCTACCTCCTCTCGCGGGAATCCGTGTAGCTTCAATAACCTGCCAACGCATATCAGTGGGGGCATGGTTCAGTTCTAAAAAATGAGACACCAAAGGTGCACTCTCGGTTTTATAATGGATACAGCTTTTGTGTTGTCCAAGAGAACCTTTATCTTTTGGGTCGTCTGGCCCACGTAGATAAGGTCGCAAGGACACCAGATCGCATATACAACATTTTGTGTATTACAATTTGTGTAGTCCCGTAGGTCATGCTGGATATTTCCATGGACAAATTGTTTAGTGTTCATACTCGAATCACACATGAGACAGCTCCCACATTTATAATGACCAACAAGTTTGTTAAGGCCCCAGATAGTTATCAAATTGGGGGGTTCGGTCTGAGGTAATGC
Organism: Triturus cristatus; assembly: GCF_964204655.1. Taxonomy (NCBI): domain Eukaryota; kingdom Metazoa; phylum Chordata; class Amphibia; order Caudata; family Salamandridae; genus Triturus; species Triturus cristatus. Next base: position 770,739,263 of record NC_140592.1, read on the forward strand.
TGCTTGGACCAAATGGTCCCTGAGATTTTTTGCCCTTTTATAGGAAAAAAGGGGCTATTCCTGTGTGATACCAGTATAGATGACCAATGGCCAGTGCTTTCTGATGATTCCCAAAAGTAGTGACACATGGAATTCGATTAGTTTGTTTCTTCATCCTGGGAGTTAATAAATACTCACAATGGTTATACCATGCTCTTTTCATGGATCTCTTAATAAGTTTGCGTGGATAACTATGTTATCCGAGTTTTTCAGCTAAATTCTCTGCTTCACGAAAAAAACCTTCTCTAAAGAAACAGTTTCGGCGAATACGCAGAAACTGCCCGAAAGGCAGTTCTGAAAGAAGTCTCTGCTTTAGATAAGGATTTTGAATATATCCCCTATAATATTTCTCTAACTGAGCGACGAGCATTGCGAACGCTCAAACAAAATCAGGAAGTTATTATCAAACCCACCGATAAGGGCAGTGGAATCGTTGTACAATCAATGGACAAATACAAATCAGATATTAAACGACATCTTGACAACACAAATCATATTGGATTTTGACAACTTATCTGATATTCAGAAATTGATAACCACTGTGACATCTAGAGCTAAATTGGAAGGTTTTAGAGTGATAAGGAATTTTCCTACCTTAATTCCAAAACTCCAAGGACTCCGGTCCTTTATACCATTCCGAAAGTCCATAAAGATCTGACAAACCCACCAGGCCGACCCATAGTTTCTGGCTGTGGGTCGGTCCTGGAACCTCTTTGTAAAAACATTAATGGCACTCGCAACTATGTACGTGACAGTGGGGACATTATTTTACAACTGGAAGCAATGCAATTTTGCTCGGAATTAGAGTTGTTGGTGTGTTTGGACCTGGAATCCTAATAAACCAACATTCTACAGTTAGAGGGCATTGATGTGATCAGAAAGGTCTTGGATACTCGTCGGGCCCCTGTCTTGGTTCCCACAGACTTTATTATTGAACTTCTGACTATTTCACTAACACGCAACTATTTTGAGTTTGACGGACAATCATTTTTGCAGGTTAAGGGTACTTCTTTGGGGGCTTCTTATGCCCCCAATTTTGCTATATTGTTTGTGGACAATTTTGAACAGATGTTTATTTATGAATCTGACAATAATACTTTTTTTGTTAACGTGCGCCATTGGCGATGTTAAATTGACAATATTTTTTTCATTTGGACCGGGACCAGTTCTGACTTACTTTTGTTTTTGAATTGGCTTAATTCTTGTTCCCCTGACCTAAAGTTCACCTCTAATGCAAGTGATACCCATGTTGAGTTTTTGGATCTGACAATTTTCCCTCATGAGGGCAGACTTACGACAATGCTTTTTACGAAACCTACAGCCCGTAATGCATTGTTGGAATATTCAAGCAACCATCCCAGAGGCTTGAGGGATGGGTTGCCTTTCGGGCAGTTTCTGCGTATTTGCCGAAACTGTTTCTTTAATAGAGAAGATTTTTTTCGTGAAGCAGAGACTTTCGCTGAAAAACTCAGACAACGTGGTTATCCCCGCAAACTTATTAAGAGATCCATGAAAAGAGCATGGTATAACCATCGTGAGTTTTTTTTAATTAACTCCCAGGATAAAGAAACAAACTAATCGAATCCCATGTGTCACTACTTTTGGGACAAAGAGTAACTTAATTTCTCCATATATAATCTTCTTTATTGAGTTCTGGTTTGATATTAAATACATATCTTGAACGTAATCATCTTTCTTTCGGGGATGATGTCCCCTCTGTATACGGCAATCTTGTATTTGGCGGTCTGCGCAGTCTGCGAAGCAATATACACTCGAACTATTCTTATTGCCTTAGATGGCGCCCGTGGTTTGCTTAAATGACATTTTGGCTGTTCGTAGTCTATTCAGGCAACCACCAGTAATCAGCGTTGGAATAGGTGTTAATTTCCACCCCCCATTGGATGACTTGGTTGAATGATTCAACCATTATTCATTTATATGTATTATGGGTAGTACACATTGTAACTATCCCAAGATGGATCCCGTTGGCGCCTATGATGAAGCGGAGGCCACACTTAGGAGTCCGTTGTTTATGTTGGCTACACAAGACGCAGGATTCTTAACGCTATTTAGAGCGCCTTCAGGAAGCTATGGCGGCTTCCTGATTTTGCTGCTACCATTCGGAAATTTGTTCGGTAAGACAATACCTGTAAGATTTGTTTTGTCGCATATTGTTTACGCGACTTGTTAGCCTGAACTAACAAATCATATCATGTTCATGTGATTCTATGAAGTGTTGTCATCGGCATTTGTTTTTGGATGTAACCCTATAGCGTTTTTGACGCAAATCTAAAATAATTTACAACAAAGTTGGAATTCATGTAATGCGAGTCTTTTCTACTCCGGCCCCTGTTTTGGTCAGGTCGCTGGCCGGCTGATAAATCAGGCCCACAAGCATCTGAACTCTCCTAAACATTACATTTATTAACTGTTTCAAATGTGGTCTGAAGCAAGGGGATTGGTTAGCGTCGCTGTAAACTGGCTGTCCTTCATTTTTACCAAATGATAATGCAAGTTCCTAAAATTATTAACTTGTCGATCGAGTTGACATTGCCCCTGATGTTGACATTGCCCCAAATTATTAACTTGTCTATCCAGTTGACATTGCCCCTGATGCTGTCTTTCATTTTTACACAAGTATATTGCAAGTTTCTAAAATCATTAACCTGTCGATCGAGTTGACATTGCCCCATATGCATTGAAATGGTCATTAACAGTTGTTGTTTATTGGGATCTCTTACGTGTGCTGTATTAATTACAACATGTTTTTTTTACATTTTAATTGAGGGCATATCCTTTATACCCCTTTCTTTTTTTCAGCCCATTGTGGCATGGAAGGAATCTCGGTGATTTATTGACCTTTTTTTATACAAGTTGCTATATATGGATAGAAGCAGCAAGCTCTGACATTGTCTATACAACCGGGAACGACTTAAAATTCATGACGGCCCCTCCTTCTTTTAACTAAGTAGTAATTGTCCGCGATTGGTCTATAAGAAAAACTTTGGAATTTTAGTCTCACCTATAAGTAAGATAGGGTTGGAGTTCTTCGGAAGAGGTGATGAGTTAATATCGTTATTATGGATTTTAGGTGATGATACTTTCACTTGGTTCCCTTTTTTCTTTGGGTGTGGTAACTAACGTTTGCGGCTTCCTTTCCTTTTTCTTCTTGCATCACAAGTTCTTTTTCATAATTGGCTTTTCCTTGATCTCTCTTTTTTCTTCCTAGAAATTTCCTTTCAACTAAAGGAGCTTAAATTATTTTGCTGTGACCCTTTTGTATTTCATATTATACAGAGTTTTTGAACGCTCAATTGATTTCTTAGTCCTGAAGATGACCATGTAACTATACAGAGGTTGAAACGCCGTCGACGCATTGTGGCCGAGAATTATTGAAGGTCACATTATTTTGTTCTATGTTGTTCATCTCTTTTTTTTATATGTAATTTTCGTTTTGCCACTTGTCTGGTTTATAATATACACTGTTTTTTGTAGCAGCATATTGAATTGGGCGTCACTGTCTTAATTGTTTTTACATTTATAAAATATAGTACATTTACCCAAAAATCTGATCTTATTACACTGTATGGGTCCCTCTCCTTTTTCTCTTTTGATTCCTTCTTTCTCTCACTCTGACATTTAGGGGATGATCGATGAACTGTTCTTTCTCTAAAAATTGTGTATGTATATTTTTTTGTAAATATTATTATTTATGCTGTTTGAACCTTTGTTTGGATTATAGCCTAAACTGTCAAGCCAGGTCCACACTTGTTGTGTACTTCAGTGCAAGGCCTTAAATGTGATGGATATGCCCAGGTGTGGCTCCCATGTTCACTTTGTCAGTGGACCCAAACTGCACCTGACTGAGGAGCCACAACTAGGACGAAACCAGTATTGGGTTGCTTGTGTTCCAGTTCAGAGAGGTCTTGGTTATGCAGTTTGGGGTGGACCCCATATTGGAGCAGGATCAAGGCTAACTTAAATATTGTTGGGTCTATTCTGATGTGGCATTATAGGAAAAAAAAGGATGGCCTAGCATACAGCCCAAGTAATCACCAGTGGCTTACGCGGCATCTGGGAAGCAAGATGGCGACCGCTGGAATTGACCAGCCACTCTGGCTCCTCTCACCTCTGTGAGTCCAGCTGACTACTGCTGGGAAAATGTTGCAGCGTACTGGAGTCGCAATGAGATGATTCTTTATCTGGCTATATCTGGGGGGGGGGGCTCGATGGCCCATTGAGTATTTGATAGTTCCCAATCTGTCTCGGCGACATGGCTTCTTCTACGGTCAGGCCTATCTAGCTTTGTGTTCAGTGGCAATGCTCCGGAACCGGCCAATATCTCCAATACTCGGGCATCAGTCATTTTGTCAGGCACTAGAGCTGTAAGTACAGCACCAGACTTTGTCCCAGAGATAAGATGCAGAGGAGATATCAGAGCTGCTCCTAGTGGGCATGGGCAGAGTAAAGCCAACAGGTGCTGAATTTTTTTCAGGACCTAGTAAACTGTGTGGGCACTTTGTGGATTAAGTGTGGAAAATGCAGGGAAGAACTCGCTACTGGTTCAGGCTCTGCTCCTTTGGTCGATATAATAGTTCCTTAGCCACTCACATTTAATGCAGGCTCAGTGATTATCAATGATTCCGAGGACATTAGTGAAGAGCACAATGGCTTTCAGCCTGATAATCATAATGATCAGCAAAAACGGCTGGAAAGCTACTCAGACTTCTCCACTGGAGGGCAGGTTAATGCTGGTAGGTATGCTTTGTAACAACTACAGCAAACGTGAATGATATTTACAGAAAGATTGACACTCTGCGGGATCTGTGATAGCTGAGTTGGATGATGGAATTTGGGTACTATGAGTAGGGGATGAGCAGAGAAAATGACAGCACTTAAAAAATAAAATGCCACATTATCAAATGCATTATCTAGCTGGTTAACATATAGTCAAGTTCCTGACCAGAGGACTTCTGCCTACGGGGGAGATTAGCAAGGCCTCTTTCAATGACAACAATTAAGCAACTAGGAAGAAAGACAGAATAACCTACAAAGACAATAAATATAGCACAAAATGGAAACAAAGACTGTGTATGAATACAACTAAGGGTGGGCGGAGTTCGCGTAGCAGCACTGCAAGAAAACTTTGCCGTGCTATGCAGATATCCCCGAGCGGTTTAAGTTGCTTCTCCTGCCCGTTCGTGTGGGGTTTCTGCCATATGGCAACGCGGATTGCGCGTTAGGGTGGAAATATCTAGCAAACGTCACCAAGCGATCGCCCATGCGTGCGGCTATCTTGTTTCTTACTATGTTTATGGTGCTGGGGCCTACTTTTTGATCCTTTTTAATCTTTTTAATCCTTGCGTTCTAAAACTTTTTTTCTGATCATTTTATTTATTATCTTACCCTCTGTCTTTCTAAGTGCGTATTTTGCATTTTTTTCTACTTTGTGAGTGTTTTTGTAGAGTTTTGTACTTTATTTTTTCTCTTTACTTCCTTCCTAATTTATTTTACTTCCTTTCATCTTATTCCTATTTTGCTTATACTTTCTACATTTTCTCTCTTCCGCTCCCCAGCATCATGGCAGAGAAGGGTAAAATGCGAAGTGGGTCGCACACCGCTCGTCATACTAGCAAATAGCCCCATAGGATTCTGGAGAATGTAGTGACAGCGGCGGGTATACCTATGCCACGAGTATATAGTTTAAAATGCCATCCCTGGACACGTGTTTCGAGGTAATTGCCTCTCGTCAGCAGGGAGCAGGTATGTATGCGGGGTGCTGTAGACTGCCAAAAAATTATCAGGTATAGTACCTCTCACGGCGCGCGGGTGCGGGATCCGGGCTCGTCAACCCATAGCTCAGGGAGCTTTAAATACAAAATGCGAAGTGGGTCGCACACCGCTCGTCATACTAGCAAATAGCCCCATAGGATTCTGGAGAATGTAGTGACAGCGGCGGGTATACCTATGCCACGAGTATATAGTTTAAAATGCCATCCCTGGACACGTGTTTCGAGGTAATTGCCTCTCGTCAGCAGGGAGCAGGTATGTATGCGGGGTGCTGTAGACTGCCAAAAAATTATCAGGTATAGTACCTCCCACGGCGCGCGGGTGCGGGATCCGGGCTCGTCAACCCATAGCTCAGGGAGCTTTAAATACAAAATGCGAAGTGGGTCGCACACCGCTCGTCATACTAGCAAATAGCCCCATAGGATTCTGGAGAATGTAGTGACAGCGGCGGGTATACCTATGCCACGAGTATATAGTTTAAAATGCCATCCCTGGACACGTGTTTCGAGGTAATTGCCTCTCGTCAGCAGGGAGCAGGTATGTATGCGGGGTGCTGTAGACTGTCAAAAAATTATCAGGTATAGTACCTCTCACGGCGCGCGGGTGCGGGATCCGGGCTCGTCAACCCATAGCTCAGGGAGCTTTAAATACAAAATGCGAAGTGGGTCGCACACCGCTCGTCATACTAGCAAATAGCCCCATAGGATTCTGGAGAATGTAGTGACAGCGGCGGGTATACCTATGCCACGAGTATATAGTTTAAAATGCCATCCCTGGACACGTGTTTCGAGGTAATTGCCTCTCGTCAGCAGGGAGCAGGTATGTATGCGGGGTGCTGTAGACTGCCAAAAAATTATCAGGTATAGTACCTCTCACGGCGCGCGGGTGCGGGATCCGGGCTCGTCAACCCATAGCTCAGGGAGCTTTAAATACAAAATGCGAAGTGGGTCGCACACCGCTCGTCATACTAGCAAATAGCCCCATAGGATTCTGGAGAATGTAGTGACAGCGGCGGGTATACCTATGACACGAGTATATAGTTTAAAATGCCATCCCTGGACACGTGTTTCGAGGTAATTGCCTCTCGTCAGCAGGGAGCAGGTATGTATGCGGGGTGCTGTAGACTGCCAAAAAATTATCAGGTATAGTACCTCTCACGGCGCGCGGGTGCGGGATCCGGGCTCGTCAACCCATAGCTCAGGGAGCTTTAAATACAAAATGCGAAGTGGGTCGCACACCGCTCGTCATACTAGCAAATAGCCCCATAGGATTCTGGAGAATGTAGTGACAGCGGCGGGTATACCTATGCCACGAGTATATAGTTTAAAATGCCATCCCTGGACACGTGTTTCGAGGTAATTGCCTCTCGTCAGCAGGGAGCAGGTATGTATGCGGGGTGCTGTAGACTGCCAAAAAAATTATCAGGTATAGTACCTCTCACGGCGCGCGGGTGCGGGGTCCGGGCTCGTCAACCCATAGCTCAGGGAGCTTTAAATACAAAATGCGAAGTGGGTCGCACACCGCTCGTCATACTAGCAAATAGCCCCATAGGATTCTGGAGAATGTAGTGACAGCGGCGGGTATACGTATGCCACGAGTATATAGTTTAAAATGCCATCCCTGGACACGTGTTTCGAGGTAATTGCCTCTCGTCAGCAGGGAGCAGGTATGTATGCGGGGTGCTGTAGACTGCCAAAAAATTATCAGGTATAGTACCTCTCACGGCGCGCGGGTGCGGGAAACCGGGCTCGTCAACCCATAGCTCAGGGAGCTTTAAATACAAAATGCGAAGTGGGTCGCACACCGCTCGTCATACTAGCAAATAGCCCCATAGGATTCTGGAGAATGTAGTGACAGCGGCGGGTATACCTATGCCACGAGTATATAGTTTAAAATGCCATCCCTGGACACGTGTTTCGAGGTAATTGCCTCTCGTCAGCAGGGAGCAGGTATGTATGCGGGGTGCTGTAGACTGCCAAAAAATTATCAGGTATAGTACCTCTCACGGCGCGCGGGTGCGGGATCCGGGCTCGTCAACCCATAGCTCAGGGAGCTTTAAATACAAAATGCGAAGTGGGTCGCACACCGCTCGTCATACTAGCAAATAGCCCCATAGGATTCTGGAGAATGTAGTGACAGCGGCGGGTATACCTATGCCACGAGTATATAGTTTAAAATGCCATCCCTGGACACGTGTTTCGAGGTAATTGCCTCTCGTCAGCAGGGAGCAGGTATGTATGCGGGGTGCTGTAGACTGCCAAAAAATGATCAGGTATAGTACCTCTCACGGCGCGCGGGTGCGGGATCCGGGCTCGTCAACCCATAGCTCAGGGAGCTTTAAATACAAAATGCGAAGTGGGTCGCACACCGCTCGTCATACTAGCAAATAGCCCCATAGGATTCTGGAGAATGTAGTGACAGCGGCGGGTATACCTATGCCACGAGTATATGGTTTAAAATGCCATCCCTGGACACGTGTTTCGAGGTAATTGCCTCTCGTCAGCAGGGAGCAGGTATGTATGCGGGGTGCTGTAGACTGCCAAAAAATTATCAGGTATAGTACCTCTCACGGCGCGCGGGTGCATTTTAAACTTTTTACTCGTGGCATAGGTGTACCCGCCGCTGTCACTACATTCTCCAGAATCCTATGGGGCTATTTGCTAGTATGACGAGCGGTGTGCGACCCACTTCGCATTTTGTATTTAAAGCTCCCTGAGCTATGGGTTGACGAGCCCGGATCCCGCACCGCGCGCCGTGAGAGGTACTATACCTGATAATTTTTGGCAGTCTACAGCACCCCGCATACGTACCTGCTCCCTGCTGACGAGAGGCAATTACCTCGAAACACGTGTCCAGGGATGGCATTTTAAACTTTTTACTCGTGGCATAGGTGTACCCGCCGCTGTCACTACATTCTCCAGAATCCTATGGGGCTATTTGCTAGTATGACGAGCGGTGTGCGACCCACTTCGCATTTTGTATTTAAAGCTCCCTGAGCTATGGGTTGACGAGCCCGGATCCCGCACCCGCGCGCCGTGAGAGGTACTATACCTGATAATTTTTGGCAGTCTACAGCACCCCGCATACGTACCTGCTCCCTGCTGACGAGAGGCAATTACCTCGAAACACGTGTCCAGGGATGGCATTTTAAACTTTTTACTCGTGGCATAGGTGTACCCGCCGCTGTCACTACATTCTCCAGAATCCTATGGGGCTATTTGCTAGTATGACGAGCGGTGTGCGACCCACTTCGCATATGGCAGAGAAGGGTGCCCCAAAAAAGGCGGCAACCAGGAGCTGACTTCCTTGCAGAAGTTGGAGCCTGGAATGGGTGCAGCCCAGGGCCTTGTTTTCAGAGGTGGAGGTGGCAGCACTGTTTTTTTAATCCAGCTCCTCCTCCCCTTCACCATGGCAGAAGGCGGCAGGCCTGGGTCCGGATTCTGGGAGCACCAGCAGCGCTGGATGAGGGTGCACCGGGCAGTGTATCACTGCTCTGTGGTCCGACGCACTCACAATCAGCAGCCTACATCCTGGACCAGGAGCAGGACCTGCTGGACCTGCTAGGGGTGGAGGTCACAGGGTTTGGTGAGTAGCAAATTATGAATATTATTATTACTTGTGTGTTTTATGTTATTGCTAATACTTTTTTCCCAAACAGCAAACATGTTACTTACATGCAGGTAAGTTACATTTACAAACCTTATATTATGTGATCGTTATTCTAGACAGGTGCTCGGTGCAACCTAATCGTACTTGTTTGCGCTCACTTGAGCTGATTATGTAAGAACTGAAGTAATGCAGACTAGAGAGAGACTCCTATCCTCTGTCCTGTCACTAAGATAGTGGTAGTTGGTATTAGTAATGTAGTGTTACGCGTCCTCCCCCTTCAGTTCTTAGAACCTTTTTTATATTTCATACATTGACAAGCAACCAACCAATTTGGTGTATGCATGCATTCATCTATGCATTTAAAGACAAAATGCAGACTTAGTGAATTGGCCCATCAAAGGGGCTTGAGAATGATTGCGAATGAGATTTTGAATTTAAAAGCAAACATCATTTGTTGCAATTAATTGGTAATTCCAATGTCTTTGGAATAGGTGGGCTAGGTGGGTTCAGGAAATGTGGAATAAATAGATAGGAGGGTCCGCGAAACTAGTCTACTACTAATCGATCTGATTTAGGAAAGTTCAAAGTTATTGCAATTGCCGTTTTCTGTCAAAAAATCTTTTTGGAGAGATTATTTATTTACCACCAGTCATTTTTTGTCTCTCTATGCCTTACATCAGCATCCAGGGGCATGAGATCATCCGAGGCGGGTGAGGGGGCTGGAGGTGCCTTCCAGTCCAAAGAATGCTCCGCAGCCAATGGTTCTGGGGGCCACAGTAAGTCCTCCTGTTGTTCATATTAAGATATTTTTCCCTAACTTTTACCGCTCATTATTTTGAATGATTTATTTCTACACGTTTCTTAATTTTATTTTTTCCCAAATCCTCTTCGATCTATCAGTTTCTAAATTCTTGTTATCCCTGCATTATCCTATTTACTTATTTTCTATATTCCTAGTGTCTGTATTTTCCCTCAAACGGCCTCTGTCTGTACTAGTCTGTCTGTAGCCTCTCTTCTTCTGGTTTTCCAGCCAGCTTTGCCTCGCCCCGTATATATTTTGTGGACTGCCTACTGGTGGTACTGTAAAACTCAGAGAACCCATTGGTCGTGGTCACGTACTACTACTAGTACTTCTACTCTGCAGTGCAGATTGCATGGCCAAGTAAGGCATTCTACATATGTTTGTTGAGATGAGAAGGCTTTCTTTCACTTTCTCATGCTCAATCAGTAAACCGAGAGAGCAGCCATGGTGAGGTTAAACACCTCAAAATTGTTTCTTCTTCTTCTTAGCTAAGCCTATTATTATTAGCAGCAGTTGGTGGTGAACTGATTACCGTGCACCATGCCTAGAAGGAAGTATGAGGAGGACGGCCCCATTTCATTTGCCTACCAAGACCTTATGTCCAGTTGTCCACACTTATTTCTTTTCAAAAACTCAGATTCATCAATAGCTTTAGCCACTCCAGTCCTTTACAGGTTGTCTTCCTGAGAGGCTTTTAAAAAATGCTCCAAACAAAATGCCCAACATGAAATTTTGGTAGAAGAAACTGTCTGTATCTGAATTGTAGTGATATGTGTGGTGTATTTTCAACTTTGCTGTAAAAAAAAAAAGGGGGAGGCATATCTGGCATCTAAAAAATGTGTAATGTTTTTTCTAGCCGCACCGACCACCAGTACTGTGGCTAGCGGTGACGGTGGCGTCAGCAAGGGAGCAGATGAAGCAGCTGTAGGGGGGTGAGGCAGTGGCGGGCAGTGGTAAGCCGTATTGATTGCTCATTGACAATTATATACCCGCTGCAAGGCTGTACACTGTACTGTTGTGACTTGTGAACAGTTGAACACACCCCTCTTTACTTAGCATATACAGCGAGAGTTGAGTAACTAATGGACTCTTCTATCTTCAAAGTTTCATGAAGAGTCAGACCTTGTTGGGTTGATGAAAAAGGGAAAGAAGGATGGAAGGAGGAAGGATGGGTGAAATTTTATAGGACTGGAAGAGAAGGATGTGTGGGTGAAAGGATGCATATACTATAGGTGGCTGATTGGATGCATTGGTGGGTGAAGGATGGATAAAAGGTGAAAGTATGATTGCCTGCGTGAAAGGGTATGGGCGAAAGAAATCCTCTGGTGGGTTTGATGGGCTAAAGGATGCATGGGTATTTAAATGAGAAATGTATGTTGGTGAAAGATTTGTTGAAAATGAGAGCCACGTTTGGATGGATGGATATATGGATGGATGGATGGTATTCATAGGTGAAGAGCGGATGGAGAGAATGTAAAACTAAGACAGTGAAGAAAAATACTAGAAGAACAATGCGATGATGAATGGAAAAATCCCAGGTAAGAAGAGTAAAGAAGGAATTTTTTTTTATCAAGGTTTTTGATTCAAAGGGTTGAGGTGGTAGTTCAGACTACTCCCTTGACTCACAGTAGTTTTCAAGCACAACATATATTATATATATTATGTATCCTTCCTAGTACCCACTCATCATCCATCACCTCCCTCTGAGTCTCTAGCCATGGCATTTCTCCAGTGATAGCCATGGGTAACCTATCAGCTGCATAGTTGCATCGGGGGAGCTGCATTGTTGGCAATGCAATGTGCGTCTGCCTCAGTTAATGTGTAGGCCCCTTTACAAATGTCATAACAATGAGAAAAATAAATAGTTATGTTTCCATTAACTCCCAGTGCCCACTCATTCACCCCCTAGTACATAAGTAGCTACTTTACTAACCTCTTTGTTCTGTCCCAGCCTTCCATAAAATTTAATAAAAATATTCTTTGCATGGCCCACTTTCCTATGGCTGAGTGATACATTTTATTATTGCTTCCATAACGGATTACGTCAGTACAAATTTTTCTCTTTCAACAATTGCTGAACAAAGTGGCTCACTACTAGCAAAACCTTGTACTTGATGATGATGATGATCGGTGAAATACCTACCTATCCATCCTATTCCTTCTAACTTACCTGCATTAGACTAACTTAATAAATATTTTCCTTACTGCCAAGAAAATCTACTTTGTTGGAAACAAGTAATGTAAAATGTGGTGATGGAGGGTGAGGCCAGGCTGTAAAGTGGGACTAAAGAGTAGGTGACTGTGGATAGGATAGTCTGTGATAAACTTGCCAAATACAATGTCATGTTCCTTAATCCTTTCCCTGTACTTTAGTGCATTGCTTTCCCATGGGCAGAAAGGAGGATGTCTGTCTGCATAATTGTCTTTTTTATCATTAGTTAGTAGGACCTCATGTGATTTATATCATTAATAATAACTATTCCTCAGCCTTATAGTCAGGGTGAAATTGAGGCATTTAACTGAGCATGGCCAGGAAAAGAAAAAAGATAATTGTCTAGTACAGCTGCCCCACCTGCAGACAGTAGCAAAGTGACACGACACAAGTATGTTTGTCTAGGGCGCAGGTTGAGTTGGCATGCCTACATTAATTTAGCTTAACAAGAGAGAGAAGAATACTTGTATACTCCATAGTGCATAGTGCCGGAAATTCTAATCACATCAAAATGGAATGGCTCGAGGATATCAGCAAATGTATTGCTAATGCTACTGTGCCACTATATAATTTTATGTGTTTTGATAGAAGTATTGTTTACAATTTTCTTTTTTTCGTTCTTGGCACAACACAACAGGCAAGAAGTAGCAGCCAGGACCTGGCATCGGAAGTCAGAGGCCATCAGGGATGAATATCAGTGGCTGGTGGCCGAGGAGGAGGAGGGGATTAGGCGGCTGCAGCTGCAAATGCTCTGGGCCCCAGCAGGGCCAGAGTGCCTCCGGTAGTCCGTCGCCGCAGTCACAAGGCAACCCCCGTCGCCACTCCACAACTGCCGCTCCCCCATATTTTAGAGCCTCTCAGCACCGCATTCTGCAGAGGCTGGCATGCATGGAAGTCCAAATTGAGAAGCATCTGGAAAACTTGGAGAGGAAGCTTCTAGCCTGCCGCTAGGCCTCTTTTGCCTCTTTTTTAAAATTTGTTTGGTGGGTGGGACTTGTTGTTGGGGAGAGAGTGGGAATGTGGGAGTTGGGATATTTTTGGGGTTTTCCTATTTGTTTATGGACAATTTCTTTTTTGGACTTTTACTTTGGACATAGGTTGGGGTTAGGGAGAGGGTTGGGCCAGTGGTGGGTTTTACTAGTTTATTTATATTTGTTAGGGAAATAATTTTCTATAGTTGTACACATGATTGAAATCTTTTTTGGGAGGTTGCTGGTTTACTTCACACTGCAGCCTTTTCTGCAGGCCCACAGCCAGTTTTTAAAATTGCTGATAGTGTAACAACAACAAAATAGTTTTGCAGTACACTCAATTGTCCTACTACTCTCTCCTCCTAGTCTCTGCACTCTGCAACTATATTATAACCCCTATGGACTCGGAGTGGGGTGAGTGTGTGAGTTTCCATTATATATAGATCATTGCATTTCAACAATGAATCACCCACAGTTCTTCTCTTACCTGATTTGATAAAGCGATGGCTGCATGGTTTCCCAAGGTCCCGCGGTCGTGGTAGTAGTAGCAGCATACTAGCGCACTAGTCGAACAGTGAATGCACCAGATCCAGAAGCAAGGTCCCACTCCCTCCAAGTTGAACTAAAACTGTAGGATAAGGAATTTCATCACAGGAAACTAAGTAAATTGAAATACAAACTGAGTTAATGCTGGTATTTTATGCAAGCTTTCAAAAAAATTAGACAGTCAACAGAAACTAGTACCCAAGAAGAAGAGAGACATTAGAGAAAATATGATAAGCAATGTTAAATTAAAATAATCAGAATGGTGAGCTAGTAAAAAGTTACAAAATTAAGTTGAATCTAGCTATGACGTGGACAAGAGTAACCTTTGACGCAATACAGTGCCTGAAGGATGATGCTGGCAATTATATTCCTCTGACAAAATGTTAAATATTGAATATTGTGTGTGAGTGGCTAATCTAAAATGTATTATTGCCAGTGTGAGCTATATTTAGAGCTCAAGAAGATCCTTGACCTGCACTGAGTTGGTGTTGCTTTCACTACATCCGCCCCATTAAGTGTGTGATGAACTAATGGTGTAAATTTAATTTAGTCACACGTCAGTAAATCACACAGCCCAGGAAAGAGGGTTAGTGTTTCGATGACTGGATGGGAAGGGGGATGTGAGGGAAAGGTTTGACAAAGACAAAAACTACAGCAAGACAACATTCATCTTGGCAGCCGACCATCATAAGTCTGTTATAGGAGGAAAAGGAAATAGAGGAATGATGATGAGTAGTACAGGTAAACCAAATCAAAATCTCTTTCTGCCTCCAGGGAGACCCATGTTACATTATGTACAGTGGTACCGAGCTTTGAAAGAAAACAAATAAAATTAAAATATGTGTAGGGGTCAAGTAAACATATACAACACAGTTCTAATGATTAAAGAAAAAAAAATTATATTGTATTGCCAAATTGGGAGTTGCATCTGCTTCCCTCTTGGACTGTCCGTCAATCTTGGGTGCCTGGCAGATGCCGTCCAGTAAGGTAGGCGCAAGTATGTTTTATTTTTTTTCAAATGTGGCGCAGGGTAAGTGATTGAAAAACAAAAATGATATTCAAGAATCAAGGAGAAAAAAGTTAAACTGCACCGAAATGTCTCAGAGGCTGTGTGGCAAAATGTCTGTTTCCAGTTACCGAAAACACAAAGCCCGGGGAAACTCAGTTCCCAGGTGGGCTGAGAGGTCCTCCCAATGGAGGTTAAGAAAGGACACGTCCTCCCTATTTAATATTCATATGCACAAGAATGTCCCTTCTCTGGTCGAATGGTTGCCTTTTCACTGCGTAAGACAAAGCAAACCAAGAGCGATCCCGGCTGGGTGGGGGTTCCTAAATGTATAATGGTGATCCTCTCATGAACACATTCACAAGGGATATGCTCAATTGGTGTCCAACCCGTTGTTAAGGGTGGGAAGGGAAAAATACTCTTTTCTTTAAATAGCCCTCACTCACTCTAATAGTGACATGCTTCATCATAAGGCTCACCCCGCCTGCTAACAGTCGGGGTGGGCTCAACCGTTTTTCAGGGAGCACTTAGGATATCTTGTATGGGGGCGTACTATTAAATATACAATTGCTCACCCACTCCAAGAAATCTTTAATAATGGAGTGGGCGGGAGGTTAAAATATATAGAGACAGGGTGACTAAGGATGTGATGGTCCTATGACCCTTATACTAGCACCAAAATGTTTCAGCCCTAACTAACTGGCCTAAATAGGTCCGGGTTTTCGTCAGGGTGGGATGTAAAGAGGTTACTTCCCCCAAATACGTGCGTGCGTGCATGTGTGTCAACGATTTGTTTCAGACACTCTTACATGAGTTAAAAAAGGAGCAAGCCTAATACTTGCCGCTGGTTTTCGTGAGGAATTACCTGCATGAAGAAAAAACTAATTATATGCATAAAAGCACATGAGTGGAAGTATCTATGAAGCATGTTTGATACAATCACATCAGCAAATTGCTGTAACGTTGGGTTTACAAGTTGCAACACACCCACTTTTACCACAATATTGGATCTAAGGGGAACAATGTGTCAATGGTGGTCAAATGACAATTATATGTATGTTGTGTTTTATGCATATAATTTGTTTTTTTCTTCATGCAGGTAAACCAGTGGCAAGTATTAGGCTTGCTCCTTTTTTAACTCACGTAAGAGTGCCTGAAACAAATCGCTGACACACATGCAGGTTTTTGGGGAAGTAACCTCTTTACAACCCACCCTGACGAAAGCCCTTGACCTATTTAGGCCAGTTAGTTAGGGCTGAAACATGTTGGTGCTAGAATAAGAGTCATAGGACCATTACATCCTAAGTCACCCAGTCTGTATATATTTTAACCTCCCCCCCACTCCATTATTAAAGATTTCTTTAGGAGTGGGTGAGGTATTTTATCTTTAATAGTACACCCCCATACAAGATATCCTAAGTGCTCACTAAAACACGGTTGAGGCCACCCCGACTTTTAGCAGTCGGGGTGAGCCCTATGATGAAGCATGTCACTATTAGAGTGAGTGAGGGCTATTTAAAGAAAATGGTCTTTTTCCATTCTCACCCGTAACAACGGGTTGGACACCAATTGAGTATTTCCCTTGTGAACGTGTTCATGAGAGGATCACCATTATACATTTAGGAACCTCCACCCAGCCGGGATCGCTCTTGGTTTGCTTTGTCTTACATAGTGAAAAAGCAACCATTCGCCCAGAGAAGGGACATTCTTGTGCATATGTTTCCAGTTACCTTCAACAACAGGCCGCCCACCCAACCACCACTTAGCTTTGAATTTGAGCCAGACAGCACTGAGCGCACACACACACCCAGCAACATACCATTTTCCTAAACAAGTAAAATCAACACACTACTGTCATTCACCACTCACCACTGCTACACAGAGTATTTACCTTTAGGCCACTTCAAAGTCATCACCAATTTGGTTGTTTTCAGTGAATTTGAAAACTTCCATCTTTTTCTGGTGGCAGTTCTCAAAGTAGTCATGCCCATGCCCTGAGTCATTCCATCATCTCTGATCCTCCTGAGTTGGACTCCAACTCCATCCCAACGGTGTCCCGAGTCCCGACTCAAATGCAGTAGATCGGCCTGTAGTACAACTTTGTAGTTGCACAACAAGAAGGGAAAGATGGAGTCATTTTTTGTGTGGACTAGATTTGTGTTTGCTTTATCTAAGGGACTAGTTGGGTCTGACACTTTGAGAAGTATAAAGCAGAAAACAATAAAACAAAGCATTGTGGACTGTGGAGTGGACCCGGTGAAGGACTCTTGCTATCTCTCAAAGGGGAAGGAAAAAAATAACCTTCAGTGGAAAATTGATAAACCGTTGTTAGGCCACCAACATTGCAAATCATCACAAACACATTTTAAGCGTAATAGTTACAGATAAACCAACACATGAATCATCTCTCAACAACCGTCACACGTTCACAACAAACAACAATCACTCAGCATGCAATGCATTCCATTTACCTGCTCTTCTGGCATGCTCACTGTGATCGATTCATGGCACATTGCAGAATGCAGATACATTTGTTCCTGAACCAGAGAATGGTCAGTGTAAATCAAATTATAATGTCACAAGTGGGGCAGTCCCTCTACGGTAGGAAAGGATAGGCTTGAGGCAGGCACACATTTGTTTTTATTATCCATCCAATGCCCTTGAGGGAAATGGGTGTATGGGGAGGGGAGACACGGCACACAGTTGCAAGCAACTCCAATCCGGCAATAAAATGTGTCTAAGAGTAAGACAGTGGGGATGAATTAGTCAACCAGACACAAACAAATGAAAGTAAATAATAATGTTCCCTAGTAGCTACATCTATTTTTTTGTCAAAGAAAGAAAGAAAGCAGATCAGCGATAAACTAGAGACTGAGAGAGAAAGTTCTATGGTTGTTGGCCCAGGCGTGGTAGTCACGGAAGAAGAGCTTGCCCGGACGCTCTGGTGGTTCGCCCAGAAGTAGGTCATCTAACACACTACTTCCATGACCTCAGTCTCCCTCATCTTCCTCCTGTGGTACTTCATGTATGGAGTAATCTAATGGTATAAAGTGTTGATTCATTTTGATCATGGTTAATCTCTCCACGTTTTGGAGAGAGACTGGTCCTTCTCACTGTGACAACGGCACCAGCACCATTGAAAACACTCTCGTCGGATACACTGGCTACCGGGCAAGCCAGATAGTTTATTGCGAGACAACTAAACACTGACCATTGGCACCTCTTCCCATACACCAATTGGTTTTGATCAAGATAGTCCTTTGTTGCATCATCCAGATAGGCCTGGACCATTCCCTCAATGGTCATTGCAAATGCTCCACCATACTCAACCTCTTTTGCCTTCGCCTCTGCACTGAACTTAAGCCCTGCCAGTAGAAACTACTC
Source organism: Triturus cristatus (assembly GCF_964204655.1). Lineage (NCBI taxonomy): Eukaryota > Metazoa > Chordata > Amphibia > Caudata > Salamandridae > Triturus > Triturus cristatus. The sequence continues at coordinate 770,757,622 of NC_140592.1, forward strand.
ACTTGCAGATTTTGTTTATTGTTGTTGATGGTGTTCATGTCGTTGGGTTTGACTGCTGTGAGCCAACAGCACTGCCCTCAGGCTCTGTTGAAGGCTGCCTGTAGGACTTGTGCCCTGGAGGAGTGGGCATGTAATTCCCTGCCATTCTTTTTATAGCTCACTATCCATGTTTTGCATTTTCTAACGTCCCCATCGGAAAAAGGAATGAAAGTGGACAGTAATGATTTTTATCATGGATCAAGAATTGTGGCACAGATGTAATGTTTGGAGGACATGATGTCTCTTTGCACCGTTGTATTAGAAGACAAGAGAAAGATTAAGCTCTCCACCAAGTCAAACACATCTTTTTTTTCCTCTACACCTGTGTACATTGCGGACACCTCCTCTAGCTGTTCCTGTAGCATGTGCAACAACAGATTAGCTTGGCCCATGGTACTGTCCTTGTTGCTGACTTCGTTTGTGAACACCTCAAAAGGAAGCAGCATCTCTGACAGGCATTTGACTAGGCCCCATTGGTCCATCTGAATTATCATGCCTTTCACAGTTGCATCCCCTCTTTGCATGACATATTCATTCATAGGTCTGTAATGCTCAAACAGGAGTTTAAGCATGTAATAAGTCGCGTTCCAACATGTTGGCACCTCCTTTATGAGTTTTTTATCTGGCATTCTATTATCACGCTGAATGACCCTCAGCTGTTTCCGGGCTTTAAATGAATGACTGAAATGAGTACAGATTCTTCTGCAGGTGTACAGTAATTTGCTTACTTGGTCTTCTTTTTTGAGGAAGTCCTGTACAATGATGTTGATGCAGTGCGCCAAACACAGGACCCTTAAATAGCCACCATCAGCCATGGCCTTAACTATATTATTGCCAGTGTCCATGGCAACAAATCCAACCTTAAGCCCTCTTGGTCGCAGCTATTCAAAGACCTTCCTGTTAAAGTCTTCCAAAATATTTGCAGCTGTATGGGATTTCTCTATGGTGAACATAGTCACTGTCGCATGCATCCGAGAAGCATTAAAAATATCAGCCGCGTCAACACCTGCAGGTATTTTTTTTCTAGACCTCCCAAAAAAGAGATCCAGTGTGCAGTGATGCACGCATAAGCAGTGGCTTGGCAACTGGTTCACATGTCTGGTGCCAGATGGATACGGTGAACAGAACAATGCTGCAAATCTTGTTCAAGCAATTCCAGCACCTCATGATGTAGCGCTGGAACAGCAACTCTGGCGAAATAGGACTGGCTAGGAACCATACATTTCGGGCAGATGGCTGCCACAAATTCAAGAAAACCCACCCCTTCCACAAAAAGAAAAGGGAGAAGGTCAAGCGCTAACAATTTAACCACCTTCGTATTGTACAAACTTGTCGTTGGGTGGTTGCATTCATACTGCCCATCCATGGCATGAATAAGTAGCCTGAATTTCTTTCTTTCCTCATGCCACTGATGCAGGCGACTTCTCGAGAGCAAGCAGTGGTAGGCTCATTGTGCTTCTCAGTGGAGCAGTCACTGTCCTCGGTTGCCTTGACGTCTCAACCTGAGTCTTGTGCCATTGTGATGTTGCTGATATGGCCAATACTGCATGGGGAGAGGGCTGCTTTGCATAACAAAGACATCTTCCTTTTCTTTACCTTACACCTTGAACTGATCGAATTTGGAATCCCTGCTCAGCCGGCTTTCACCCCCTTCAACAACAACACTTGCAATTTTTTGGTCGCTAAGGTGCGCCTCCCAACAGAGCAGATGGTGTTTTCTAAAATGGGTTGTTTGGCCCCTGGTACCATACTTTGTGCCAAGCTTACCCCGACTAACACCTGCTCCACAAGGGGAGCATGTGGCAATGTTCACCTCCTTCTGGATAACCGAAAAGAAGTCCCAAACTGGTGTGCTAAACTTTCTGACGCTGGTGCCACTGCCAATGTCAGATGAACTGGTAGTAGGTGGGCGATTTGACGTTTAACGCTCTGCAGTACCTACTTTTACTGAGGTGGGTGTGGATGTAGATCACTGCCGGGACTTTGCAAATAGGCAGCTGGCGGTGGTTGGATCTGTGGTGCCACTGCCACATTCCGCCGTGAAGTTGGGATGGGGTAAATTCGGTGTCCACTGGAGCTGGGCTAACATCCATGATAACTGGCTCGTCGTCTTCCTCCTCTTCTACATCTGCCTCCATAACTCTGAGGATTTCTGGAACCTTCCTTTTCCCTAGCCTCGTTTCGTGGCGTGTCCACTATCAGACTGAGGCGGAATCCAAGTGGTGTCTAGATCATCAGAAGGGGGGCTTGAAGAAGATGATGATGCACCACTAATCCTCCATTTTCTAGCTGGAGATCTGGAACACAATGGATCTTATGAAAAAGCAGATTGCTCTACTTCCTTAGCATGAAGCTCAATCTCTTGAACTGCTCCTACTTCAGAAGGAACTACTATTGGTGGTTGTGGCTGCTGTTGTCCACTTCTCCGAGTTTCCTGCAACGATTGGGTGCTACTTTGCGATAAGTCAATTTCAACATCACTGCTCATCGGCGTAGCCGTAATTAGACTGGCTGCCTTTGTGACAGTTATGGGCTTGGGCCTAGATTGGGTGGGTCCACTGATGTGGGGGTGCTGCTCCCAGCCTGCTCCCCAGAGGCCGGTGCAGCAGGCACAGTTTATTTTTTTTCCCAAAAAGATCTGGGCCGACATACCAGTGGTGGTAAGCTCCTTCTTCTCACTAGCCACTTTCTTGGCAGCACCTTTCTTTGGGGCCATCTTGAAGCTGTCAGTTAGCAGTGGCACTTAGCTACACACAAGTTGAAGAGATGTCTGTGATGTCTGGGTCATTCACGCGTCAGGCCGTGCACAGGCCTTCTTTTCTGGCAATACTTTCGGTGATGTTGTCTGTTGTGCACCTAAAAGAAAAGAAGCAAGAAGGGACATCAGTGAAAACATGGCATTATTGCATTTCAATTTAGTACAGAACAAACACAATATTTAGTGTGGTCGCTGGTTACTCCTATTATAAATAATTAATAATACAGGGTATGTATTCTATTCGTAAAACGGAAAACCACACCAACATAAAATTTCATGGTGACTGACTGTACACTCAGGAAGGATGGAGATAGACGAGCAAAAAAACCAACAATATGCAGATTAAACTGTTTGCTTTTTGTGGCATCACGTGACATCACT